>NC_142463.1:114500819-114803850 GCF_049115385.1 Moschus berezovskii | reverse complement strand
GTTAAATGTGAAAATGTCTTTTAATATTATGAATTATTAAAGATAGTATAAAATGAATCTTCAATGTAATATTTAATAATATGGTGATATAATTTTGAAACTTTTAATCATTTGTCATATTTTACACAAAAATGAAAAGATAATTTAAAAAATTCCTGAAGTAGCCAGAAGAGGAATATATCATTGTGAAAGTCTTTCATAAGTCAAAACTGAATAGGATATGATTTGGACAGTTCCTTCCTTGGGTGTCAGATTATTGTTTCACTTCCATTGTAGTGTATCCCTCAATCAGAGGCGTTATTATGTAGGATACCATAGTAGTGAATAAGAGATTTTGTATATCCATCACAGATGTTGTTTGCATATATGTGATGATCAAGGATACAAATCTAAACCCCTAGTATATCTTTTTTTGGAAAATAAATTACTACCCCATTTATGGTGGAGGATAAAGTCAATTTCCACTTTAGAGCTGGGAGTTCAACATTGGAGATCTGGTGAGTGAAGTCCATGATATTGAATCTATGTGTACCCTCTGCCCTGGTCATCATGGCCTTATAGTTTATTAGTCCACTTAGCAAGGACTGTAATGATTAGCGGAGGGGGGGTGATTGACAACAACAAAATGTTCTCTTGACTGTTAGGAATCTTGTCCTCAGTGGGGTACTTCTATGAGAACTATGAATGGTACAAATATCTTCTAGGCTCTTTCTGAATGGTCCACTCTGAAATGACAGATCCTTCTCTGCTTTTGTGGACTTCACCATGTGGCCCTTACTAGAACATGGAAGGTGCTTGATATTTCTTATTTCAAGGATTTATCAGAATGACTTTGCCAATGTAGTGAGCTACACTGATGATTAAGGCCAACAGTAATAAGATGATTAAGGCCACTGTAGATTCAGTTCAGTTTAGTTGCTCAGTCGTGTCCGACTCTTTGCGACCCCATGAATCACAGCATGCCAGGCCTCCCTGTCCATCACCAACTCCTGGATAAATGGTGTCAAATGTCATTCCAAAGGTGAAAGTTATCATATCTTCCATGTAGGAACAAATGACAAATTGTTTTCTCTGTGTGTTTAAACTGCAAAGGTGCATTGACTATAAAGCCCATATATAAATGGGCTTCCCAGGTGGTGCTAGTGGTAAAGAGCCCACCTGCCAATGCAGGAGACATGGGAGTTGTGGGTTCGATCACTGGGCTGGGAAGATCCCCTGGAGGAGGGCATGGCAACCCACTCCAGTATTCCTGCTTGGAGAATCCCATGGACTGAGAAGCCTGGCAGGCTATAGTCCATGGGGTTGCAAAGAGTTGGACACGACTGAGGCAACTTAGCATGTATATATAAATAGCAGCCACAATGGAGTGACTGTTTAAGTTTGAAAGTTTCACCAATATTCTTTGCCCTCTCCCTCCAGCTTTGTTGGATATAATTGACAAATAAAATTGTATTTACATATCTAAAGTGTATAATGTGATGATTTGATACATATATACATTATGAAATGATCACTGTGATCAGGTTAATTAACATGTCCATCACCTTTACTTATGTGTGTGGTGAGAATTCTTTAGTCTATTCTCTTAGTAAATTTCAAGTCTACAAGTAAATTTCAAGTATAGTATTATCTATGGAGAAGGCAATGGCAAGCCACTCCAGTACTCTTGCCTAGAAAATCCCATGGATGAAGGAGCCTGGTGGGCTGCAGTCCGTGGGGTTGCTAAGGGTCAGACACACCTGAGCGACTTCACTTTCACTTTTCACTTTCACACATTGGAGAAGGAAATGGCAACCCACTCCAGTGTTCTTGCCTGGAGAATCCTAGGGACGGGGGAGCCTGGTGGGCTTCTGTCTATGGGGTCACACAGAGCCGGACACGACTGAAGTGACTCAGCAGCAGCAGCAGCATTATCTATGGTCACCATGCTGTATATTAGATCCCCAGGACTTACTCATCTTATAACTGAAGGTTTGTACCCTTTGATTAGCACCTCTTTCCCCACCCTCCAGGCCCTAATAATGGTCATTCTATTTCTATAAGCTTGACTTTTTAGTTTTTTTTTAAGATTTCACATTTGAATCAGGTTGTGCAGTTTGTTTTTCTCTGTCTGGCTTACTTCACTTAGCATAATGTCCACCAGATTCATCCATGCTATTGCAAGTGGCAGGATTTACATCTTTGTCATGGTGAATAATATTCCATTTTAAGTATATACTGGGCTTCCCTGGTGGCTCAGTATATACCACATCTTTACACGTTTATCTATTGATGGACAATTAGGTGGGTTTTGTGTCCTAGTTATTGTGAATAATGTTGTAAAAAAAAGGGAGTGCAAATATCTCTATGCTGCTGCTGCTAAGTCTCTTCAGTTGTATCCAACTCTGTGCGACCCCATAGACGGCAGCCCACCAGGCTCCCCTGTCCTTGGGATTCTCCAGGCAAGAGCACTGGAGTGGGTTGTCATTTTCTTCTCCAATGCATGAAAGTAAAAAGTGAAGTCGCTCAGTCATGTCCGACTCTTAGTGACCCCATGGACAGCAGCCCACCAGGCTCCTCCATCCATGGGATTTTCCAGGCAAGAGTACTGGAGTGGGGTGCCATTGCCTTCTCCGGATATCTCTATGAGGTAACTGATTTTGTTTCCTTTAGGTATATACCTAGAAGTAGAATTGATGGATCATACGATAGTTCTATTTTTTATTTTTGAGGGACTTCCTTACTGTTTTTCATAGTGTGCTCAGTTTTGCCTAACTCTTTACAGCTCCATCGACTGTAGCCCACCAGGCAGCTCTGTCCATGGGATTTTCCAGGCAAGAGTACTGGAGTGGGGTGCCATTGCCTTCTCCAAGGGATCTTCCCAACCCAGGGGTCTCTTGAGTCTCTTGCATTAGCAGGAGGATTCTTTACCACCAGTACCACCAATTTGCAGTTCCCTCAGTACAAAAGGCTTCCCTTTTCTCCACACCCTTGCTAAGACTTATTTCTTATCTTTTTGGTAAAAGGCATCCTAACAGGTGTGAGTTGATGGCTCCTTATAGTTGACTTACATTTCCCTTATTATTAATGATGTTGAGCACCTTTTAATAAACTTGTTGGACATGTGTATCTACTTTGGTAAAATCCAAGTCCTTTGCTTACTTAATAATTTGTGGGTTTTCTTTTGCTATTAAGTTGTGTGAGCTTCTTAAATTTTAGATATTGACTTCTTACTGGATACATGATTTGCAAATATATTCTCCCATTCCATAGGTGGCCTATTCATTTTGATGGTGGTTTCTTTCCACTGTGCAAAAGCTTTTTTACTTTGGCACAGTCCCATTTTGTTTTTGCTTTCGTTGCTTTTTTTGTCAAATCCAAAAAAAGTCATTGCCAATACCAATGTCAAGGAGCTATCCCCCTATGTTTCCTTCTAGGAGTTTTATGGTTTCAAATCTTATATTTAAATCTTGAATCCATTTCAACTTAATTTTAAAGTCCATCATCCTTAGTAATAGTTCTATCAAGAATTTGAGTAGAAATTAATAGGAATCAACGTATTTGCACCTTTGGGATCTTTGGGTACTAATATCTTCAGTTAAACCCACAAAGCAGCTTAGCCTTTGAATCTTACAGCAGACAGGGCTTTTGCCTGGTATTCCTACCACGAAAGTTTTTTTTCCATGGGTCATATTATCACTTCAGGAGACTTTCCTTTATATCAGGACCTCAGAACTGTGACCTAGGAATTGAGTGGGGGGCTCGCAATAACCTGGTAACTCTCTGCTGTACTGGTTAGAGTCATTCTTCTCTTCACTTGTCCTAGAGTATCTGAAAAATTTTTAGATTATACAAGTCAAGTGAGGTTTTATTATTTGATTTATTTCTGAAGACTTAACAGAGAAAGTCAGTTGCATCTATATAGACTTTCATGAGCCCTGATTACTGCAGAAACTATGCCTAGTTTATTTCAAGTGGTCCTGTGGTGCCATCTGGTTCACCTACCCTTAGGATTCTTTCATTCCCATCCCATTTCATTTCAGCTGTTTCCCAAGCTGCAGACACAAGAGGAAAAAACCACCCAGGTTATTCAGAAGTCCTTTTCATTATTCAGGTCTTTCCTTGCTAATTGATTCTTAAAAGAAATGAAGAAGTTTATATACACATACGTATACATATGTATCTATATAACGCATATAGGTAACAAGTTTATACATACACAAAATGAAAGGGTCAAAGAAATGAGCAGGAATCATATAGATAAAATTTAATGCATATAATTCAACTATCTTTGGCAGTCTTTGGGTGTGTTTTACTATATTGGGCATGTGATTTCTGGACTTGAGTGCTGCCTGGGCCAAGATTAGGTTCAGGTTTCTGTTAACGCAGAACATTTTCAGAGCCGTATCTGTCTGCCTGATCTAACACTCTGAATGCATTATCGCAGGTGAGTGTGCCTGTGAGAGGCTAGCATGTTTTTTGCAGTTCTGCCTAGTTGGGACTACTCTGTTCTCTAATCTGATTCTGCGTATCTCCTTCTTGGTACTAGTTTTTAGACATTGACAGAGTAACAGTGAAGGGCGAGACACAATGGAGACTGCTATATTACTTCAAAGATGCAGCAGGAAGCAGCGAGGCATGTGAAGTGGGAATTGTTTCATAGGGCCTTGGAGGGTCAGAGTTCTCCATTTCTTGTTCCTCAGTAGTAACTACATCCTATGGGTCATGAATCCACTCTTTTTCATCAGTGCTATAATTTTCATATACGAAATCTGGAGAGGTTGTGAACTCAACAGGCATTTTAATTTGTCAGTCTACAAAATGAATTTCTCAAAGTGGATTTCGATGGTCTCAGCTTAGTGAATACAGGCAGTAAGAGAATCATTTACCACAGTCATAAAATACCCCTTACTTTCTCTTCATATTTTGAGCCAAGGCCTGGGGTATCTCATTTGTCTTTCTTTCACTATGAATTATCTAATGTCATCACAAGTATATCTGTCTGCATGTCTGCCTGCAGTTAGGAATTTCTCCATCCTTTTAAAACTAACATTGCAGCCACAATCTGGTCCTCCAGAACCACAGTTTATTTTTTTTCAGATTTTTAAATGTATCTGTTTATTGAATTGGAGGATAATTACTTTACAATATTGTGATGATTTTTGCCATACATCAATATGAATTGGCTATAGGCAAACATGTGTCCCCTCCATCCTGATTCTGCCTCCCTCTCCACCCTATTCCTCCAGGCTGTCAGAGCACGGGCCTTGGGTGCCCTGATTTATACATCAAACTCGCACTGCTTATCTGTTTTACATATGGCAGTGTATATGTTTCAGTGCTATTCTCTCAAATCATCCCACTCTCTCCTTCTCCCACTGAGTTCAGAAGTCTGTTCTTTATGTTTGTGTCTCCTTTCTTGCAGTTTGTTGTCCAGCTTCTTTCTCAGCCTTGGCAAGTGTTTTGTTTTTACTTTTCCCTCAATCATATTTTCCTGAGCTTTGCTTGTTTTGCTGACATTTTCCAAGAGTCACCTTTAAATATTTTGATCAGAGTCCACTCTTTTCTTTTCCAGTTTTTTAATATAATTTATCTTTATGCCTTTTGTCTACTGTCTTAGTATTTTTGTTCAATATTTTTGTTTTATCATTTTATTGACTTTTCACATTGAGTTTTTAATTAATTTACATTCACTCATACTTGATATACATTTAAGCCATGTGATAACTTTGAGTTGCTGCTTTGGATCACATCCCATATATTATGAAATATTGTGTTTTTATTGCCATTAATTTCTAAAGGATCTGTGATTTCGCTTTGAATGTCTCATGTTTTAAATGATTTATTTTAAAAAGAATCTTATTTTTTAATCTCAATTTTATTGTTTTTAAATTGAACTAGAATTGATTAACAGAGAAGGCAAAGGCACCCCACTCCAGTACTCTTGCCTGGAAAATTCCATGGATGGAGGAGCCTGGTAGGCTCCAGTCCATGGGGTAGCTAAGAGTCGGACACGACTGAGCAACTTCCCTTTCACTTTTCACTTTCATGCACTGGAGAAGGAAATGGCAACCCACTACAGTGTTCTTGCCTGGAGAATCCCAGGGACGGGAGAGCCTGGTGGGGTTCTGTCTATGGGGTCGCACAGAGTTGGACACGACTGAAGCGACTTAGCAGGAGCAGCAGCAGCAGCAGAATTGATTATACAATATATTAGTTTCAGGTGTATAGTATGGTGATTTGATATTTTTATGCATTACAGGATGATAAGCCCCAAAAGTCTAGTTACCATCTGTCAGTATACAGTTCTTACAATATTGTTGACTATATTCCCTGTGCTGTACATTACATTCTGTGACTTGTTTTATAAATGGAAGTGTGTGCCTCCTAATCTCCTTCAACTGTTTTGACTCTGTCTCTCTCCCCCGAACCCTCTCCCCTCTCTCCTCTGGCAACTACAAAATTGTTCTTTGTGTCTCTGAGCCTATTGCTAGAGTAAGAGTGAAGTGTGAGACAACCTGTTTTTGTTTTGTTTGTTCATTTATTTTTTCGAGATGGCACATATAAATGAAATCAAATGGTATTTATCTTTCTCTGAGAAAAGGGAACCCTTGTGCACTATTGGTGGGAATCTAAGTTGGTAAAACTACTGTGGAAAACACTATGGATGGTCCTCAAAACGCTACAAAATTTAAAAATTTTTCAATAGATAATGTTTTTTCTTGAACTCTACACCGAGGAAACCAGAATTGAAAGAGACACATGTACTCCAATGTTCATCGCAGCACTGTTTATAAGAGCCAGGATATGGAAGCAACCCAGATGTCTGTCTGCAGATGAATGGATAAGAAAGCTGTGGTACATATACACGATGCAGTATTACTCAGCCATTAAAAAGAGTACATTTGAATCAGTTCTAATGAGGTGGATGAAACTAGAGCCTATTATACAGAGTGAAGTAAGCCAGAAAGAAAAACACCAATACAGTATTCCGTTCGGTTCCGTTCCGTCGCTCAGTCGTGTCTGACTCTTAGCGACCCCGTGGACTATAGCCTAACCAGGCTTCTCCGTCAGTGGGATTCTCCAGGCAAGAATACTGGAGTGGGTTACCGTATACTAATGCATATATATGAAATTTAGAAAGATGGTAACGATAACCCCGTATATGAGACAGCAAAAGAGACAGATGTATAGAACAGTCTTTTGGACTCTGTGGGAGAGGGCGAGGGTGGGATGATTTGGGAGAATGGCACTGAAACATGTATATTATCATATGTGAAACGAATCGCCAGTCCAGGTTCGATGCATGATACAGGGTGCTCGGGGCTGGTGTACTGGGATGATCCACAGGGATGATATGGGGAGGGAGGTGGGAGGGGGGTTCAAGATGGGGAAAACATGTACACCTGGGGCGGATTCATGTCAATGTATGGCAAAACCAATACAATAATGTAAAGTAATTAGCCTCCAATTAAAATAAATCAATTAAAAATATAAATAAATACTTGTTTTCTGGTGTTTTAGTTACCCATCTTCATTGTGATAAGGTGTTTGCCCAGGACATAAATAAATGCTCCTTTTTGTTCAAAATGAATATTTTGTTTAAACAAAATAAAGAAAAGGAAGAAAGAGGAAAAAATCAGCTGATTTAAATTATGTGTTGAGTGACTTGGAATGATTTACCTTCTAGAATTATCGCATTTTGGAATTAAAGCATAGCGCTGGTATGGGCATCACACTTTGAGTAACACTGCCCTAAAATATTGAGAATTTCATTGGGGCTAGTTAGTTAATGTGTTTCAGAGATAGTTGAGAAAAATATGTATTCTGGTGGTACAGAATATTATAAATCTAATAACAGGTTTATTTATCTTGTTAAATCATCTGAGTTCTTTTTTTTCTATTTGATCTGTAATTTTCTGTAGAAGTCATTTTATTTTTTTAAAAATTTATTTTATTGGAGGCAAATTATCTTACCTTAATACATTGGTTGGTTTTGCCATACGTTGACACGAATCTGCCCCGGGTGTACATGTGTTCCCTTTCTTGAACCCCCCTCCCACCTCCCTCTTCCCCATATCCTCCTTCCAGGTCATCCCCGTGCACCAGCCCCAAGCATCCTGTATCATGCATCGAACCTGGACTGGTGATTCATTTCACATATGATAATATACATGCTACAATGCGGTTCTCCCCAATCATCCCACCTTCACCCTCTCCCATAGAGTCCCAAAGACTGTTCTATATACCTATGTCTCTTTTGCAGTCTTGTATACAGGGTTAAGGTTACCATCTTTCTAAATTCCATATATATGTGTTAGTGTACTGTATTGATGTTTTTCTTTCTGGCTTACTTCACTCTGTATAATAGGCTCCAATGTCATCCACCTCATTAAAACTGATTCAAATGCATTCTTCTTGATGGCTGAAAAATACTCCATTGTGTATATGTACCAAAGCTTTCTTATCCATTCATCTGCAGATGGACATCTAGGTTGCTTCCATGTCCTGGCTATTATAAACAGTGCTGCGATGAACATTGGAGTACATGTGTCTTTTTCAATTCTGGTTTCCTCGGTGTGTATGCCCAGGAGTGCAATTGCTGGATCATATGGCAGTTCTATTTCCAGTTTTTTGAGGAATCTCCACACTGTTCCCCATAGTGGCTGTACTAGTTTGCATTCCCACCAACAGTGTAAGAGGGTTCCCTTTTCTCCACACCCTCTCCAGCATTTATTGCATGTAGACTTTTGGAGAACAGCCATTCTGACTGGTGTGAAATGGTATCTCATTGTGGTTTTGATTTGCATTTCTCTGATTATGAGGGATGTTGAGCATTTTTTCATGTGTTTGTTAGCCATCTGTATGTCTTCTTTGGAGAAATGTCTGTTTAGTTCTTTGGCCCATTTTTTGATTGGGTCACTTATTTTTCTGGAATTGAGCTGCAGGAGCTGCTTGTATATTTTGGAGATTAATCCTTTATCAGTTGCTTCATTTGCTATTATTTTCTCCCATTCTGAAGGCTGTCTTTTCACCTTGCTTAGAGTTTCCTTTGTTGTGCAGAGCTTTTGATTTTAATTAGGTCCCATTTGTTTATTTGTGCTTTTATTTCCAATATTCTGGGAGGTGGGTCTTGGAGGATCCTGCTGTGATTTATGTCAGACAGTGTTTTGCATACGTTCTCCTCTAGGAGTTTTAGAGAATCTGGTCTTACATTTAGCTCTCTAATCCATTTTGAGTTTATTTTTGTGTATGGTGTTAGGAAGTGTTCTAGTTTCATTCTTTTACAAGTGGCTGAGCAGTTTTCCCAGCACCACTTGTTAAAGAGACTGTCTTTTCTCCATTTTATATTCTTGCCTCCTTTGTCAAAGATAAGGTGTCCATAGGTGTGTGGATTTATCTCTGGGCTTTCTATTTTGTTCCATTGATCTATATTTCTGTCTTTATGCCAGTACCATACTGTCTTGATGACTGTGGCTTTGTAGTAGAGCCTGAAGTCCGGCAGGTTAATTCCTCCAGTTCCATTCTTCTTCTTCAAGATTGCTTTGGCTATTTGAGGTTTTTTGTATTTCCATACAAATTGTGAGACTATTTGTTCTAGTTCTGTGAAAAATATCGTTGGTAGCTTGATAGGGATTGCATTGAATGTATAAATTACTATGGGTAGTGTACTCATTTTCACAATATTTATCTTCCAATCCACAAACATGGTATATTTCTCCATCTATTAGTGTCCTCTTTGATTACTTTCACTAGTGTTTTATAGTTTTCTATGTACAAGTCTTTTGTTTCCTTAGATAGATATATTCCTAAGTATTTAATTCTTTTCTTTGCAACAGTGAATGAAATAGTTTCCTTAATTTCTCTTTCTATTTTCTCATTATTAGTGTATAGGAATGCAAGGGATTTCTGTGTGTTGATTTTATATCCTGCAACTTTACTGTATTCATTGATTAGCTCTAGTAGTTTTCTGGTAGAGTCTTTAGGGTTTTCTGTGTAGAGGATCATGTCATGAGTGAACAGTGAAAGTTTTACTTCTTCTTTTCCAATTTGGATTCCTTTTATGTCTTTTTCTGCTCTGATTGCTGCAGCCAAAACTTCCAGAACTATGTTGAATAGTAGTGGTGAGAGTGGGTACCCTTGTCTTGTTCCTGACTTTAGGGGAAATGCTTTCAGTTTTTCACCATTGAGGATAATGTTTGCTGTGGGTTTGTCGTATATAGCTTTTATTATGTTGAGATATGTCCCTTCTATTCCCACTTTCTGGAGGGTTTTTATCATAAATGGATGTTGAATTTTGCTGAAGGCTTTCTCTGCATCTATTGAGATAATCATATGATTTTTATGTTTCAGTTTGTTAATGTGGTGTATTACGTTGACTGATTTGCGGATATTGAAGAATCCTTGCATTCCTGGGATAAAGCCCACTTGGTCATGATGTATGATCTTCTTAATGTGTTGTTGGATTCTCATTGCTAGGATTTTGTTAAGGATTTTTGCATCTATGTTCATCCAGTGATATTGGCCTGTAGTTTTCTTTTTTTGTGGGATCTTTACCAGATTTTGGGATTAGGGTGATGGTGGCCTCATAGAATGAGTTTGAAAGTTTCCCTTCCTCAGCAATTTTCTGGAAGAGTTTGAGTAGAATAGGTGTTAGCTCTTTAAATTTTTGGTAGAATTCAGCTGTGAAGCCGTCTGGACCTGGGATTTTGTTTGCTGGAAGATTTCTGATTACTTCCTCTAGTTCCATTCTTGTGATGGGTCTGTTCAGATTTTCTATTTCTTCCTGGTTCAGTTTTGGCAAGGTGTACTTTTCTAGGAATTTGTCCATTTCTTCCAAGTTATTAATTTTATTGCCATATAATTGCTGATAGTATTCTCCAATAATCCTTTGTATTTCTGTGTTGTCGGTTGTGATCTCTCCATTTTCATTTCTAATTTTATTGATTTGGTTCTTCTCCCTTTGTTTCTTGATGAGTCTGGCTAGTGGTTTGTCAATTTTATTTACCTTCTCAAAGAACCAGCTTTTGACTTTGTTGATTTTTGCTATGGTCTCTATTGTTTCTTTTGCATTTATCTCTGCCCTAATTTTTATGATTTCTTTCCTTCTACTAACCCTGGGGTTCTTAATTTCTTCCTTTTCTAGTTGCTTTAGATGTAGAGTTAGGTTATTTAGTTGACTTTTTTCTTGTTTCTTGAGGTGTGCCTGTACTGCTATGAACTTCCCCCTTAGCACTGCTTTTACAGTGTCCCAGAGGTTTTGGGTTGTTGTGTTTTCATTTTCATTCATTTCTATGCATATTTTGATTTCTCTTTTCATTTCTTCTATGATTTGTTCATTATTCAGCAGTGTGTTGTTCAGCCTCCATATGTTGGCATTTTTAATAGTTTTTCTCCTGTAATTGAGATCTAATCTTACTGCATTGTGGTCAGAAAAGATGCTTGGAATGATTTCAATTTTTTGAATTTACTAAGGCTAGATTTATGGCCCAGGATGTGATCTATCCTGGAAAAGGTTCTGTGTGCGCTTGAGAAAAAAGTGAAATTCATTGTTTTGGGGTGAAATGTCCTATAGAGATCTAATAGGTCTAACTGGTCTATTGTATCATTTAAAGTTTGTGTTTCCTTTTTAATTTTCTGTTTAGTTGATCTATCCATAGATGTAAGTGGGGTATTAAAGTCTCCCACTATTATTGTGTTATTGTTCATTTCCCCTTTCATACTTGTTAGTAATTGTCTTACATATTGCGGTGCTCCTATGTTGGGTGCATAAATATTTATAATTGTTATATCTTTTTCTTGGATTGATCCTTTGATCCTTATGTAGTTTCCTTCTTTGTCTCTTTTCACGGCCTTTGTTTTAAAATCTATTTTATCTGATATGAGTATTGCTACTCCTGCTTTCTTTTGGTCTCTATTTGCATGGAATATCTTTTTCCAGCCCTTCACTTTCAGTCTGTATGTGCCCCTCATTTTGAGGTGGGTCTCTTGTAGACAACATATATGGGAGTCTTGTTTTTGTATCCATTCAGCCAGCCTTTGTCTTTTGGTTGGGGCATTCAACCCATTTACGTTTAAGGTGATTATTGATAAGTATGATCCCGTTGACATTTTCTTTATTGTTTTGGGTTCAAGTTTATATACCCTTTCTGTGTTTCCTGTCTAGAGAAGATCCTTTAGCATTTGTTGGAGAGCTGGTTTGGTGATGCTGAATTCTCTCAGCTTTTGCTTGTCTGTAAAGCTTTTGATTTCTCCTTCATATTTGAATGAGATCCTTGCTGGGTATAGTAATCTGGGCTGTAGGTTACTTTCTTTCATCACTTTAAGTATGTCTTGCCATTCCATCCTGGCCTGAAGAGTTTCTACTGAAAGATCAGCTGTTATCCTTATGGGGATCCCCTTGTGTGTTATTTGTTGTTTTTCCCTTGCTGCTTTTAATATTTGTTCTTTGTGTTTGATCTTTGTTAATTTGATTAATATGTGCCTTGGGGTATTTCACCTTGGGTTTATCCTGTTAGGGACTCTCTGTGTTTCTTGGACTTGGGTGATTATTTCCTTCCCCATTTTAGGGAAATTTTCAACTATTATCTCCTCAAGTATTCTCTCATGGTCTTTCTTTTTGTCTTCTTCTTGTAGAAGTCATTTTAAACTCTTCCCTATCATTGTGGATTTGACAATTTTTCCTCATATTCCTAATATATTTCTTTCTTTTTTTTTTTTAATTTTAATTTATTTTATTGGAGGCAAATTACCTTTCATTAATATATTGGTTGGTTTTGCGATACATTGACATGAATCTGCCCCGGGTGTACATGTGCTCTCCCTCCCGAACCCCCCTCCCACCTCCCTCCTCCCCATATCCTCCCCCCATGTCATTCCCATGCACCAGCCCCAGGCATCCTGCATCATGCGTCGAACCTGGACTGGTCACATATGCTAATATACATGCTACAATGCCATTCTCCCCAATCATCCCACCTTCACCCTCTCCCACAGAGTCCCAAAGACTGTTCTATATGTCTATGTCTCTTTTGCAGTCTCGTACACAGGTTTCAGGTTTCCATCTTTCTAAATTCCATATATATGCGTCAGTATACTATATTGATGTTTTTCTTTCTGGCTTACTTCACTCTGTATAATTGGCTCCAATTTCATCCACCTCATTAAAACTGATTCAAATGCATTTTTCTTGATGGCTGAAAAATACTCCATTGTGTATATGTACCAAAGCTTTCTTATCCATTCATCTGCAGATGGACATCTAGGTTGCTTCCATGCCCTGGCTATTATAAACAGTGCTGCAATGAACATTGGCGTACATGTGTCTCTTTCAATTCTGGTTTCCTCAGTGTGTATGCCCAGGAGTGCAATTGCTGGATCATATGGAAGTTCTATTTCCATTTTTTTGAGGAATCTCCACACTGTCCTCCAAAGTGGCTGTACTAGTTAGCATTCCCACCAACAGTGTAAGAGGGTTCCTTTCTCTCCACACCCTCTCCAGCATTTATTGCATGTAGACTTTTGGATAGCAGCCATTCTGACTGGTGTGAAATGGTATCTCATTGTGGTTTTGATTTGCATTTCTCTGATTATGAGGGATGTTGAGCATTTTTTCATGTGTTTGTTAGCCATCTTTATGTCTTCTTTGGAGAAATGTCTGTTTAGTTCTTTGGCCCATTTTTTGATTGGGTCACTTAGTTTTCTGGAATTGAGCTGCAGGAGCTGCTTGTATATTTTGGAGATTAATCCTTTATCAGTTGCTTCATTTGCTATTATTTTCTCCCATTCTGAAGGCTGTCTTTTCACCTTGCTTAGAGTTTCTTTTGCTGTGCAGAAGCTTTTGATTTTAATTAGGTCCCATTTGTTTATTTGTGCTTTTATTTCCAATATTCTGGGAGGTGGGTCATGGAGGATCCTGCTGTGATTTATGTCAGAGAGTGTTTTGCCTACATTCTCCTCTAGGAGTTTTATAGTATCTGGCCTTACATTTAGCTCTCTAATCCATTTTGAGTTTATTTTTGTGTATGGTGTTAGGAAGTGTTCTAATTTCATTCTTTTACAAGTGGCTGACCAGTTTTCCCAGCACCACTTGTTAAAGAGACTGTCTTTTCTCCATTTTATATTCTTGCCTCCTTTGTCAAAGATAAGGTGTCCATAGGTGCGTGGGTTTATCTCTGGGCTTTCTATTTTGTTCCATTGATCTATATTTCTGTCTTTATGCCAGTACCATACTGTCTTGATGACTGTGGCTTTGTAGTAGAGCCTGAAGTCTGGCAGGTTAATTCCTCCAGTTCCATTTTTCTTCTTCAAGATTGCTTTGGCTATTCGAGGTTTTTTGTATTTCCATACAAACTGTGAGATTATTTGTTCTAATTCTATGAAAAATATCGTTGGTAGCTTGATAGGGATTGCATTGAATGTATAAATTACTTTGGGTAGTATACTCATTTTCACAATATTTATTCTTCCAATCCACGAACACGGTATATTTCTCCATCTATTAGTGTCCTCTTTGATTACTTTCACTAGTGTTTTGTAGTTTTCTATGTACAAGTCTTTTGTTTCCTTAGGTAGATATATTCCTAAGTATTTAATTCTTTTCGTTGCAACAGTGAATGGAATAGTTTCTTTAATGTCTCTTTCTATTTTCTCATTATTAGTGTATAGGAATGCAAGGGATTTCTGTGTGTTGATTTTATATCCTGCAACTTTACTGTATTCATTGATTAGCTCTAGTAGTTTTCTGGTAGAGTCTTTAGGGTTTTCTGTGTAGAGGATCATGTCATCAGCGAACAGTGAAAGTTTTACTTCTTCTTTTCCAATTTGTATTCCTTTTATGTCTTTTTCTGCTCTGATTGCTGCAGCCAAAACTTCCAGAACTATGTTGAATAGTAGTGGTGAGAGTGGGCACCCTTGTCTTGTTCCTGACTTTAGGGGAAATGCTTTCAGTTTTTCACCATTGAGGATAATGTTTGCTATGGGTTTGTCGTATATAGCTTTTATTATGTTGAGGTATGTCCCTTCTATTCCCACTTTCTGGAGAGTTTTTATCATAAATGGATGTTGTATTTTGTCAAAGGCTTTCTCTGCATCTATTGAGATAATCATATGATTTTTATTTTTCAGTTTGTTAATGTGGTGTATTACGTTGATTGATTTGCGGATATTGAAGAATCCTTGCATTCCTGGGATAAAGCCCACTTGGTCATGATGTATGATCTTTTTAATATGTTGTTGGATTCTGATTGCTAGAATTTTGTTAAGGATTTTTGCATCTATGTTCATCAGTGATATTGGCCTGTAGTTTTCTTTTTTTGTGGGATCTTTACCAGGTTTTGGGATTAGGGTGATAGTGGCCTCATAGAATGAGTTTGGAAGTTTTCCTTCCTCAGCAATTTTCTGAAAGAGTTTGAGTAGAATAGGTGTTAGCTCTTTAAATTTTTGGTAGAATTCAGCTGTGAAGCCGTCTGGACCTGGGCTTTTGTTTGCTGGAAGCTTTCCGATTACTTCCTCTATTTCTGTGCTTGTGATGGGTCTGTTCAGATTTTCTATTTCTTCCTGGTTCAGTTTTGGCAAGGTGTACTTTTCTAGGAATTTGTCCATTTCTTCCAAGTTATTCATTTTATTGCCATATAATTGCTGATAGTATTCTCCAATAATCCTTTGTATTTCTGTGTTGTCAGTTGTGATTTCTCCCTTTTCATTTCTAATTTTATTGATTTGGTTCTTCTCCCTTTCTTTCTTGATAAGTCTGGCTAGTGGTTTGTCAATTTTATTTACCTTCTCAAAGAACCAGCTTTTGGCTTTGTTGATTTTTGCTATGGTCTCTTTTGTTTCTTTTGCATTTATCTCTGCCCTAATTTTTATGATTTCTTTCCTTCTGCTAACCCTGGGGTTCTCCATTTCTTCCCTTTCTAGTTTCTTTAGATGTAGAGTTAGGTTATTTAGTTGACTTTTTTCTTGTTTCTTGAGGTGTGCCTGTATTGCTATGAACTTCCCCCTTAGCACTGCTTTTACAGTGTCCCAGAGGTTTTGGGTTGTTGTGTTTTCATTTTCATTCATTTCTATGCATATTTTAATTTCTCTTTTGATTTCTTCTATGATTTGTTCATTATTCAGCAGCGTGTTGTTCAGCCTCCATATGTTGGCATTTTTAATAGTTTTTCTCCCGTAATTGAGATCTAGTCTTACTGCATTGTGGTCAGAAAAGATGCTTGGAATGATTTCAATTTTTTTGAATTTACCAAGGCTGGATTTATGGCCCAGGATGTGATCTATCCTGGAAAAGGTTCCGTGTGCGCTTGAGAAAAAGGTGAAGTTCATTGTTTTGGGGTGAAATGTCCTATAGAGATCTAATAGGTCTAACTGGTCTATTGTATCATTTAAAGTTTGTGTTTCTTTGTTAATTTTCTGTTTAGTTGATCTATCCATAGATGTAAGTGGGGTATTAAAGTCTCCCACTATTATTGTGTTATTGTTAATTTCCCCTTTCATAATTGTTAGTAATTGTTTTACATATTGCGGTGCTCCAATGTTGGGTGCATAAATATTTAGAATTGTTATATCTTCATCTTGGATTGATCCTTTGATCATTATGTAGTTTCCTTCTTTGTCTCTTTTCACAGCCTTTGTTTTAAAATCAATTTTATCTGATATGAGTATTGCTACTCCTGCTTTCTTTTGGTCTCTATTTGCGTGGAATATCTTTTTCCAGCCCTTCACTTTCAGTCTGTATGTGTCCCTCGATTTGAGGTGGGTCTCTTGTAGACAACATATAAGGGGGTCTTGTTTTTGTATCCATTCAACCAGCCTTTGTCTTTTGGTTGGGGCATTCAACCCATTTACGTTTAAGGTGATTATTGATAAGTATGATCCTGTTGCCATTTTCATTATTGTTTGGGTTCAAGTTTATATACCCTTTCTGTGTTTCCAGTCTAGAGAAGATCCTTTAGTATTTGTTGGAGAGCTGGTTTGGTGATGCTGAATTCTCTCAGCTTTTGCTTGTCTGTAAAGCTTTTGATTTCTCCTTCACATTTGAATGAGATCCTTGCTGGGTATAGTAATCTGGGCTGTAGGTTATTTTCTTTCATCACTTTAAATATGTCTTGCCATTCCCTCCTGGCCTGAAGAGTTTCTGCTGAAAGATCAGCTGTTATCCTTATGGGGATCCCCTTGTGTGTTATTTGTTGTTTTTCCCTTGCTGCTTGTAATATTTGTTCTTTGTGTTTGATCTTTGTTAATTTGATTAATATGTGCCTTGGGGTATTTCACCTTGGGTTTATCCTGTTAGGGACTCTCTGTGTTTCTTGGACTTGGGTGATTATTTCCTTCCCCATTTTAGGGAAATTTTCAACTATTATCTCCTCGAGTATTCTCTCATGGTCTTTCTTTTTGTCTTCTTCTTCTGGGACTCCTATGATTCGAATGTTGGGGCGTTTAATATTGTCCCATATGTCTCTAATATTGTGCTCATTTCTTTTAATTCGTTTTTCTTTTTCCGTCTCTGTTTCATTTATTTCTACAATTCTATCTTCTAGCTCGCTTATCCTGTCTTCTGCCTCCGTTATTCTACTGTTTGTGCCCTCGAGAGTGTTTTTGATCTCGTCTATTGTATTATTCATTGTATATTGACTCTTTTTTATTTCCTCTAATTCTTTATTGAACATTTCTTCCATCTTCTCCATCCTTTTCTCCAGTTTATTTATCTGTAACTCCATTTTGCTTTCCAGATTTTGAATCATTTTCACAATTAAAATTCGAAATTCTTTATCGGGTAGGTTCCCTATATCTTCCTCTTTTGTTTGTGTTGGTGGGCATTTATCCTGTCCCTTTACTTGTTGGGTATTTCTCTGCCTCTTCATCTTGCTTATATTGCTGTGTTCGGGTGGCCTTTCTGTCTTCTGACAGTCTGTGGAGTTCTCTTTATTATGTAGTTGCCTCGTTATGTGTGGGGTTGGATGGGTGACTTGCCAAGGTTCCCTGGTTAGGGAAGCTTGAGTAGATGTTCTGGTGGGTGGAACTGGATTTCTTCTCTCTGGAGTGCAAGGAAGTGTCCAATAATGAGTTTGAGATGTCCGTGGGTTTGGGGTGGCTTTGGGCAGCCTGTATATTGAAGTTCAGTGCTATTCTCCTGTGTTGCTGGATAGCTTGCGTAGTATGTCTTTCACTGAAACTTGTTGACCCTTGGGTGGTGCCTGGTTTCAGTGTATGTATGGAGGCCTTTGATGAGTACCTATCAATTAATGTTCTCTGGAACTGGAGATCTCTGGTGTTCTCAGGATTTGGCCTTAAGCCTCTGGTTTTCAGTCTTATTCTTGCAGGAGGCTCAAGGCTTCTCCCTCTTCTGTTTTCTGGTCTCCTCAGTGTCTAATTACCGTCCTGACTCCAGGATGCGGTGGTGGACACTTTTTTTTTTTCCCCAGGCTCTCCTATTCAGTCCTGCTGTAGGGAGGGAGGAACAACTAACAAATACCCCTGGCGTCTGTGGGGAGTGCTCGCGGTGTCTCGGCTACACTGGGAATGCTCCCGCTCGAGGCGTGTGTGCTTTCCCTGTTTATGCTGCTTAGGCTTTAGTTTGCTCTGCTGCAAGCTGTCCGCGGCTGGCGCTGGGTTGCATGCACTTCCCAGGTCTGATTGGCTCAGGTTCAGGTCCTCGGGTACTCGACAAAGGCAGACTTGGCTGGGCCTGCGTTTTGTGCCTTCCCCGGTCCTAGCAGCTCAGGTGACCAGGCGTTTGGCGAGCGGAGTCGCTGCGACTTATCGCCTTCCCGGTCCCCGCCGCTCGGTTTTCTGGGAGTACAACCGGTGCAGTTTCTCAGGTGGATATCGACCGGCCCGAACCCAAGAAGTCCTGGCCAGCAAGGAAGCTTGCCTGCAGCTTGGCACGGGAAGCCTCTCTGGGGCCGCGGCTGCCCCCGCCCCGGCGCTGGCTGCCCTCCCCGCCCGCGTCGGCGGGGGCTGGGGCGCCCAAGCCCGGTTCTCCCTCCAAGCGCGGGCGCCGGCTCTCCCTCTACGCGCGGGCGCCGGCTCTCCCTCTACGCGCGGGCGCCGGCTCTCCCTCTACGCGCGGGCGCTGGCTCTCCCTCCAAGCGCGGGCGCCTGCTCTCCCTCTAAGCGCCGCCGCCGCTGGCTCTCCCTCTGAGCGCTGCTGCCGGCGCCTCCCTGCCCAGCCCCCGCCTGCTAGTGAGGGGCGCGGGAGTCTGCGCCGCTTCTCCGCTGAGAGTTTCCTCTGGGCACTTAGTCTGTGAGTTTTAATTATTTATGTCTTTTGTCTCCCAGTTATGCGGCCCTCTGAGGATCCACTCGCCAGTGTTTCCAGGTGTTTGGAAACTTCTCTCTCTTTTTTTTTTTTTTAAGCCTCCCTTCCCGGGAGGGAGCTCCGTCCCTCCCTCTTTTGTCTCTCTTTTTATCTTTTTATCTATTTCCTACCTCCTTTCGACGACTATGGGCTGCTTTTCTGAGTGCCTGATGTCCTCTGCCGGTATTCAGAAGATTTTTTGTGGGATTTACTCAGCGTTCAAATGTTCTTTTGTTGATTTTGTTGGGGGGAAAGTGGCCGCCCTGTCCTATTCCTCCGCCATCTTCCCGTCGACTCCTCCTCATATTCCTAATATATTTCAGTATATTGTTGTATAAAGGTTCATAACTGTTAAATCTTGGTTTATAATCACTATAAAATATATCACTTTTATTGTGTTAAATGAATTTTTCATTAAATTTGATTTTATCTTATTGCTATATTGCTAGTCTTGCTTTTCTTGTGGTAGAGTTTATCCAGTATATCTCTATCTGTTCTTTTATTTCCAAATTCTTTCTATGTGTTTTTAAGGCTGTCTTTTATAAGTAGTGTATATCTGGATTAACATTTTTTTTTACCCAATTTCAGAGACTTAATCTTTTTCTGTGGGGAAAAAAGCGAAACTGTCAGTTTCTCAGTCGTGTCTGACTCTTTGCAACCCCATGGAGTGTAACCTGCCAGCTTCCTCTGTCCATGGGGATTTTCCAGGCAAAAATACTGGAGTGGGTAGCCTTTCCCTTCTCCAGAGGATCTTCCCAAGTCAAGGACTGAACCCAGGTCTTCTGCATTGCAGGTGGATTCTTTATTGTCTGAGCCACCAGAGAAGCCAGAATCTCTTTCTAGGGGAATTTAACCTGTTTGCATTTGCTGTAATTATTGATAAAATCGTCTTTAGTCTTACCACCCTATTTTATGTTTGCTGTCGACAATACAATCTTGTAGCTGTTGTATAGTCCCTTTGTTGACTTTACCAATATTTTTTAGTTTTGCTCTGCTTTTTTCTCCTGTGCCATTTCCTCTTAGTACAGTGATTCTGTAATGCTAGTATGCATAGTTAAAATCACCCAGAGTACTTCATAAATGCAGATGTCTGGACTCTTCAGAGCTTATGAATTTGTACATGCAAGGGTATGCTGCCTAGGAATCTGCATTTTAAACTTATTTCACAAGTGGTACTGTAGCAGATGATTTTAAGGTTAAACATTAAAAATTAATGCACTAGTCTGAAAGTCAAACTTTGTTTCTATTCTGCAAGGTATTATTTTTAACAAATAAGCTAAATCTACATTTTTATACATGTCATGATATTATCTCTTTGTGTAATCTTCATCTAAGCAAAAATTTTTAAAGCATCCTTTTACTGCCTCTCAATGCACGCTTTTAAATTAAGCTTTGTGTTATTTTATGTTAAATTTTACTTTTTAATGAAACCCTTTTTTATTTGAATAGTTCACTGCAATATTCTCAACAGTTATATTAACCTATCTTATGGGTGTCATAGGTTTTTTCCTAATCGCTACTTTTACTTTTTAAAAACTTTTGAAAATGATGAAATATAGCATACATTCAGGAAAAGTAGCCAACCCATGAAATAAAGTAAAAGTTAATGAGTAGACTATTTCTAGCACCGCAAAATCTGCCTATGTGTCATTTGACAATCACAACTTTGTCCCTTCCCAGTAGAAGAAAACATTTTCCTGATTTGTATAATAATACAAATTTATGATACAAGTACAAATATTTGTATCATAATACAAATACATATTACATAAATCAGTCAGTTCAGTTCAGTCGCTCAGTCGTGTCCGACTCTCCGCGACCCCATGAATCACAGCACGCCAGGCCTCCCTGTCCATCACCAACTCCCGGAGTACACTCAAACTCATGTCCACAGAGTCGGTGATGCCATCCAGCCATCTCATTCTCCATCGTCCCCTTCTCCTCCCGCCCCCAACCTTTCCCAGCATCAGAGTCTTTTCCAGTGAGTCAACTCGTCTCATGAGGTGGCCAAAGTATTGGAGTTTCAGCTTTAGCATCAGTCCCTCCAATGAACATCCAGGATTGATCTCCTTTAGAATGGACTGGTTGGATCTCCTTGCAGTATAAGGGACTCTCAAGAGTCTTCTCCAACACCACAGTTCAAAAGCATCGATTCTTCGGCGATCAGCTTTCTTCACAGTCCAACTCTCACATCCATACATGACCACGGGAAAAACCATTGCCTTGACTAGACGGACCTTGGTCGGCAAAGTAATGTCTCTGCTTTTTAATATACTATCAAGGTTGGTCATAACTTTCCTTCCAAGGAGCAAGCGTCTTTTAATTTCATGGCTGCAATCAGCATCTGCAGTGATTTTGGAGCCCAAAAAAACAAAGTCTGACACTGTTTCCACTGTTTTTCCATCTATTTCCCATGAAGTGATGGGACCAGATGCCATGATCTTTGTTTTCTGAATGTTGAGCTTCAAGCCAACCTTTTCACTCTCCTCTTTCACTTTCATCAAGAGGCTTTTGAGTTCCTCTTCACTTTCTGCCATAAGGGTAGTGTCATCTGCATATCTGAGGTTATTGATATTTCTCCCAGCAATCTTGATTCCAGCTTGTGCTTCTTCCAGCCCAGCGTTCCTCATGATGTACTCTGCATATAAGTTAAATAAGCAAGGTGACAATATACAACCTTGACGCACTCCTTTTCCTATTTGGAACCAGTCTGTTGTTCCATGACCGGTTCTAACTGTTGCTTCCTGACCTGCATACAGGTTTCTCAAGAGGCAGGTCAGGTGGTCTGGGATTCCCATCTCTTTCAGAATGTTCCACAGTTTATTGTGATCCACACAGTCAAAGGCTTTGGCATAGTCAATGAAGCAGAAATAGATGTTTTTCTGAAACTCTCTTGCTTTCTCCATGATCCAGCGGATGTTGGCAATTTGATCTCTGGTGCCTCTGCCTTTTCTAAAACCTGCTTGAACATCTGGGAGTTCACGGTTTACATACTGCTGAAGCCTGGCTTGGAGAATTTTGAGCATGACTTTACTAGCATGTGAGATGAGTGCAATTATGCGGTAGTTTGAGCATTCTTTGGCATTGCCTTTCTTTGGGATTGGAATGAAGACTGACCTTTTCCAGTCGGTTCTATGAAGACCTACAAGACCTTTTAGAACTAACACCCAAAAAAGATGTCCTTTTCATTATAGGGGACTGGAATGCAAAAGTAGGAAGTCAAGAAACACCTGGAGTAACTGGCAAATTTGGCCTTGGAGCACGGAATGAAGCAGGGCAAAGGCTAATAGAGTTTTGTCAAGAGAATGCACTGGTCATAGCGAACACCCTCTTCCAACAACACAAGAGAAGACTCTACACATGGACATCACCAGATGGTCAACACCGAAATCAGATTGATTATATTCTTTGCAACCAAAGATGGAGAAGCTGTATACAGTTAGCGAAAACAAGACCAGGAGCTGACTGTGGCTCAGATCATGAACTCCTTATTGCGAAGTTCAGACTTAAATTGAAGAAAGTAGGGAAAACCACTAGACCATTCAGATATGACCTCAATCAAATCCCTTATGATTATGCAGTGGAAGTGAGAAATAGATTTAAGGGACTAGATCTGATTGATAGAGTGCCTGATGAACTCTGGACAGAGGTTCGTGACATTGTACAGGAGACAGGGACCAAGACCATCCCCATGGAAAAGAAATGCAAAAGAGCGAAATGGCTGTCTGAGGAGGCCTTACAAATAGCTGTAAAAAGAAGAGAAGCGAAAAGCAAAGGAGAAAAGGAAAGATATAAGCATCTGAATGCAGAGTTCCAAAGAATAGCAAGGAGAGATAAGAAAGCCTTCCTCAGTGATCAATGCAAAGAAATAGAGGAAAACAACAGAATAGGAAAAACAAGAGACCTCTTCAAGAAAATTAGAGATTCCAAGGGAACTTTTCATGCAAAGATGGGCTCGATAAAGGACAGAAATGGTATGGACCTAACAGAAGCAGAAGATATTAAGAAGAGGTGGCAGGAATACACAGAAGAACTGTACAAAAAAGATCTTCACGACCAAGATAGTCACGATAATGTGATCACTGACCTAGAGCCAGACATCTTGGAATGTGAAGTTAAGTGGGCCTTAGAAAGCATCACTACGAACAAGGCTAGTGGTGGTGATGGAATTCCAGTTGAGCTATTTCAAGTCTTGAAAGATGAATTACATAAATACAAATACATAAATACAATTTATGATACATACAATGCATAAATACAAATTTATGATACATAATACCAATATTATGATACAAAATTTGTATCATAATAATTGCTTTACTTTATAATTTTGCTATGTTTACTGTCTATTGCTTGCATCCCAAATAATAGTTAATTTAGTTTTGCTTTTTCTTTTTTGAATTTTACATGTGAACTGTATAGTATGTTATTCTGTGCCTGGTTTATTTTTTTCAGCATCATAACTTTAATATTCATCTGTTTTGTGGTATATAGCTGTAATTCATACATGCATTTCATAATTTATTATCAATTATACTGTTGATGTATTTTGAATTATTCCTGGTTTTGGGACACTCTAAACATCGCTGCTCTGATCACGCTGGTATACACATTCTTACATCAGTTCTCTGAAACCAACTGGATATTCTATAATTCAATTAAATTTTGACGCTTAATATCCAGAGCTGTTGAAGACCTCCCAAATTAAAGGCATAATCCTTCAAGATAGTCGTCACTTCAGATGGCAGCTGAAAATCTCAGGGATCTTCCACACTTTTACCTGATCAGCTAGGAGTTTCAAAATGTTTGGCTTCATCCTAACTGGGGTGCACCTCGGTAGAAAATTATGATGCTGACCACGTGGAATTTACTTCAGGTCTCACAGGTGTTCAGTTCTTCAGAAGAGTAGCCTCATTTTTGATACCAGATACAGTCTTGTCCCCATGACATGCTCAGACTGATAATTTGTTAGAATGACTCATAGAACTTATTGAAAACACAATGCTTATGATTACAGTTTTATTATAAAACGTACAGATCAGAAAAAGTCAGAGATGCATAGGGCAAAGTATTTTGGAGGTGTGCGTGTTGGGGGTGCTTGGGGGGCATGCAGAACTTCCAAGCCTTCTCATTGTGAAATCTGGGTTTATCACCGTCCTACCACATTGATATGTCCACTAACCAGAAAGTTCTGTTGCAATTCAATATCCAGGATTTTTATTGGGGTTTTGTTATACAGATATAATTGATTTAACCACTGAACTAAATCTCCAGCCTCCCTCTTCTACCTAGAGGTCAAGAGACTTAAAGTTATAACTTTCTAATGATGTGCTTGTTTTTTCTGATGACCAACATGGGTCTTGAAGTTAGCTGGGATCCCACCATGAGTCATCTCATTAGTGTATCAAAGATACATTTATCATACAGGAAATCCAAGGATTTTTGAACCTCTGTGCCTAAAACCAGGGACAAAGACAATATATGCTTTATTATGCCACTACAGGTAAAGCATTTTTTTGGTGGCATTTACCTAAGAGTGGAATTGTAAGTTATAATGAATTCATTCTTCAGATTTGCTAGGAAATGGCAAATAGTTTTACAAGGTGAGGATACTAATTTATGCTCTCAGTAATAAAAGGTTTCTGAGAGCTCAAATTGTTGCACATCTTTGCTGAAACATGGCATTATCTTAGTTTTTGGCTTTTGTCAGTTTGGTAGGTAGATTATGGCACATCATGTTTACTTTATTACAACATCTCTCATTCTTGAGAGTTTTTACTGGGTTGAATTTTAGGTTGGCAATTGTCTTATAAAATCACTTCTCAATTTTGTCGCTCTATTAAAGGTTTTCTTTCAAATTATTTAGAGGCTACTTTTGTTGGTGAGGGTATCTGGCTCTTATGACTTTTTTCTTTGCCATTTGTTTTCTGCAGTTACATAGTGGGTATATTTGGGTATAAATTTCTTATTCTACTATAAAGCATTGGTCTTCTTAAATGTCTAGACTGATGTCTTTCTTTGGTTCCAGAAAAGTCTTAGCCATTATCCTTTTGAATATTGTGTGTACTCTGTTGCCTCTATTTTTCTTCTGGGTATCTGATTAAATGTAGGTTACACTGCCTCACTCTATTTTTCTGTCTTTTTGATGATTTCTACTGTAAAAAGATAATAAACAGAGACCTCAAGTAAGTAGAGTTGGGAGCCCAGAAGGGGGAGTTTTCATGCCTTGTGGTGATAGCAGAGGCCAACAGGAAGACTCCTTTCCTGACAACAACTCTGCTGATGAAAAGCCATGGGTCGTTTGTTTTCTATAGTCTTCCAACTTCCTTTTCTCTATAAAATCATTCTCTTTCCCTTGCTGTGTGGGGACCTGCATGTGGCTTGCTGTTTTGAAGACCCTTAATTGCAATTCTCTGCTACTCCCAAGTCGACCCATCTCTGTTGGAGAAATAACTGTTGGCTTATCTGTTTTAGTTCAGTACTACCTTTTTAATTGCTCTGTGCTGCATTGTGGTAATTTATGATTTATCTTACAGAGTTGTCTATTTCTTTCTTTTATGGCGTTGTCTGTTTCTTAAATATATCCATTGTAGTGTTAGTTTCAGTTATTTTTCAGTTCTAGAATTTCTATCCGGGTCTTCTCCAAATATGTCATGTTATTTTCTCCTGTTCTCAGAGCAGATATTTTCAAGCTTGTTTTTCAATTTCTTTTAACATAGCAAGCATAGTCACTTTAAGTGTGTCTGATAATATTAATACATGAAGCTTTGGGGATAACTTGCTGATGTTTGCTTTTCTGGTTCTTGTTCATAGATTTCCTCATGTGCCTGATTTATGCCTATAAATAAAAATTACTAATATGAATGGTTTGATATATAGAATGATTATCTCTTCCTCCAAAGAGGATTTGCATTTGCTTTCTAGGTGTCTGGGGGGACTGCTCGTCTAGGATCATTTTGTCCAAGTTCAAGGATTGAGATTCCTTGGGTGTGCAGTGCTGTAAACCCATATAGCAAGACTACACAGGTGTTTATTTACTTCTGGTTCACCCTTATCCTAAGAATATGGCCCTTTAGGGTCTCAGTTAATTGTAGGGAGAGGTTTCTATTAGGTTTCTCATCTTGTGCAGGTCTTTGGTGTTGATTCTGTTCTTCTTGCCCTCTGAGACCACTAAAAGATAAATTCAAATTGGCTAGAATTGACAAATACCCTTAGGGCAAAATTAGATTCCTTTGTTCCCTTATCTCTCCAGTTTTCTATTTTACCTTCAATTTGATTTTATAATGATTTTCTTGCTTATTCTTTTTTCTGTAGGTAAAAAGGTTTTTTTTTCTTTCTGTTTTTAAAGACATTATCTAGTGTTTTAGTTATTTCCTGAGTAATTTTGCCTGCTGTTACTAAACTGGAAGCATGTTAAGATTTCTTGAATTTTTTTGCTAAACTATCTAGAATAATTTTTTTTTTCTTTAAAGAAATGGTAGATGAGCAATAAGTGTTCTCCATCTTTGCATGTTCCAGAAAGTCTTTGCTTTGGCCTTCCATCTGGTTGATAATTTGGCTGTTGTAGTATAATTTTGAAATACTTCTTTTCACCCTGTAGGATTGATAGAATTTTCCGGCCTGAATTCCCTCTGAAATGCCTTTCCCCAAGGTGCTCCGTCCAGATGGGAGGTCTTACTATGACTGAGGGGTAAGATACCTTGTAGTATATGAGGGCAGGGAAAGGAAAACCACTGAGGGCTCACACTGATGACCGAGTGAGGAAATCTTTACGTTGGTGGTGGAGAATAATAATCTATTCTACTCCTGGGTTTGGCTGGATGTCATGTTAAAAAAAAAAAAAATCTTGTTTATTGTGGAAGTCTGGAGTTATGCCAGGCAATCTTCAGCTTTTCTTTTTGTTCAAAGACCTGAGATAGGAGCTTTCTCTTTGTAGAGCCTTCACTTGTTTGAAGGACAGGTTACAGGTGAATGCCAAAGCATTTAATAGCTATGCATTATTAGGGGAGGGGAATTTTCATTACTGTTGAGCTATTCTCTAGGAAGTATTTTGGTTAATTAGTCTGGATGCCTTTGATTTACTTTTCTTAACTGACTACTCTCTAGGACCTGAGATCCTTGCCTAGTTCCTAGATCCTTCTTAAAGTAGTAAGAGCTCCAAGAGATTCGTTTGGGCTTTAACACCTATTTAGGTAAAGGAAAATATACTTTGGGAGATGAAGAGGTAGGATGGAGGCTTCTGTATAAATTTAGGACCCTTGGTGGACTGTGTGTTCAGGGAAGGGAGAATTAGAAAAAACCCTATTTGCTACCAAAATAAGGACTTCCCTGGTGGCTCAGATGGTAAATAATCTGCCTGCATTGAGGAGACCTGGTTTCAATCCCTGGGTTGGGAAGATCCCTGGAGATGGGAACAGCAACCCATTCCAAGTATTCTTGCCTGGAGAATTCCATGGACAGAGGAGACTGGTAGGCTACCGTCCATGGGATCACAAAGAGTCGGACTAGACTGTGCAGCTTTCACTTTTTACCAAAATAAAGAAGTGACAAGGAAATGGACATAAATCTAAGTGTTAGGTGAAAAAATGTATCCCCTAAAAATCGACACCCCAGATGTTTCTTCTAAGGGATTCTCACTCACACTAGTAGATATAATGGTCATCTGAATTAAATTTGCCCATTCCCATCCATTTTAATTCACTGATTTCTAAGATGTTGGTGTTCAATCTTGCCATCTCCTGCTTGACCACATCCAATTTACTTTGATTCATGGATCTAATATTCCAGGTTCCTATGAAATATTGTTCTTTGTAGTATCAGACTTTACTTTCACCACCAGACACATCCACAGCTGAGTGTTGTTTCCACTTTGGCCCAGCTGCTTCATTCTGTCTGGAGCTATTGATAATTGCTCTTTACTCTTCCCCAGAAGGGAGAGGCTCATCTTCTGGCATCATATCTTTTTGCCTTTCCACGCTATTCATGGGATTCTCCCAGCAAGAATACTGGAGTTGTTTGCTATTTCCACTTCCAGAGGACCACGTTGTGTCAGAACTCTTCATTATGTCCCATCCATCTTGGGTGGCCCTGCACAGCATGGCTCATAACTTCACTGAGTTACATATGCCCCTTCACCACAACAAGGCTGTGATCCATGAAGGGTGAATTAACATAGTGCACATGATCTAATGACTTCTAAGCCCAGACATTAACAAAAAATTGCATTTGTGCTACTTTTTCTGGAATTTTGAAAAAAAATTTTAATTCTTTGGATGCTGAACCAGTATGTTTGTAATCATTAAAAACACATTCTGCTTGAAGTTAGTAGCATACTGTTGACCTTTTCTTTCTCTCCTTGAAAATGATGTAAAAACAACGAGGGGAGTGAGAATAAAAATCTAAATATAATTTTATATATTTGGAAAAATTAGCAACAGCTAAAAATGTCAAATCACAAAGTAAATGGAATGGCTTCTAAAAGCAGAGAAAATTAAGCAGGGTTATACACATGAGCAAAGGAGAGTTTTCCAGCAAAGGGTACTTCATAAAGATGAAAGTACATAGGAAGGTAAAAAGTAAAATTTTCACTTTCAGTAATGGTAGGTATAGCATATGGACTGGTAGGAGAAGCTTTCACAGACCCAGTTTGTTCCAGAACCTGAGAAAGTGGGATTAAGTGAGAAATCATGTAGCAAGCTGTGTGTGGAAACATTATATCTCAGTGGCATATAGTCAGGAAGAGGATAGATTTTTTCACTGAAGAATTTTACAACTATCTAAATTGGTTGGGAAAATCAGTTGATAAACAGTATAACCAAAGCCAAAGATTGTAAAAAAGACTTCAGGTGGCATGGAACATAGTCCAGGTTCAGGAAGAAAGCCTCAGTCAAAGTTAAGTAAGTAGGGAATTCCCTGGTGGTCCAGTGGTTAAGAACCTGCCTGCCAATGCAGGGGACATGAGTTCAGTCCTTGGTCTGGGAGGATACCATATGCCATGGGGCACCTAGAGCCTGTGCTCTGCAACAAGAGGAATTATCACAATGAGAAGCTCGCATACCATGATGAAGAGTAGACCCCTTTTGCCACAACTGGAAAAAGCCTATGTGTGGACCAAACGCCCAGTGCAGCCAAAATTGAATGAAGAAGTAAATAACTTTTGTAAAATATAGGTTGGTAGAAAAGGAATCATTTCAGGGTCTCTACTACAATACAACCAGAAAATGGGAACACTGAAGAAATTGAAAACAATTGGAATATGAAGAACAGATCTCAGCAAAACACCTTTATAGAGAAAATGAAAATAATTTCCAAGTTAAAACATGTAATGAAATTGTTTCCACAACACAAACACTGCAACAGATATAACAGTTCAGGAAAAAGATAAAACCTAAGCAATGAGGAGCAAGAACTGAAGTAGAAGAAAACATGTATCACATCAAAAAGCAAAATTTAAAGGACAGCAAGGAGAACAGACAAGGCCGAGGACCCTGATGAGGACTAGGAAGGGAATATCAAGTACAGAAATCAGTAAAAAAAAAAATGAAATGTAAATATAGTCAAACATTACTTAGGGAAAAAGAAAATGATACATATTGAATTAGGTAAAGGAGATCCAAAGTACACATAATTAGAATCCAAGAAGAAGAAAATTGAATTAAAGATATTTTGGAAGACATGCAAAAATGTCAAATCATTTATGACAGAAAGAAAAGTCAGAGCAACATCAGATATCTATAGAGCTGTGTGTGCCTGCAAAATCCTTTAAGAAAACCTGAGCTAAAAATTTGCCTCTGTACAAATCATTTCTTAAATACAAAGGCAAAAGATCTTTTTGTCTTTTGATTTTGTATTTTTAATGTGCAAAAATTAAAATAATATCTTCATTAGCCCTTCAAAAATCTACAGGTGGGTAAACATAGCCAATTAAGAAATGACAATATGTAAAGCAAAGAGAATGGAAAGAATATAATCGTACACTTAGAATTTAGCAATTGTGACAATTACAGGGCCCAAAAGATTGTAAATGTTCTATACTTTGCCAGTATGAGTGATATAATTGCACATCTAATACATGTATTTTACAATAGAAAAGAGTAGAAAGTAGGATGCAGTCCAGACATGCTGATTCCCTCATCTTTTGTAGATGGAAATCAGAAGATGCAATATAAAACAAATATCAAGTGTTATATGTATAAGTATACTTGAATACAAACATAATGCAATAAACTAAAATTGAATAGTGGAGGAGAGGAACTAAAAGGGGTGAAGAGGAAATATACTTCGTGATAACTGTTATATGCTCGGAAGATGGTTTTAAGGGTGTTGTATAAAGAATGTTTATAAAGAGAACCACAAGAGCAAAAAGCACCAAAATGCTTACATTATCACACAAAAGATACATGAATGAAAAGATAGACTATATATTAGGTAAAAAACCCCCAGATTTTAGTATATAATAGTGCTTACTTTGTTAACACACATTTTCAAATAGAATATGATTGCAGAATAAAAACACAAATTATGTCAATAAATATAAGTGGATCAAACTTATTCAAAAGAACAGGATTAGATTGAATCACAAGACTCAGTTCTAAAAGGGATTCAGAAAGGTTGAAAATGAAAATGAGGACAGTTAAAATAGGCAAATTCAAACAAAAAGAATATCAGAAATGGTTGAATTGAGAGACAAAAACCATTAAACAAAACAACAAAAAAAAATTCCCTTTGTGATGATCAAGGGTGCAATTTGTAATGAAGAGTAATATTTATAAATGTGCTTTCAATAATATAGCGTGAACATTTATAAATGAAATTATAGAAGTTCAAATTGATATACCTAACTCTATAGCCTGAAAACAGAATGCATTTTTCATTCAAGTTCCCATGTCATAGTCACTGAATTTGACTGTACATTAATTCATAAATAAAATAATAAATTTCAAGAAAATATAAGAGGAATGGAAAAATTTTCTAATCATAAGTCCATAAGAGAACATATTTGATCAGGAACAAATTAAGGAAATAAGAATCACCATTTTTCTCATATTTAACTACTCTACAACTCAAGAGAGAAAAGGTCTAAACCCCAAAATGCAAAACATTTAGAAATTCAATAGCAACATTAGAACTCCATTGTAATAGCTTGTGAAATACTTCTAAGGTAGTGCTTAGGGAAATACTAATCATCTCAAAATTTATCTTGTAAATAAAAAATGAAAGAATATTACAAAAATCTCAAGAAGTCTTAAAAAATAATCCAATAAAATGATCCTGTGGAAAGCAGAACAAAGGACTTAAGGATAAATGCGGAAATGAATGATTTAGGAAACAGAAAAATGATGAAACTACTGTGTTCTTGCCTGGGAAAATCCCATGGACAGAGGAGCCTGGTAGGCTACAATGGGAATGAAGAGTCAGACACAACTGAGCGACTTTCACTTTCTTTTTCAGTAAGTAAATGAAGCTTGTTGTGTCCGACTCTTTGTAACCCCATGAACAGTAACCAACCAGGCTCCTCTATCCATGCGGATTCTCCAGTTGAGGATACTGGAGTGGATTGTCATGCCCTCCTCCAGGGAATCTTCCCAGCCCAGGGATCAAACCCAGGTCTCCCACATTGCAGGCAGATTCTTTACAGTCAGAGCCACCAAGAAGCCCTTTGAAACATTAGCTATTGGTTTTTCTGTTTTATTGATCTATAGAAAGTCAGGGCTCCACTAGAGAAGCATAATGGTTTACTTGATTGAGAGTCCAGCCCAGGAAAGTCTGAAATCCATGGGGCAGGCCATCAGGAAGGACAGGCTGGAACTCTGGCACAAGCTGAAATTGCAGTCTGTGGCAGAGTTTCTTGTGGGAAGCTTAGTTCTGCTCTTAAATCTTTCAACTGATTGAATCATGCCCATTCAGATTGCTAGGAAAATCTTCCTTAAACTATATTGATTATAAACTTTAATCACATCGATAGCATACCTTCACAGCAACATCTAGATAAAAGTGGTTGATTAAATAAGTGGCAATTGTAGTTGACTATCACCTACTCTAATAAAAAAAACAGGCAGGTAGCACAGATTCCTCATATAATAAAAGATAATTGAGGAAATGCCTACAGATTAAAAGAAAAGAAGAACCATACAGGCTACCTTTCTAAGTCTATTCAAATAAATTTGAAAACACTGAAGAACTGGATAGTTTTCTAGGAATATGTAAATAATCACAAGTAATTTCAGGAAAATAGAAAAATGAGAATATTAATTTCCATCAAAAACACAGAAACTTTTTAAAGAGCTGTTCTTGGAAAGCACTGTATTATTAAATAATAGATAATTTGATTACCTTTTAAGCTCTTCTATAGCCTCACTGTCCACTAGAACTTTCTGTGGTGGTAGAAAGATTCTAAATCTACTACCAGTGTAGGGAGGCACATGTGACTATTGAACACCTGATTGCAGCTAGTTTTATGGAGCACTGGATTTTATTTAATTCTAATTAATTTAAAATTAAGTTGCCACATATTGCTGTTGGCTATGTATTGGACAGTTCAGATATAGAAGATGTATAAAAGAAAAGCATTCAAATCCTTTCATGAAGTAAGCATACAATTGATAAAAAGTTTGAATATAGAACCCATTGATTAATCTCATTTATAAAAATGATGCAAATACCCTGGGAAATAGAAGCTAGTAGCACTTTAAAATCATAATATATAAAGACCATATGGGGTTTATTTCAAGATTACAAATGGTTCAAAAGAGGACACTTAGTATAATTTGTCACATTAAGGGATCAATAGCAAAAACATGTCTAGATGATGTCCACTATCATGAAAAACTTTGTACGTCATTGTAGAGATACTAACCTATATAACTAGGGAGAAGGAGAGAGGGAATTTGGATTGTTCTTTTGAAAAATCCAAAAAAATCAAGTGAAACTTTTTCAGATAAGAGAATTTAGAAAGATGAGTGGATATAAAATCCATGTAAAGAGAATAATAGCCTTAAATCTGCAAACTTCCCTGGTGGCTCAGATGGTAAAGTGTCTGCCTACAATGCGGGAGACCTGGGTTTGATCCCTGGGTCGGGAAGATCCTCTGGTGAAGGAAATGGCAACCCACCCAAGTACTCTTGCCTGGAAAATCCCATGAATGGAGGAGCGTGGTACACCACAGTCCATGGGGTCGCAAAGAGTTGGACATGACTGAGCAACTTCACTTTCTTTTTATCTACAAACTATCACTGGTTAGAGAATATGATGGAGAATTTAATTATCATAACAGCAACAAGTTTCTAAGAACCATCTAAAGAAATACACAAGATTTAGTAGACGGAAACATTATAATCCCTTGGGGGACAAAAGAGACTTGATAAATGGAAGAGGATGCCATGTTATTAGACAGGGCTATAGAAGTTAAATCAGGAATTTAGTGTCATTTTACTAAGTCACCAGGAGGACTTCTTTGGTTTGTTTTTGTTCTTTTTTTGCAATAAGGCAAGTTGATTCCAAAGTTCACATAGAAAAATTAAAAAGAATAGCCAGAAAAAATTTTACCATTAAACATAAAGTTACACAAAACAGTCTTATACTAGCACATACATTGTTGGTGCTGTTCAGTTGTTAAGTCGTGTCTGACCCTTTGCAAACCCATGGACTGCAGCACGCCAGACTTCCGTGTCCTTCACCATCTCGTGGAGGTTGCTCAAACTCAGGTCCACTGTCAGTGATGCCATCCAACTATCTCATCCTCTGTCACCCCCTTCTCCTCCTGCCCTCAATCTTTCCCAGCATCAGGGTCTTTTCCAATGAGTCAGCTCTTCACATCAGTTGACCGAAGTATTGGAGTTCCAGCTTCAGCATCAGCCCTTCCAATGAATATTCAGGGTTGATTTTGTTTAGGATTGACCGGTTTGATCTCCTTGCAGTCTAAGGGACTCTCAAGAGTCTTCTTCAGTACCACAGTTCAAGAGCATCAATCCTTTGCTTTCAGCCTTCTTTATGGTCCAACTCTCACATCTGTACATGACTACTGGAAAAGCCATAGCTTTGACTATATGGACCTTTGTAGGCAAAGTGATGCCTCTACTTTTTAATACACTGTTCAGTTTCATCACAGTGGTTCTTCCCAGGGGCAAGCATCTTTTAATTTTATGGCTGCAGTAAACATCCACATTGATTTTGGAGCCCAAGAAAATGAAATCTGTCCCTCTTTTCACTTTCCCCCCTTGTGTTTGCCATGAAGTGATGGGACTGTATGTCAAGATCTTCGTTTTCTTGAATGTTGAGTTTTAAACTAGGTTTTTCACTCTCTTCTTTCATCTTCATCAAGAGGCTCTTTAGTTCCTCTTCAAGTTTCTACCATTAAAGTGGTATCATCTGCTTATCTGAGGTTGTTGATGTTTCTCCTGGCAATCTTGATTCCAGTTTGTTAGTCATTCAGCCCAGCATTTCATATGATGTTCTCTGCACATAAGTCAAATAAATAGGGTGACAATATACAACCTTTTCCAATTTTGAGCCAGTCAGGTGTTCTATGTTCGGTTCTAACTGTTTCTTCTTGAAATGAATACAGGTTTCTCAGGAGGCAGGTAAGGTGGTCTTGTATTCCTGTCTCTTTAAGAATTTTCCATTGTTTGTTGTGATCCACACAGTCAAAGGCTTTAGTGTAGTCAATGAAGCAGAAGTAGATATTTCTCTGGAATTCTTTTGCTCTTTCTATGATCCAATGGATGTTGGCAGTTTTATTTCTGGTTCTTCTCCTTTTTCTAAATTCAGCTTGTACATCTGAAATTTCTCAGTTCATGTACTGCTGAAGCCTAGCTTGAAGGGTTCTGAGCATAATCTTCAGAACTAGCATTTCAAATGCTAGAAGTGAAAAAGCATTTGAAAAAGCACTCATTTGAACATTCTTTGATATTGCCTTTCTTTGGGATTGGAATGAAAACTGACCTTTTCCAGTCCTGTGACCACTGCTGAGTTTTCCAAATTTGCTGGCATAATGAGTGCAGAACTTTAACGGCATCATCTTTTAGGATTTGAATTAGCTCAGCTGGAATTTCATCATCTCCACCAGCTTTGTTCTTAGTAATTCTTCCCAAGGCCCACTTGACTTCACACTCCAGAATGTCTGGCTCTAGGTGAGTGACTACACCATCATGGTTATCTGGTACATTAGAACTTTTTTTGTATAGTTCTTCTGTGCATTCTTGCCACCTGTTCTTAATCCCTTCTGCTTCTGTTAGGTCCATACCATTTGTGTCCTTTATTGTACCTATCTTCACATGAAATGTTCCATGGTATCTCCAATTTTCTTAAAGAGATCTCTAGTCTTTCCTATTCTATTGTTTCCCTCTATTTCTTTGCATTGTTCACTTAAGAAGACTTTCTTATCTCTCTTTTCTATTCTCTAGAACTCTGAATCCAGTTGAGTATATCTTTCCCTTTCTCCTTTGCTTTTCACTTTTCTTCTTTTCTCAGCTATTTGTAAGGCCTCCTCATACAACCACTTTTCCTTCTTGTATTTCTTTTTCTTTGGAATGGCTTTGGTCACCACCTCCTATACAATGTATGAACCTCTGTCTATAGTTCTTCAGACACTCTACCAGATCTAGTCCCTTGAATCTATTCGTTACCTCCACTATATAATCATAAAGGATTTGAGTAGACCAATGTATCAGAATAGAAAGCCCAAATATGGACCTGAATACATGTGGGAATTTAGGTACTGATAAAGGAATTTATTCAAAATAGTAGTGCGAAGGAAGAATATTCAGTATATGGTACTGAGATATGTTGATAAAATGCTATGCAATGCTTGCCAAATATTTCTAGACCAAAATGGATGGAAGTGGATTAAAAATTTAAGTGCAAAAAACAGTAATGACTATAAAAATCAAGAAATCTTAAAAAAAATTCTGGTTAGGATAAGGCCTGTCTAAGCATGCCATAAAATACAGCAGTCATGAAAATATTTATAAATTCAACTATATTAAAATCCATCATGACAAAAGCAGAGTCAAAAGATAAATTATCTAGCAAAAATGTTTACAAGTTATACTCCAAAATAATGAGTCTGTATCATATTTTAGATTGTTGGAGAATAGACCAAGAAAAAGAAGTAAAAAGTATGGATTAAATAGTTCAGAGGAAAGGACATACATGTAGTTCATAAACTCATGAAAAGATGTGTAACCTCATTTATATTTAGAAAAATACACAATAAGCTTCACTGAGATGCTAATTTTCATCAATCAGATTGAAAAAGATCATAAAGTTTGAAAATACAGTGTGTTGGGAAATGTGTGGGAAAGAGACACTCATTTATTGTTATAGGAGAGCATATTGCTATACTATTCCTTATGGCCTTTGAGTTTGTGTTTAGCCAGATTTTGTGACTGCAATTTCAGGGGACTGTTTGGAGAGGGATTCAGACTTCAGGATATAAAGAAGACAGAATTCTGTGACTATCTCACCGCCCAATACTACTTTTGCACTAGTACAATACTGTGATAGTAACATTGTGTTCAGTTCAGTTCAGTGGCTCAGTTGTGTCCGACTCTTTGCGACCCCATGAATCGCAGCACGCCAGGCCTCCCTGTTGATCACCAACTCCCAGAGTTCACCCACACTCATGTCCATCGAGTCGGTGATGCCATCCAGCCATCTCATCCTCTGTTGTCCCCTTCTCCTCCTGCCCCCAATCCCTCCCAGCATCAGGGTCTTTTCCAATAAGTCAACTCTTCGCTTGAGGTGGCCAAAGTATTGGAGTTTCACTGTGTGCTGCTCCTGCTAAATCGCTTCAGTCGTGTCTGACTCTGTGCGACCCCAGAGACGGCAGCCCACCAGGCTCCCCCGTCCCTGGGATTCTCCAGGCAAGAACACTGGAGTGGGGTGCCATTTCCTTCTCCAATGCAGTGGGGTGTAATAATCTGCATCCTACAATGGTGGGCTACAGTTGCCTACTGTAGTTTGTACCCTTGGCTTTTAATTTCCTTAGTTCCCATGAAGCAATATTTAATTCATTCACTCATTCATTCGTGTGATAAATATTGAATATTTACTCTGTCCTAAGTACTCAGTTCAGTTCAGTTCAGTCGCTCAGTCGTGTCCCACTCTTTGCGACCCCATGAACCACAGCATGCCAGGCCTCCCTGTCCATCACCAACTCACGGAGTTCACTCAAACTCATGTCCATTGAGTCGGTGATGCCATCCAGCCATCTCATTCTCTGTCGTCCCCTTCTCCTCCTGCCCCTAATCCTTCCCAGCATCAGACTTTTCCAGTGAGTGAACTCGTCGCATGAGGTGGCCAAAATATTGCAGTTTCAGCTTTAGCATAAGTCCTTCCAATGAACACCCAGGATTGATCTCCTTTAGAATGGACTGTTTGGATCTCCTTGCAATATAAGGGACTCTGAGGAGTCTTCTCCAGCACCACAGTTCAAAAGCATCGATTCTTTGACGATCAGCTTTCTTCACAGTCCAACTCTCACATCCATACATGACCACGGGAAAAATGATAGCCTTGACTAGACAGACCTTGGTTGGCCAAAGTAATGTCTCTGGTTTTTAATATGCTATCTAGGCTGGTCATAACTTTCCTTCCAAGGAGTAAGCGTCTTTTAATCTCATGGCTGCAATCAGCATCCGAAGTGATTTTGGAACCCCAAAAAATAAAGTCTGACATGGTTTCCACTGTTTCCCCATCTATTTCCCATGAAGTGATGGGACCAGATGCCATGATCTTTGTTTTCTGAATGTTGAGCTTCAAGCCAACCTTTTCACTCTTCTCTTTCACTTTCATCAAGAGGCCTTTGAGTTCCTCTTCACTTTCTGCCATAAGGGTGGTGTCATCTGCATATCTGAGGTTATTGATATTTCTCCCGGCAATCTTGATTCCAGCTTGTGCTTCTTCCAGCCCAGCGTTCCTCATGATGTACTCTGCATAGAAGTTAAATAAGCAGGGTGACAATATACAACCTTGACATACTCCTTTTCCTATTTGGAACCAGTCTGTTGTTCCATGTCCAGTTCTAACTGTTGCTTCCTGACCTGCATACAGGTTTCTCAAGAGGCAGGTCAGGTGGTCTGGGATTCCCATCTCTTTCAGAATTTTCCACAGTTTATTGTGATCCACACAGTCAAAGGCCTTGGCATAGTCAATGAAGCAGAAATAGATGTTTTTCTGGAACTCTCTTGCTTTCTCCATGATCCAGTGGATGTTGGCAATTTGATCTCTGGTTCCTCTGCCTTTTCTAAAACCAGCTTGAACATCTGGAAGTTCACGATTCACATATTGCTGAAGCCTAGCTTGGAGAATTTTGAGCATGACTTTACTAGCGTGTGAGATGAGTGCAATTGTGTGGTAGTTTGAGCATTCTTTGGCATTCCCTTTCTTTGGGATTGGAATGAAGACTGACCTTTTCCAGTCCTGTGGCCATTGCTGAGTTTTCCAAATTTGCTGGTACTAGGAACTCTTTAACTCTGCACCTGCACTCTTTTAAAGCACTTTATTTATTTTCAATTGCACTGGGTCTTCATGGATACACCCAGACTTTCTCTAGTTTCAGCGAGCAGGGCTACTCTTTGCTGTGATGCACGGGGCTCTCATTGTGGTGGCTTCTCTTATTGAGGAACATGGGCTTTAGTGTATGAGCTTCAGTAGCTGTGGCTTGCAGGCTTTAGAGCATGGGCTCAGTAGTTGTGGTGCATGGGTTTAATTGCTCTGTGGCATGTGGAATCTTCCCATACCAGGGATTGAACCCATATACCCTGCATTGGCAGTCAGATTCTCATCCACTGTACTACCAGGGAAATCTTGCACCGGTACTCTTAATTCTTGCCTCAGACATAGCTAGTTTTGACCTGTGAATTGTAGACACAATGGTTGGCTTTTATTCTCTTTAATGCTGATTTTGCTATTTTATATGAGGCTTTATGAACCAGGGCACTGGCTTAGCATCTTTCTGCCTGTTCAGGCCCTATGCAAGCTGCTCGTGTGGCTTATTGTCCATTGTGTCTCTAGTGAAGTGAAACAGTGCCTTGGTACTATGCCTAAGCCATCTGCTGTCCCAACTGGAGGGTGTTAATTCAAAAAACAAATATGGATGGACTGCTACTTAGGCACAGTGCTAGAGATACAGCACTTAACAAGGGAGGACTTTTGTGTTTTGTGGATAGGGCAGTGTAAATATTTAACTGGAGAAGTACTGTCCAGGGAGCGTGGAGCCTGTTTGTTGGCAGGAACCTTTCATTTAGGGTTGAAACGTACAGGCCAATTAGAAATGTGGCTCAAGCGTGTCATCAAGTAAGGAATGTATTTGGTGAAGTGAAGCAGGTGTGCCAGCTAGACTGTAAAATCTTCCCACAAAAGGAAAGCAGGAAGTGTAACTTGGAAGGCAAACCTGGACTCTTTGTTTGAGAAGAGGCCGTAAGGAAATGGGCATAGATGAGGCTGAGTAAGGATGATTGCCCAACTGAGAGAAAAGAACTCTGTAATACTGAAATTCTACTCAGGGTTCTGCACTCACTGCTGACAACCTTGAAGATTAAATTGGGCAAGAGTGGTAATCTAAGGAATTCTGAAATTAGGAGGTAAAGATGAGAGGCAAAACTTAATGCAAAGCAGGAGCTGTATCTAAAGAGACTGTAGAATCCTTCTCTTTGAAAAAATGTAGAAGAACCCTTCTCTTTGTAGAAAAGTAAAAAAAAAAAAAAGGAGCAGGACTTGTTTTAACATTTATAGCTAACTGTGTTTTAATTATGCATAAGGTGGTAAGTGTTAATTGATGTGAAATGGAGAAAAGGAAAATGTTTATTTGTGAGGATATGTGTGTCCCAAATGGCTAAATATTAAAGAACTATCTAAGGCAAATTCCCTCTCTGTATACAATGAGGAAGTGACAGAAGGCTCACTGGAACTTCTGGGAGAGGTGATGGGACTGGTACTTTCCTCATTCTTCCAAATGACATGGCTGCTCTAACAACCTTTCCTCTGGGTCCTTCACCCTACACATTTTCTATACTCCAGCCTTAGCTGCAGGATGTTAATAAGGGAATCAATCAGATTCCAGATCAATCAATCAATCAGATGATCCAGAATACTACAAATGCATATTGTTGAGCTTCCATCATTTTATTCATTATAGCTTATATGCAGAGTACATCATGAGGAACGCTGGGCTGGAAGAAGCACAAGCTGGAATCAAGATTTCTGGGAGAAATATCAATACCTCAGATATGCAGATGACACCACCCTTATGGCAGAAAGTGAAGAGGAACTCAAAAGCCTCTTGATGAAAGTGAAAGAGGAGAGTGAAAAGGTTGGCTTGAAGCTCAACATTCAGAAAACAAAGATCATGGCATCTGGTCCCATCACTTCATGGGAAATAGATGGAAAAACAGTGGAAACAGTGTCAGACTTTATTTTTTTGGGCTCCAAAATCACTGCAGAGGCTGATTGCAGCCAGGAAATTAAAAGACGCTTACTCCTTGAAAGGAAAGTTATGACCAACCTAGATAGCATATTAAAAAGCAGAGACATTACTTTGCCAACCAAGGTCTGTCTAGTCAAGGCTATGGTTTTTCCCGTGGTCATGTATGGATGTGAGAGTTGGACTGTGAAGAAAGCTGATCGCCTAAGAATTGATGCTTTTGAACTGTGGTGCTGAAGAAGACTCTTGAGAGTCCCTTGGACTGCGAGGAGATCCAACCAGTCCATTCTAAAGGAGATCAATCCTGGCTGTTCATTGGAAGGACTGATGCTAAAGCTGAAACTGCAATACTTGGGCCACCTCATGTGTCTAGTTGACTCACTAGAAAAGACTCTGATGCTGGGAGGGATTGGGGGCAGGAGGAGAAGGGGACGACAGAGAATGAGATGGCTGGATGGCATCACCGACTCGATGGACAAGAGTTTGAGTGAACTCCCTGAGTTGGTGATGGACAGGGAGGCCTGGCGTGCTGTGATTCATGGGGTCGCAAAGAGTGGGACACGACTGAGCGACTGAACTGAACTGAACTGAATATCAAGAGCCTGCACATGTTAATCACTATATTTATTGCTTTACATACATTATCTTTTTCTAAAGGTTTTAAAATAGAAGCATTATATGCATTCAAATACATAGACATGCATAAGTTATGAGCATATTATGTGTTATCATAAAATGAACATACCCACGTAATTGCCACTTAGGTCCACAAGAAGTGGAATGTTCCCAGGACCCCAGAAGCATTCCTCAATGCCTTCTGCCAATGACTACTCTCACTCTTCTCTCTGAAACTTACTGCTATCCTGACTTCTAACACCATAGATTGGTTATACCTGTCCTTGGACTTTACATAAAATGGAATCAAGCAGTTTGCATTGTTTTGTTTGCCTCAACATTATGTTTGTGAGACTCATTCACATTGTCCCATATAGTAATAATTTATTCAATCTTGTTGCATTATAATATGTAACTATAACACAGTTTATTCCTTGCAGTTAATGGAAATGTGGAAAATTTCCTCTATTTGTTATGAATATTGCATTCTATTATGAATATCGCATTCATGAACATTAGTGTACACACCTTTTGGTGAAAATATGTATATATTTGGGGTATATGGGGCTTTCCTGGTGGCTCAGATGGTAAAGAATCTGCTTGCAATGCAGGGGACCTGGGTTCAATCCCTGAGTCAGGAAGATCCCCTGGTGAAGGGCATGGCTACCAACTCTGGAATTCTTGCCTGGAGAATTCCATGGATAGAGGAGCCTGGTGGGCTAGAGTCCATGGGGTTGAAAAAGTTGGACATGACAGAATGACTAACACTTGGGGTATATACCTAGGAATATAATTGCTGGGTTGTAGGATAAATATATATTTTGTGTTAATAGAAAGTACCACATAATTATCCTAAGTGGTTATGTACAACTTTATGTAAATTTTATTAGCAGTGCATGATCATTTCAGATGCCCCACCTCATCAACTTTGGCCATTGTCTGCTTTAAAAATTTTAACAATCCTGGTAAGTGTCTAGTGATATCTCATTGTGTGCTATAGATTGAATGCCTTTATTCCCCCCAAAATTCATGTGTTGAAAACCTAATCTATAAGGTGCTTAGGTCATGAGAACGCACTGGTCATAGCAAACACCCTCTTCCAACAACACAAGAGAAGACTCTACACATGGACATCACCAGATGGTCAACACCGAAATCAGATTGATTATAGTCTTTGCAGACAAAGATGGAGAAGCTCTATACAGTTAGCAAAAACAAGACCAGGAGCTGACTGTGGCTCAGATCATGAACTCCTTATTGCCAAATTCAGACTGAAATTGAAGAAAGTAGGGAAAACTACTAGACCATTCAGATATGACCTAAATCAAATCCCTTATGATTATACAGTGGAAGTAAGAAATAGATTTAAGGGACTAGATCTGATAGATAGAGTGCCTGATGAACTCTGGACGGAGGTTCGTAACATTGTACAGGAGACAGGGACCAAGACCATCATGGAAAAGAAATGCAAAAAAGCAAAATGGCTGTCTGAGGAGGCCTTACAAATAGCTGTGAAAGGAAGAGAAGCGAAAAGCAAAGGAGAAAAAGAAAGATATAAGCATCTGAATGCAGAGTTCCAAAGAATAGCAAGGAGAGATAAGAAAGCCTTCCTCAGTGATCAATGCAAAGAAATAGAGAAAAACAACAGAATAGGAAAAACAAGAGATCTTTTCAAGAAAATTAGAGATTCCAAGGGAACATTTCATGCAAAGATGGGCTCGATAAAGGACAGAAATGGTATGGACCTAACAAAGGTCCGTCTAGTCACAGCTATGGTTTTTCCCGTGGTCATGTATGGATGTGAGAGTTGGACTGTGAAGAAGGCTGATCACCGAAGAATTGATGCTTTTGAACTGTGGTGTTGGAGAAGACTCTTGAGAGTCCCATGGAGATCCAACCAGTCCATTCTAAAGGAGATCAATCCTGGGTGTTCATTGGAAGGACTGATGCTAAAGCTGAAACTGCAATACTTTGGTCACCTCATGCGACGAGCTGACTCATTGGAAAAGAGTCTGACGCTGGGAGGGATTGGGGGTGGGAGGAGAAGGGGACGACAGAGAATGAGATGGCTGTATGGCATCACCGACTCGATGGACATGAGTTTGAGTGTACTCCGTGAGTTGTTGATGGACAGGGAGTCCTGGCGTGCTGTGATTCATGGGGTCGCAAAGAGTGGGACACGACTGAGCGACTGAACTGAACTGAACTGAGGTCATGGGGACAGCGCCCTTCTGAATGGGATTAGTACTCTTATAAAAGAGACTCCAGAAATTTCCCTGGCCCCTTCCAGCTAGGAGGACACAATGAGACGTCTGTGACCTGGAAGAGGGCCCTTACCTGTCCATGATGGCATCCTGATCTGGGATCTGCTGCTTCTGTGGGAAGTACATTTCTATTTTGTAAGAGCAACTCAGTCTGTGGTATTTTGTTATAGCAGAATGAATAGGCTAAGACATTGTGGTTTAAAATCTGATTTCCCTGATTCCTAATAGAGTAAAACATTTTTAAAATTGAAGTATGGTTGATTTACAATGTTGTATTAGTTTCTGCTATGCAGCAAAGTGATACAGACACACACTCCCACACATTCTTTTTTGTCTTCTTTTTCCATTATGATTTACCACAGGGTATTGAGCACAGTTCCCTGGGCTAGGACCTTGTTCTAAGACAAGGACCTTGTCCTACAGTAAGACCTTGTTTTATACATTCTATATGTAATAGCTTGTATCTGCTCATCCTGAACTCCCAATTCTCCCCCCACCCCAGCCTCCCTCTTCCTTGGCAACTCTAAGTCTGTTCTCTGAGTCTGAAGAGCGAAACATTTTCACATGTTTATTTGCAATTTGTATATCCTCTTTTGTGAAGTGCCTGCTCAGGCCTCCTGCCATTTTTCTTTTGGATTCTTTGATGTTTTCTGACTGATTTTTAGGATATGCATATACTTACATGGTCACAAGCTGCAGTCTTGGGCTTTGATACACGGTGGGGATAGGGTGGGGAGCAGATAATCCAGGCTGAGACACTGCTTTCTTTCTTAGTCCTTCCAGATTAAGGGTGGTGCCAGATTTTTGATGTTACTCATCCCTGTGTTGTCTTATTATTTCCTGTTAGGATTCTCAAGCTCTTCCATTACCTGTGTAACTAGTTTCCTGTATTAATTTTCCTGTTTTACATATGTACAGTGGACTCTGTTTTCTTCCACAGACTCTGATTGATAGGCTCTTCTGGCCTCTGCCCCTCTATTATATAACCTTACAGCTTTCTCACATTCTAGCCTGTTCTCTCCTTACAGCCTTGGATCTGCATGGGCTCCTGACAATTTTTCTTCCCTTTCTCACTGTAAAGAGGTCGTCATCTGATCTTAGTCATTTATAATTTCTTTGTTGCAAGAATAGGAAAACACAGCATTGCATGGTAGCTAGGTTCTTAAGCTGTGGAGACTGACTGTCAAGATTTAAATCCTGACTCTGCTATGTGATGGTGAGTGAGTCCTTCAGGTTCCTCACCTGCAACCTGAGAACAAGCATATTTATTAGGATTAAATGAGTTTATTTTTGGTAATCATTTAGAACAATCTTTATTTAAGTGCATTTTTAAATTGGAATATAGTTTCTAGAATAATCTTGTTAGATAAAATGCGTTAAATAAATGTTCCTTTTTGTTGTGACTATGAAATCTATATACTTTTTTTTTCCACACTCTGTGGCTGGTGGGATCTTAGTTCCTTGACCAGGGATTGAACCCAGGCCCTCTGCACTGGAAATACAGAGTCCTAACCACTGGACAGTCAGGGAATTTCCCCAAATCTACATTTCTAATTCTCTTTCTTCCTCCGACTGCCACTCAGCATATTCTGACTCATCATGGATATTTCCCTTGACAATTTGATAAATTAATCTTATTAATTCACTTAAAAATACTTGCTGGGTATCTATTATATGTCATATTTCTTGTTATAGGCCTCCTTGTCACTTGTGGCTTAATATTTTGGAAACCAGATTCTCCAACTACTCTTTCCACCAGCTACTCTCCCCTATCCCCCAAGATAAACTTTTATCTCTAAGATATTTGATAGTATAGTTGTTTCATTATTTTCCTAGTAATAATTGCAATAATAATAGTTGCAAGAATTTATGTGGTGGCTTATTTTTTTTTTATTTTATTTATTTATTTATTTTTTTGGTAATTAATTTATTTTTTATTGGAGGCAAATTATTTTACAATATTATATTGGTTGGTTTTGCCATACATTGACATGAATTCGCCCCAGGTTTACATAAGTTCCCCCTCCTGAACCCCCCTCCCACCTCCCTCCTCCCTTTATCCTCCCTCTGGGTCATCCCCGCATGCCAGCCCTGAGATTTATTTGTTTTATTTTTGGCTGTGCTGGGTCTTCGTTGCTGCATGCAGCCTTTTCTAGTGACAGCAAGCGGGGATTGATTTTCGTTGTGGTGCATGGGCTTCTTATTACCATGGCATCTCTTGTTGCAGAGCACGGGTTCTGGGGTGTATGGGCTTCAGTAGTTGTGGTACACGGGCTTAGTTGCTCCAAGGCATGTGGGATCTTCCCAGACCAGTAATCAAACTCGTGTTCCCTGCATCAGCAGATAGATTCTTAACCACTAGCCATCAGGGAAGCCCTGAAAGCTTACATTTTAAACAGTGTTTTCACATGTCTAATATTAAAGTGCAAAACTGTCGTGGACAAGATTAATGTCTTGATTGCATATCCCCAGCAGCTAACATGTTGTTTAATATATAGTAAGTGATAGGGACATTTTTTTAAATTTAATTTTTATTTTTTATTGTAGTATAGTTGATTTTCAATGTTGTTTCAGGTGTACAGCGAAGTAGTTCCGTTGTGCATATGCATATATTCTTTTTTTTTAGATCCATATAGGTTATTATAGAATATTGAGTAGAGCTCCTTGTGCTGTACAGTAGTCCCTGTTTGTTATCTATTTTATATATAGTAGAGAAATATTTGTTAAATGAGTTATTTTGTATCTTAACTTTGTGAGATAATAGCAATATTGATTATCTCTAGTTTCCATATGAACAGCTGCATGGAGTTGGGTTGACCATTCCCTGCTTAACTTCTTGACTCAGAAATTCACACGATATTTAAGTGGCTGAGGTAGAACCTCTGTTAGTTTGGAAAATTTGTTATGTTTTAATTCATTTCTGTCATTCTCTGTCACCCCCTTCTCCTCCTGCCTTCAATCTTTCCCAGCATTAGGGTCTTTTCAAAGGAGTCAGTTCTTCACATCAGGTGGCCAAAGTATTGGAGCTTCAACTTTGGCATCAGTCCTTCCAATGAATATTCAGGACTGAATTCCTTTAGAATTGACCAGTTTGATCTCCTTGCAGTCCAAGGGACTCTCAAGAGTCTTATCCAACACCACAGTTCAAAAGCATCAATTCTTTGGCGCTCAGCTTTCTTTATGGTCCAAATTTCTCATTCATACATGACTACTGGTGAAACCATAGCCTTGACTAGACTGACCTTTTTTGGCAAAGTAACATCTCTGCTTCTTAATAAGCTGTCTTGGTTTGTCATAGTTTTTCTTCTAAGAAGCAAACATCTTTTAATTTCGTAGCTGAAGTCACCATCTGCAGTGATTTTGGTGCCCCCAAAAATAAAGTCTGTCACACTTTCCATTGTTTCCCTATCTATTTGCCACGAAGTGATGGTACCAGATGCAATGATCTTCGTTTGTTGAATGTTGAGTTTTAAGCCAGCTTTTTTACTTTCCTCTTTCACTTTCATCAAGAGGCTATTTCCTCTTCACTTTCTGCCATAAGGGTGGTGTCATCTGCATATCTGAGGTTATTGATATTTCTCCCAGCAATCTTGATTCCAGCTTGTGCTTCTTCCAGCCCAGCGTTCCTCATGATGTACTCTGCATATAAGTTAAATAAGCAAGGTGACAATATACAGCCTTGACGTACTCCTTTTCCTATTTGGAACCAGTCTGTTGTTCCATGTCCAGTTCTAACTGTTGCTTCCTGACCTGCATACAGGTTTCTTAAGAGGCAGGTCAGGTGTATTCCCATCTCCTTCAGAATTTTCCACAATTTATTGTGATCCACACAGTCAAAGGCTTTGGCATAGTCGATAAAGCAGAAATAGATGTTTTTCTGGAACTCTCTTGCTTTTTTGATGATCCAGCGGATGTTGGCAATTTGATCTCTGGTTCCTCTGCCTTTTCTAAAACCTGCTTGAACATCTGGAAGTTCATGGTTCATGTATTGCTAAAGTCTGGATTGGAGAATTTTGAGCATTATTTTACTAGTGTGTGAGATGAGTGCAATTGTACGGTAGTTTGAGCATTCTTTGGCATTGCTTTTATTTGGGATTGGAATGAAAACTGACCTTTTCCAGTTCTGTGGTCACTGCTGAGTTTTCCAAATTTGCTGGCATATTGAGTGCAGCACTTTCACAGCATCATCTTTCAGGATTTGAAATAACTCAACTGGAATTCCATCACCTCCACTAGCTTTGTTCATAGTGATACTTTCTAAGGCCCACTTGACTTAGCATTCCAGGATGTCTGGCTCTAGGTGAATGTGAGTGATCACACTATTGTGATTATCTGGATCGTGAAGTTCTTTTTTGTACAGTCCTTCTGTGTATTCTTGCCACCTCTTCTGAATATCTTCTGCTTCCTTTAAGTCCATACCATTTCTGTCCTTTATTGAGCCCATCTTTGGAAGAAATGTTCCCTTGGTATCTCTAATTTTCTTGAAGAGATCTGTAGTCTTTCCCATTCTATTGTTTTCCTCCATTTCTTTGCACTGATCACTGAGGAAGGCTTTCTTATCTCTCCTTGCTCTTCTTTGGAACTCTGCATTCAGATGTGTATATCTTTTGTTTTCTCCTTTGCCTTAACTTCTCTTCTTTTCTCAGCTATTTTTAAGGCGTCCTCAGGCAACCATTTTGCCTTTTTGCCTTTCTTTTTTTGGGGGATCATCTTGATCATTGCCTCCTGTACAATGTCATGAATCTATGTCCATAGTTCTTCAGGCACTCAGTCTATCAGATCTTATCCCTTGAATCTATTTGTCACTTCCACTGTATAATAATAAGAGATTCAATTTAGGTCAGTACACTGGGGTGAATGTAAAGCGTGCTACTAATAGCTACCTTTCTGATTGTGACTACTCTGAGTCTCAGTTTCCTTGCATATACAGTAAAATGTGAATTGAGTGGTAGGGTCTGTATGATCAGGTGAAGTGGTGACATTCCTGTGCTTCTGTAGTTGTTCTTCTACCCGTCTTAATGTTCCTTATATCCAAGCTTTACCTGTGAGACCAAATTCATATTGTTCTAGTTCCTTCTTTTTTGAAATTTATTTTGAATGAAACAAAGATGAATATTTTTATGAAAAAAAGTACAATTCGCAAAGAAGATAGACATCATAAACCATTAGACAACTTAATAACAGAAACATAAATAAAGCAAAACTTAGAAGAAATATAAGGGAAAAGAAAAAACATATAATCATTGTGAGACATATTAACATTTCTCTGAGGATATTTTATCAAGTGCAGAAAAACTAAGAATAAAAGCATCTTGAATGATGTTATTAATGATTTAAACATATTTTAATTAATTTATATTAATCATATTCTACACAAATGCATTTAAAATTTTGTATCTTATACATTGCTATTAGATTTCCATAGGGCATTTAGAAAAACTGCAGAAAGATAAACATTATTAAATTTCAAAAAGTAGAATTCTTTTTTATTTTTAACATGTGATTCAGTTATACATAAACACATATATTATTTTTGAAATTATTTTTCATTATAGATTATATAAGACATTGACTATAGTTCCCTGTGCCATACAGTAAACCTTTGTTGCTGTTGCATATCTAGTTTTTAAAATTAGAAATCTAGCATTCTATTCATACTAAATCAAACAAGTGTAATCAAAATGTCATAAATTTTTTAGTTAGGCAAAAACTCATAAGTTTTCTAAGGTATATATATATTCTGCATATTATTTATATGTATGCATAGAAAAGGTTTTCTACCATGCTTAATAAAGGCTTGAGAAAGAACATCCCCCCAAAAAAAAGAGATGGAGAAATTGGAAAACATAAACTAAATGAAATGGGAGTACTGAATATGAGATAGAAAAAGTGAAACAGATAGATAAAAGTAAAAGATCCTTATATAGTACAGTTGGTTTTCAGCATGGTTGTTCATTAAAAACGTATCTGGAACTCTGGCCAAAAAAAGAAAAAAGGCAGCCCCTGGGCATTTTTAATTTTCAAAAGTTTCAAGATAATTCTGATACACATATGGAGTTTAAAAAGTGATCACAGATTTTTCTGTTAAATGGTAGTTTTTGTGATATGCTGCTGCTGCTGCTGCTAAGTCGCTTCAGTCGTGTCCGACTCTGTGCGACCCCACAGACGGAAGCCCACCAGGCTCCCCCGTCCCTGGGATTCTCCAGGCAAGAACAGTGGAGTGGGTTGCCATTTCCTTCTCCAATTTGTGATATAGAATTCTATTATTTTTCTGTTGACCAATCGTGATACTAATACAATGGTATTAAAGTGAGTAATAGTGACATAATCAAAATAGTAAAAGATGTTTATCAGTTTTCACGGTCAATAACCAGTCTGTGTCTTTTGGTTGGTGCATTTAATCCATTTGAAATTAAAGTAACTATTAATATGTATGATCCTATTACTGTTTTCTTAATTTTGGGGGGTTTATTTTCTATAGATATGGCTTTTCCTTCTCTTGTTTTCTGCCTAGAGAAGTGCCTTTAGCATTTGTAAAGCTGGTTTGGTGATGCTGAATTCTCTTAACCTTTGCTTGTCTGGAAAGTTTTTGATTTCTGGATCAAATCTGAAGGAGATATTGCTGGGTAGAGTATTCTTGGTTGCAGGTTCTTCCCTTTCATCACTTTAAAGATGTCATGCCATTCCTTTCTGGCTTTTAGAGTTTCTCTTGAGAAATCAGTTGATGGCCTGATGGGAGTTCCCGTGTATGTTTTTGTTGTTTTTTCGCTTGTTGCTTTTAATATTTTATGATTGTCTTTAATTTTTGTCAGTTCAATTACTATATGTCTGTGTGTGTTTCTCCTTGGGTCTATTCTGCTTGGGACTCTCTGTCCTTGCTGGATTTGTTTATTTCCTTTCCCATGTTAGGGAAGTTTTTAGGTATTATCTCTTCAAATATTTTCTCAGGTCTTTTCTCTCTCTCTACTCCTTCTGCTGCTGCTGCTGCTGCTAAGTCGCTTCAGTCGTATCCGATTCTATGCTACCCCATAAATGGCAGCCCACCAGGCTCCGCTGTCCCTGGGATTCTCCAGGCAAGAACACTTCTCCTTCTAGGATCCCTATAATATGAACCTTGGTGCGTTTAATGTTGTCCCAGAGGTCTCTTAGACTGTCTTCATTTCATTTCTTTCTTTTTTCTGTATTCTGTTCTATGGCAGTGATTTCCACCATTCTGTCCTCCAGGTCATTTATTTGTGCTTCTGCTGTAGTTATTCTGCTATGGATTCCTTCTAGTGTATTATTCATCTCTGTTTGCTTGTTCTTTAGTTCTTGTTCAGTTCAGTTCAGTATCTCAGTCGTGTCCAACTCTTTGCGACCCCATGAATCACAGCACGCCGGGCCTCCCTGTCCATCACCAACTTCCAGAGTTCACTCAAACTCATGTCCATCGAGTCGGTGATGCCATCCAGCAATCTCATTCTCTGTCGTCCCCGTCTCCTCCTGCCCCCAATCCCTCCCAGCATCAGAGTCTTTTCCAGTGAGTCAACTTGTCGCATGAGGTGGCATGAGTTTCAGCTTTAGCATCAGTCCTTCCAATGAACATCCAGGACTGATCTCCTTTAGAATGGACTGGTTGGATCTCCTTGCAGTATAAGGGACTCTCAAGAGTCCCGACACCACAGTTCAAAAGCATCAATTCTTCAGCAATCAGCTTTCTTCACAGTCCAATTCTCACATCCATACATGACCACTGGAAAAACCATAGCCTTGACTAGATGGACCTTGGTTGGCAAAGTAATGTCTCTGCTTTTCAATATGCTATCTAGGTTGTTCATAGCTTTCCTTCCAAGGAGTAAGCGTCTTTTAATTTCATGGCTGCAATCAACATCTGCAGTGATTTTGGAGCCAAAAAAAAAAAAAAGTCTGACACTGTTTCCCCACCTATTTCCCATGAAGTGATGGGACCAGATGCCATGATCTTCGTTTTCTGAATGTTGAGCTTCAAGCCAAACTTTTCACTCTCTTCTTTCACTTTCATCAAGAGGCTTTTTAGTTCCTCTTCACTTTCTGCCATAAGGGTGGTGTCATCTGCATATCTGAGGTTATTGATATTTCTCCCGGCAATCTTGATTCCAGCTTGTGCTTCTTCCAGCCCAGCGTTCCTCATGATGTACTCTGCATAGAAGTTAAATAAGCAGGGTGACAATATACAGCCTTGACGTACTCCTTTTCCTATTTGGAACCAGTCTGTTGTTCCATGTCCAGTTCTAACTGTTGCTTCCTGACCTGCATATAGGTTTCTCAAGAGGCAGGTCAGGTGGTCTGGTATTCCCATCTCTTTCAGAATTTTCCACAGTTTATTGTGATCCACACAGTCAAAGGCTTTGGCATAGTCAATAAAGCAGAAGTAGATGTTTTTCTGGAACTCTCTTGCTTTTTCCATGATCCAGCGGATGTTGACAATTTGATCTCTGGTTCCTCTGTTTTTCTAAAACCAGCTTGAACATCTGGAAGTTCTTGCAGGTCTCTGATAAACATTTTTTGCATCTTCTCAATCTTTGCTTCCATTCTTTTCCCAAAGTCCTGAATCATCGTCACTATCACTATTCTGAATTCTTTTTCTGGAAAGTTGCTATCTCCACTCCATTTAGTTGTTTTTCTTTGGTTTTATTTTGCCCCTTCATCTGGGATGTAACTTTCTTTTTTTTCATGCTGATTAAGTTTCTGTAATGTGGTTTTGTTTTAGTCCCTGTGTGATTGTGGTTCTTCTTGCTTCTTCTGTCTGCCCTCTGATGGAGGAGGCTAAGAGGCTTGTGTAAACTTTCTGAGGGGAGGGACTGGTGAGCATGCCCTTGCTCAGTTCAGTTCAGTCGCTCAGTCATGTCTAACTTTTTGTGACCCAATGGACTTCAGCATGCCAGGCTTCCCTGTCCTTCACCATCCCCTGCAGTTTGCTTAAACTCATGTCCATTAAGTCAGTGATGCCATCCAATCTTCTTGTCCTCTGTCATCCCCTTCTCCTCCTGCCTTCAATCTTTCCCAGCACCAGGGTCTTTTCCAATGAGTCAGCTCTTCACATCAGGTGGCCTAAGTATCAGAGCTTAGCAGATTCATAATTAGTCCTTCCATTGAGTATTCAGGATTGATATGATCAGGTTAATGGGGACCTCCAGGAGGGTTAATGTCAAAGGGGACCTTCCCAGGCAGCTGCTGCCATCTTTCCATCCCTGTGGTGAACCCCTGACAACCCACACCTCCACAGGAGACCCTGCAACACTACCAGGTAGTTTTGGTTGTTTCCTGTGTAGTCACTGCTCCTTTCCTCTGAGCCTTGGTGTGTGCAAGATTTTGTTTGTGCCCTCCAAGACTGGAGTCTCTGTTCCCCCAGTCCTGTGAAAGTCTTGTAATCAAATCCCATGGCCTTCAAGATCAGATTCCCTGGGGATTCCTAGTCCCTTTGTCAGGTATGCAGCTGGGAAGCCTGCTGTGGCATTCCAAACCTTCACAACAGTGGAAGAACCTTTTTGGTATTAATGTTCTCCAGTATGTGGGTCACCTGCCAGGTATGTATGAGATTTGACTTTATTATGGTTGTGCCCCTCCTACTGTCTCACTGTGGCTTCTTCTTTCCCTTCAAATGTGGGGTATCATTTTTGGTGACTTCTAGTGTCCTCATGGAGAAGGCAATGACACCCCACTTCAGTACTCTTGCCTGGAAAATCCCATGGACAGAGGAGCCTGGTGGGCTGCAGTCCATGGGGTCCCGAAGAGTTGGACATGACTGAGCGACTTCCCTTTCACTTTTCACTTGCATTCATTGGAGAAAGAAATGGCAGCCGACTCCAATGTTCTTGCCTGGAGAATCCCAGGGACAGAGGAGCCTGGTGGGCTGCCGTCTATGGGGTTGCACAAATCGGACACGACTGAAGTGACTTAGCAGCAGCAGCAGCAGCAGCAGCGTCCTCATGTCAATGACTGTTTAACAGCTAGTTGTGATTTTGGTGCTCTTGCAGGAGAAGATGAGTGCATGTCCTTCTATTCCACCATCATGAACTGAAAGCCTGTCTAGCTCCTTCATTCCCAAGTAGGCAAGTCTCTACTCAAGTGTATGAGCCTAGTAGGCTTTTTATCTATCTGTCTTCCTAAGCATTTCTGTACAAGAGGGTAGGGGCAGTGATTAGGTGAGATTACTAAGGTCCCTCTCCTCTGAACAGTCAGAATCACACTTCTCAGTGTTTCACACTTTGCTACCTTCCATGTACTCTTTTGTTTCATGAGTCAGGACATTATGTGCTTATATTTTTATCCACATGAAGTTACATCACAGTTCAGTCTTCCAAATGTTAAAGCTGGACTTCAAAAGAAAAAATAGCAAATCTTATCATAGCCCAGTATTGTGGTTGGGTAAATATCTACTCTTAACCATCTTTTCTTTAATGATAAGCTGTGATTTAGATTTGGGGAGGACTGGAAGGTGACTTTTTGTATATATAATTCTCAGGTTTATTATAGGATCAGTCAACCAAGTCATGTCATTTTTTCTCTCCCTGAGCCACTGTAGATATCCACACTCCATATGTTGGACTCTTCTTTCTCTGAGGTCTGGAAGTAGTTCCGTGCAAGGATGATGCCATCAGGGAACTTTCCACATACTATATTAAGAAAGAGTCTCAAAAATATAAGCAAAAACAGCGTGATGATACAAACTAAAAATAGCCACAAGGAAGAAATCTCAACAGGAATGAAAGACCATAGAAATATTCCTATTTTTCTAAAAATTGAGACAGCAAATGATGTGTCCACGAAGGCAACACACGTAGGGGAAAAATGGGAAGCTAAAGAATTGGGACGGGAGGGAAGTACTGACAATCTGAGACTGCAGAGAAACCAGATATTTATACATAAGCTCTGGGCCTGGAAGGAATCTTGTTTTGTAAAGAAACAAATTCAAATAAGTGATATAGGATAATCCTCCGTACATATGATTTATGTGTAAATGACTATGCAAGAAAAATAACCTGTGGCCACTTCTCCCAAGGTCTTTTAGAACAAATAAGTTCTAGGATACCTGTAATGGATTAAGTAATGTCATAAGTAATTTATGATAATTGGACATAAACCAAAAAAAAAAAAAAAGGTATGCACTGGGGGAAAAAGATACAACAACTTGCCTATATGACAGCTAGAGCTTTCAGGGGATGAATATAGAAGTCTTTTTGCTCTTATCTGGCAAGGTGCATCTGTGCTGTTTCAGACCTCAGAGCTCTAGCTTCTGGTGCAGGCTGGGTTCAAGGGACGGGTACGGCCTATCTTGGCCTACTTTGGTGGCACACTCATGTGGATGTGAGTTCTGGGGTTAATTCTCAGCCATGTGAGGGACATAGGGAAACTGGGAAGGAAGAAATCTCAGTCTTCCCTCCTTGTTCACACTCATCCACTGTTGATGGCTTCCTTTGATTCCAGAAGGTGGGATCTCTGGATCCCTATTTAGAATCTTGTCCCAGTAGGAGTTTTCAGAGAACCTGGGAACTTAATTCTGGACTTGAGGTGAGAAGCCAAGCAGAATTTCTCTGCCTGTCTTTCTCCAGAGTCAGGTCCCACGGGGCTCGTTGCCTATATGATACCCTTAATTTGGTGACCTGTTGATGGTGCCCCTGTTTTGTGCAGGACTTTGATCCTTGATATCCTACCTTAAACACCATCCAGGGACTGTCATCCAGGTGAGCCTCTCCTTGCTTCCTTAACACCTCATGCTCTTTCATTTTGACTCTTCAGTATTTTTGTGTTGCAGCTTCTCCCTCCACATCCTCCCCTCTCTGATTCCCATTTTCCTTTACAAGACTCTGCTGTCTTCCCCTTTCCCATCCTATTTTCCTCTGTTATGTTTCCACTCTATTCCCATGGTGCATAGACCTGACTATTAGAACATGTATCAGTGTCAGCTCACTTGTGTAAGTTACTCACTGGATTGTGAGCTCCTTGGAGATGGATTCAATATCAGAAAACCTCAGGAAGTAATGGTTGGATTAATTCATTTACTTTCCCTGTTCTGGCTTTCCGTTCCAGTGACCTGATTTGTCCATTCCAGGCATAAGAACTAGGACCCTGTCTTGCCAGCTAGTAACCCTCTTTAATAACCAAAGCTCATGTACTAAACCTTGGTGAAGGGCCTTCTGGCTGTGGAATCATACAGCTCTTTTCTTTTGGCACATGCAGTTGACTGCTGAACACTACTGGTGTTGAAGTGCATAGGTTCACTTACTGGATTTTTTTCAGTAGTAAATACTACAGTACTAAATGATCTGCACTTGGTTGGGTCTGCAGATATGGACAAATTGTGAATCAGGAGAGCCAACTATAAGTCAGATGCAGTGGAGGGTTGATGCCCCAACCTCTGTGTTGTTCAAGGGACAGTTATAGTCAGACTCCTTCATCTTATTTCATTGGTGAATTAAGGCTGAAAAGTGCTCTGTGGGTAATTACATTTTTTCTCAAGCCAGCTCAACTTGTTTTTCTCATTAAGAGGTGGCTCTCAGTGCTTCTCTGATTCTTATGGGTGGGTCTAGAGCAGTTTCCAAAGTTTAATTTCTGGGAACCCTGATTAAGAACACTTGGGATTCTTAAATAAAAATGAAAATTCCTAGGTTCTTCACCTTTAGAAATTCAATAACAGTATATGCAGGCGTGGTGTCATAGGCATGTGACCTGCTCAGTTGCCCAGACTTGTGCTTAGAAGGGCCTTGAACTTGGCTGAAAGCTCTGTTAGTGCTGCCTTGAAATTCTTCATAATTTTTGACCAAAGGACCCTGTGTTTTAATTTTGTGGGCCTCAAAAATTATGTAGCTGGGCTGTGTGTGTATGAGACTAATGTCATAAATATTCATTTTGAAGAAACAGCCACTCCCTGACTTTCTTCGGAAACCTACCATGATGACTTAAAAAAGTAAATTCTTAATGTTAGTGAGGATATGAGGAAAAGAGCAGTCTCATTTATTACTGTGGTAATGGAATTTTCCTAGAGGGAGATTTAATTTTATATACATTTAAACCTTTAAAAAGTTCCCTTGGATTTGAAATTCAAAATCATAATACATTATCTTCCATATCTGTGCCCTTAGGACTAATTTTTTTGTTTTGACTTTTATTACTTTTATTTCCAAATTTTATTCTTATTAAGGTAATGCATACCCATAGTTTAAAAATCAAGCAGTACTAAAAAGCTTATAATGAAAAACAGCAGTTTTCCTACTTTGTCCCTCCTCACCCCTAAATCCTACTTCTTAGAATTCATTTAACTATATCTTCTGGTATTTACTTCTCTATTTCTATGCTCCTTATTGATTTATCAAATTTAATCTCTTAACTTCCTGTTATAGTTCAGATGATTTATCTCTCTTACACCTTCCTATAATCATTCTACTGTCTCTAATGTATAACTCTTTTTGCATCTATTCTTAGAAATTTATTGGTTTTATATGCGTGCATTTTAAGGTTTAGGGAATTGCAATGTTATATTAATATATTTAATGGTGTCTTTTTCCATCGTCTGTGCTTTATACTTGCTTTATAATTGCATGAGTGTCAGATAGTGAAGAGGTTTAAGTGCCGCACTGTTAGTACAGAAAAGGATTCATACCAAACTCAGTATCTGTTACTAGAGGATGGATTAAACAAATATAGTAGAATACTCTGTCACAATTAAAACGCACAGACTGGATCTTGTCCCTGGTCAGCAGGTGCAGGACAGGTGCGGGTGGATCTGTTTCTCTGGGTGAAGACCAGAAGATCACTGGACATGAGCCCTCTGCGTGGGCCATGTATGCAGGCTGGGCAGGTGATCCAGTGTCAGTGCACCTAGGTGCCCAAACTATGCCCTTCCCTCTCTGTGCTTCTCCGGCCCAACTTGGCCATTACTTCCTGGACTTCTCTTAGTCACTTTTCTCTCTGGATCCCAGTCTTTGGAACTCTCCACTTTTCCTTTTCCAGTTTCAGCCCATTCCCATTGGGAAGAACTCCAATAACCTATATTAAAACAGGGCCAAATCATTAATACTTGAATAAATGTTTTCATGCCTTATAATCAACCCTTCTATTACAGAAAAGAAAAAAAAAGGGCTAGATGTTCAAATATATGTATATACAGCCAAAATTTCATACTTTACATTTTATTCATTTTTACGTCCTTTCCTTCTTTGCCATAACCTCTGTTCCCCTCAGGGAAGAAGGCCTAGGAAGTTATGATTACAGATCCAAGCTCCAGGAAGGTAAACCTGCCCCCAAACCAGTGATAATGTAGGTCTCCAAATGAAGACTGGTCACATAGTAATTTGCTATGAACTGGACATTAAAAATTTCCCTAGACCTTCCGTTGGCAACTTACTACTTCAGCTATGTAAAGACTGTCCTGTGATGCCTACAGACTAAATTTACAAGTCCAAGCTTATTAGTGTGAATGTTAATTAGCTTTATAGGAAGCTCTCAAGCTCTGCCCTCACCAAGTCTCTCAGGAGCCCTGTGGAGGCAGCCTCTGAATTAGGTACAGGAAGATGTGGCTCTCGGGTAAGGACTGGGGGAAGCTGTCTTTTTTACTGGTATGGCAAGTCTGTTGCTTACATCAGGCTCATAGCCTCAGTGGAAGCTTCATTCTTTACATGTTGTCTCTTAGCTCGCAAATGTTTCCCAGAGATTTCATGGTACCTTAAATAAGGGGAATGGTAGTAGGTTGAGGATGGTAAAAAGGTACAATTAAAGGGATGGGAAGGGTCTACTAGATATGAAACCCAGGTCTGTGGTTTATTGTTCTCACCATACAAGTGCCTGAGAAGGAACACTTCTAAATAATTAGATAAATTCAGTATCTCTTCCTTGCTCTCCTCTTTCTTACAGACCTGGTTACTGTGGTGGTATGTTCATTGTTCAGTCATGTCCTACTCTTTGTGACCCCATGAACTGTAGCCCACCAGGCTCCTCTGGCCATGGAATTCTCCAGGCAAGAATACTGGAGTGAGCTGCCATTCCCTTCTCCAGTGAATCTTTCCGACCCAGGGATCAAATCTGGGTCTTTTGCGTTGCAGGCACATTCTTTACCATCTGAGCCACCAGGGAAGCCCACAGACATGTTTGGGGATGTCTTTTGTTGCATAAGTGAGAGCAAAATGTTCTTGCATATGTAGGTAAAGCTTTGTTTTAGGCCAGTTGAGACCCTGACCTCATTCATAGTTTGCCCCATTTTTTGCAGCTAAGACCCTACTTCATCCATGTATTTGTTCTTGTGCAACAAATGTTATTCTATAAAATGGCAGGTCTACTCCCTTGCACATCTGAATAATACAGTTTTGCAGATGTGTACAAAGCTCTCACTTCTGAAGGCTGAACAGCATCTCACATGTTTCTAGATGGACTCCATTGAGAGCTAAACAATTTTACAAAATTCTATTTATGTGTAATCAGTTTATTGATCACTTGTAACACAGTTGGATGAGCATAAACATTTTGACTCTCCCCCTGCCCCTGTCTCCAGCTTCTGTTTCCAACCAGGCTTTGTAGAATTTCTGTTTCCTGCCTTTAAATGCTATTTGGGACACAGTCCACAATGTTTCCTTCTCTTTCAGTCATTAAAAGTTGAGACCTCCCCTTTGCTGGCCCTGTAGTGGATAAGACTTCTGGCTTTGGGGATACAAAGATCAGTGGGGACAATGGTTTATTCTTGTGATTTTCCTCCTACTCCAGCTCTTTGCTTTGGGGAAGAGGGGTAGAAAGACAGTCTACTATTTTACTATTTTCCTTTTCTACTTTAGCTACCTTGGAAATTATGGTTGAGAGTGGTAGTCTGGCTCTGAAATTTCTCAGTGCTTTGAGAGTTAGATCTTCAAGGTGTTGAAGTGGGTCAGAAGAGGGCCAGAGACCAATTGCTCTTAACTCAGTTGACAGCCTTGTTTGTAGCCCCTCGTGAGTGGCTACCATGGTTCTCCCGCTGTCACTGACAGATTTTGGGTGCAGCTCCGAGGTACACGTGAGTTCTTTGAAAGGCCCTGCAGACCCTCCCTGACAGTTCCTTGACACGAAAACACAGAGTCCCCTCCCTCTGAGATTCTACTCCCAGGAAGTCTGGACACACTTTGGCTGCTAGACCTCCCTTGTCAAGTTGCCCTCAGGTGGGGAAACTGCAAATTATCTCAAGTCCAGTCTACTCAGTGGATTCATTTGATCATAAGAAATGTATGTGTTCTTGTCATGACATCTACCTTGTGTTCTGATCATCATGTATTCACCCTGCTGGTAAAGCAAAGATTCTACTCTAAATGGTATAAAATGCCCAGACACACACCACCTGACCCAGGATGGATGAGATTGGCAGTTGTTTATTAGTCACTTATTCACAAGGGAGAAGGGCACCATATGCCATTCAGGCCTACATGTGGTTGTCCTGGGAAGTAGAAGGAACCAGAAAGACTTCCTCTTCATCCATAAGGAACAGAAGAAAGTACCAATCACTGACGACTTTGGCACCCAAAATGGAGAAATCCTCTCCTTGCTTTCCTGCTTTCCTGGTAGTTATTTTATTGTTAACACCAGTCCCACATGCCTACATCAGGATCCCACCTGATGTGATGCCTCTCAGCTCTCTGCCCGAGGTAGACGTCTCTCCTTCTACACATTCTCCCTGGGTGAATACATTCATTCCCATTAAAAAAAAAATGGCCATCCGTGTACTTATAATTCCTAAAACTCTATCTCAAAACACTTTCCTGAGTCCCAGATCTATGGATCCAGCTTCTTGGATGTTGCCACTTGAATACTCAAGAGACCCTTCAACCTTAAAGGTCCCAAACCAAACTCACTGTCATTGTCCCTATATCCTAGCCTGCTTCCCTTCCAGGGTGTTCTGTATTGGTTAAGGACACCACAGTCCACTTAGTTGCCAGAAATCAGAAGTCTCAGGGTAATTTTTGATTCTATTATCCACCCCACCCCCATATTTAATCCATAACCAAGAGATGTTGGTCTTAACCTCACACAAGTCTCAAGCTTGTCCATTTCTCTCCATCAGCACTGCCTCCACACCAGCCCAGTATCTATCACTGTGTGTCTTTTGTGGTCCCATAATGGCTTCCTACTCAGTCTTTTTGCCAGTCTTCCCCTCTATAATCTATTTCTTGCTCTGCTGGCAGAGTGAATTTTCTGGATAGACCACATCATTGATTTACTTAAGAACATTTAAATACTCTTCATCATCTTTAGGATATATGCTCTTTATTATAAAGTCCTTCATCGTGTGATTACTGCCAACTTTCCAATTTGCTCTCCTGTCTGTGTCCCATGAATTTTATACCCCAGCTCTACTAATCTTTTCATAATTCAGTTTTTCTCTTACATACTTTTGTAAGTGCTGCCTCCTCTGCCTGGAATATACTTTTGATACTGCATTGCCAGACCTTTCTTCAGCCTTTCATCCAGCTGACTCCTACTAAACCTTCAGATCTTAGGCTTAAATGTTACTTCCTCTCGTAGCTCTTCCTTGACCCTGATAAGGAAATGTGTTCCTGTAACATCCAGTATTTCTAGCATCATAAGATTTAACACTTCTTGCTTAATTTTTGTATACCCCTCTTAGCACCATGAAGGCAGAGTTTGTGATGTCTGAATATTACTCTAGCCCAAGTGTCTAACATGCAATATACCTTTACTGAACAGATTAAATTTTACTTAACTTTCCTAAACTGCAGCTCTAAAAATGGGAATAATGATATTTACCTCCTTAGGTACTGTCAACTGTCCCATAAAAAAATCTGGGAATAGATGTATAGAGAGATGAGAACATCTAGTGAGGGACAGAGGTAAAATCCCTTACAGTCTGATTTCAGATTCTTGTTCTTCACTTGTCTGCAATGCTCTCTCTCAAGGAAGCTTCTTTTCAGGTAATTCTATCTATGGTTCCTCTGTTTTTATTCTTTTACTGCAGTTTGGAAATAGTATTTAAGAAAGATTTGTTGCTACAGTTCAGCACACTGAGCTCAGAAATGTAACAGCTCATATCTAGAAAACAAGAAAGGAGAAAAAAGAATCACAAGAGACAAACATGAAATTTCCAAAGCAGAAGAGTCTGTGAGCTCTTTAGAACAAAGGCAGAAGCTGCTCTCTGGAGAACGTGGATGCTTCATAGCACAGAAGAGCAGTGGACACTCATCAATACTTAGTCATCAAGAAGCAGTTTCAAGTATTCTCATTATTCATTTAACTTTCATATTTGATAAATATTTATTGATCTGTCTTATGCAGAGAACTGTACTGGGTATATAGAAGTGGTTCTTCTATCAAGGGGTTTGCTGTGTGGTGAGGGAGCAGACTAGGAGGTGGGCAACTTTAATGCACTGCTAAGGCAGCCATCAGCTTAGAGGGGTGTGGCAGCTCATGGCAGGAACACTTCATAAATTATTTAGAGAAGACTTTTTGATAGAAGTGATGTCCAGGATGAAATCAGGATAACTCACAGCATATGATGTCTTTCAAAAGAAGAGTACAGCATCTTTCAGAAAGATTAAAGATGAGAAATGGTGGTAATACAAAGATGAAGACATAGTTTGAAGTCTACTAGTGGATCTTGGTATCAATTCTAGCTCTCCCAGTTACCAACTGTGTGACTTGAATCAAGCCAGTTAACATTTCTACCATTAACCTACAAAGTGGGCTTAAAAGTGCATCTTTATAATATTACTGTAAGAAGCACATGGGATGTTATATTTGAAGACTGTTGTGAAATGCAAAGTACCAGAAAGTTGAAATACTATTATTAAGTGAAACAATATAGGTGAACGTGGTGCCTGCCCTGTAGTAAATCTTTGGTAAACCGTAGTCATCTTCCACTATACACCACAACACTTGAAATTCCTCTTTCCTTTGGAGATGAGATTCTAAAGAGCAAGAGCCAATCGACACCTCTGTGTCATCTCCTGCTTCTTTCTCCCTTCCCCCATTTTCCAGAGATAGATGCTCCCCAGCACCAAGTTTTCATGACTGATGGTTGTTATTTCTGTGTTTTCTTTCTCCTCTGGTACTACCTTCATGTTAGGATGAAATAGGGGCTGGAAAATGAGGTGGTGAGAAATTTGAGGTGGTGAACGGCCAGCAACAAAGGGGCATGAGTCTTCCCTCTAGAATGACTCAAAATCTAAAACTGTGGAAGGACTTTTGGCCTCATAATGGATTTATCATTTCCCCAAAAATATAATACCTTGGAGATGCCTTGATTCTTGCCCCCAAACCCCCAGTTTTTATTGAGTTATACTTGATCTGTGTTGGCTGTGCTAAGTTGCTTCAGTCATGTCCAACTCTGTGAAACCCTATGGACTGCAGTCTGCCTGGTTTCTCTGTCCATGGGATTCTCCAGGCAAGAATACAGGAGTGGGTTGCCATGCCCTCCACCAGGGGATCTTCCTAACCTGGGGATAGAACCCACGTCTCTTATGTCTCCTGCATTTGCAGGTGGGTTCTTTACCACTAGTGCCTCCTGGGAAGCCCCAATTGACTTATAGCATTGTGTAAGTTTAAGGTACACAACATGACAATTTGATATATATGGTCACTGTGAAGTGATTACCACAGTAAGTTTAGTTAGCATCTATTAACACGTGTTGTTACACATTTTTTTCCTTGTAATGAGAACTTTTAAGATCTACTCTTTGCTGTTGTTCAGTTGCTCAGTCGTGTCCGACTCTTTGCAGCCTGACGGACTGCAGCATGCCAGGCCTCCCTGTCCATCACCAACTCCTGGAGCTTGCGCAGACTCATGTCCACTGAGTCAGTGATGCCATCCAACCATCTCAGCCTCAGTTGTCCCCTACTACTGCCTTTAATCTTTCCCAGGTTCAGGGTCTTTTCTAATGAGCTGGCTCTTCATATCAAGTGGCCAAATTAATGAAACTTCAGCTTCAGCATCAGTCCTTCCAATGAATATTCAGGATTGATTTCCTTTAGGATTGACTGGTTGGATCTCCTTGCAGGCCAAGGGACTCTCAAGAGTCTTCTTCAACACCACAGTTCAAAAGCATCAATTCTTCACTGTTCATCCTTCTTTATGGTCCAACTCTCACATCCATACATGGCTACTGGAAAAACCATAGTTTTGACTATACAGACGTTTGTTGACAAAGTAATGTTTCTGCTTTTTAATATGCTGTCTAGGTTTGTCATAGCTTTCCTTTCAAGGAACAAGAGTCTTCTAATTTCATGGCCACAGTCACCATCTATAGTGATTTTGAAGCCCAAGAAAATAAAGTCTGTCACTGTTTCCATTGTTTCCCCATCTATTTGCCATGAAGTGATGGGACTGGATGTCACAATCATCATTTTTTAATGTTAAGTTTTAAGCCAGGTTTTTCACTTTCCTCTTTCATTTTCATCAAGAAGCTCTTTAGTTTCTCTTTGCTTTCTGCCATAAGGGTGGTGTCATCTGCATATCTGAGGTTATTGATATTTCTCCCGGCAATCTTGATTCTAGCTTGTGCTTCATCCAGCTTGGTATTTTGCATGATGTACCCTGCAAAGGTTGGGGGCGGGAGGAGAAGGGGACGACCGAGAATGAGATGGCTGGATGGCATCACTGACTCTGTGGACATGAGTTTGAGTGAACTCCGGGAGTTGGTGATGGACAGGGAGGCCTGGCCTGCTGTGATTCATGGGGTCGTGGAGAGTCGGACATGACTGAGCGACTGAACTGAACTGAACCCTGCATAGAAGTTAAATAAGCAGAGTACAATATACAGCTTTGACATATTTCTTCCCAATTTTGAACCAGTCTGTTGTTCCATGTCCAGTTCTATCTGTTGCTTCTTGACCTGCATACAGGTTTCTCAGGAGGCAGGTAATGTGGTCTGATATTCCCATCTCTTGAAGAATTTTCCACATATTGTTGTGATCCACATAGTCCAAGGCTTTTGTATAGTCAATGAAGCAGAAATAGATGTTTTTCTGGAATTCTCTTGCTTTTTCGATGATCCAGTGGTTACTGGCAATCTGACCAGAGGTCAGCTTGAGCATCTGGAAGTTCTTGGTTCATATACTGTTGAAGCCTAGCTTGGAGAATTTTGATCATCACTTTGCTATCATGTGGATTGAGTTCAATTGTATGGTAGTTTGAACATTCTTTGGCTTTGCCCTTCTTTGGAATTGGAACGAAAACTGACCTTTTCTAGTCCCTTGGCTACTGCTAAGTTCTACTCTTAGCAACGTTCTAAGTTGCTGAGATCTACTCTTGGCAGCTTTAAAATATGCAATATAGTATTGTTACCAAGTCATCATGTTGCTTCTTACAGTCTCAGAACTTAATTTATCTTATAACTGGAAGTTTGTACTTTTTGATCACTTTCACTTAACATCCATATCCCTTCCTCTGGCAACCACCAAAAACGGAAACACCTGTTCTGGTTCCTTTTTTTTTTTTTTCCCAAGTCTTTTTTTCTTTTTAAAATTCCACATAGAGAATTGAAAGAGACACATGTATTCCAGTGTTCATTGCAGCACTGTTTATAATAGCCAGGACATGGAAGCAACCTAGATGTCCATCTGCAGAAGAATGGATAAGAAAGCTTTGGTACATATACACAATGGAGTATTTTTCAGCCATCAAAAAAATGCATTTGAATCAGTTTTAATGAGGTGGATGAAACTGGAGCCTATTATACAGAGTGAAGTAAGCCAGAAAGAAAAATATCAATACAGTATACTAACGCATATATATGGAATTTAGAAAGATGGTAACCTTAACCCCGTATACGAGACTGCAAAAGAGACATAGGTATATAGAACAGTCTTTGGGACTCTGTGGGAGAGGGTGAAGGTGGGATGATTGGGGAGAACGGCATTGTAGCATGTATATTATCATATGTGAATCACCAGTCCAGGTTCGACGCATGATACAGGATGCTTGGAGCTGGTGCACGGGGATGACCTGGAATGAGGATATGGGGAAGATGAAGGTGGGAGGGGGGTTCAAGAAAGGGAACACATGTACACCCGGGGTGGATTCGTGTCAATGTATGACAAAACCAACCAATATATTAATGTAAGGTAATTTGCCTCCAATTAAAAAAAAAAGCTGAAAAAAAATTCCACATATGAGTCAGTTCATAAACTATTTTTCTTTTTCTGACTTATTTCACTTAGGGCATTATGATAAGTGTCCTGATTCTTAATTTTATATGACATGTGACTCTTTGTTTAAAAACTTATTTGTTTTTAAATAAGATTTGAAGGTCCTACCCTAGTATGTGTAGCAATGATTTTTTTATGGTAACTCCATGTCCTTTATGGAGAAGGAAATGGCAAACTTTTCTAGTTTGCCTGCCTGGAGAATTCCATGGACAGAGGAGCCTGGTGAGCTATAGTCCATAGGCTTGCAAACAGTCAGACATGACCTAGTAGTTAAACAACAACAACAAGGGATCAGTAGCACAGTGACTCAATTAATACTGACCGTGAGGAAGGTCTTGAAGCAACTTGGCCTATAGCAGTTGGCTTATAGAAAATCCAGAGGAGAAATTACAGACCCAAGTGACCCCACCTCTGTGAATCTGCTTATTATTTTGTTTTTAGGTGAGGGCCAACTGCAAAGAACCCAGAGAGGCATAACAGATGTGTCTAGCTGATCAAAACATGCCAGCAAGTCCAAGCCTAGTGCTTTGTACATAGTTGATGCTTGACTATTCTATGAGGATTTAGTAAGCAACCACTTACTTTACTAAAGCAAGCACTTTACTAGGCACAGGGCATAACAGTGAGAGAAACAGTTCTTATTCTAAACTTTATATGGCATATCATATATCTGATCCTGATACACTTTTTGATTCAGTGGTAGAAACTGACTCATAAGCAACAAAAGCACAATGAAAAAAATGCTATCCCAATATAATTTTGCACAAAGAACCATCAGTTCAGTTCAGGTCAGTTCAGTCGCTCAGTCGTGTCCAACTCTCCGCGACCCCATGAATCACAGCACGCCAGGCCTCCCTGTCCATCACCAACTCCCGGAGTACACTCAAACTCATGTCCAGGGGCAAATAAAAAAGAGTAACTAATTTCCTAGCTGGGAGTGAGGTAAATGATGCTGCTCTAGAAAATGTAAGGTAGCATTTATAACCGGATAACAGTCAGTACAGAATAAATAGGTAAGGGGATTAAAAATGTTTTTTTTTTGATGACTAGTGAGGCAGAATTAAAAACACTGTATTTAAAAAAGGGGTCTCTCATACTTTCAGAGGAGACAGTCTCATTTTGGAGGAATACATGCCCCCACTCCTCAGGGGGTGCTGTCTTTAGCCATAGGAGAGATGGCTTCACGGAGGGCTGATCTTAAGAGTACAGTCAGGGCAGACCTATGGCAAGTCCAGGATTTTCAAACCCAGCTCTTGACCTTTCAAGAGCTTCTATAGGAAGCCTTGCTTCTATGATGCAGAAATTTCAATGACACAGGACAGAAATTAGAGGTGACTGGGCCTTGGAAGAAGTATGGTCTTCCCACCTAGATTCTCTGAAGTCTGTAAAGCTAGATCTTACTGTAGATGAGTTCCTTGAAATTTACCTACCCTTTCTCAGTACAGGGGAAAGGAAATCACTCCCTTAAGTAAGAAGACAGAATTAAGGGATGAGCAGAGAAGCATTTTTTTTTTTTTAAATACAAAATAGTTTAGTAGAAAAATGCACAGGACCAGAGTCTTTAACTCTGCCTAGCACCACCCATTCTAAAGGAGATCAGTCCTGGGTGTTCATTGGAAGGACTGATGCTAAAGCTGAAGCTCCAATACTTTGGCCACCTCATGCGACGAGTTGACTCACTGGAAAAGACTCTGATGCTGGGAGGAATTGGGGGTGGGAGGAGACAGGGACGATAGAGAATGAGATGGCTGGATGGCATCACCAGCTCAATGGACTTGAGTTTGGGTGAACTCTGGGAGTTGGTGATGGACAGGGAGGCCTGGCGTGCTGTGATTCATGGGGTTGCAGTCGGACATGACTGAGCGACTGAACTGAACTGAAGTGAACTGAGCACCACCCAAGGCAACAGTATAGCAGGTATGTCCCAATGGCATGAAACCAGAAAAACTCCCTGGAAGCCCTGGGGGAGAAGGATTGTTTCCTTAAAGGAGACTTAGTAGAAGTAGATATAGGTATTATTATTTTCTTTTTTAGCACTTCTTTTTTTTTTTTTTTGGTGAATTGAGTGATTAAACAAATCTCTGAACTACTTCTGACTACTGGTGCTGTTGGTTTTATTCTAATTCTTCTTTATGGTACTCTCCAGGAAGTGCCATGGTGTGTGCCAGCAAAGAGTATCTTTATGGTTCTCAATCCAAAAGAAGTATGACTCTTTTTGACCAGTTCATTATTCTTCATAATGATTGGAGAGAAACTGATTCCATGAAGAGAACCAGCAGCTGAGAGCATGGACTAGCACAGTCAGATTAGAGAGGTGAGAGTTGTTCACAATTTATAGCCCTGGCTAGCACTCTGAAGATGTTGGATGGAAGCAAAGACTCTAGTATAAACCAAATAATAATGGCTGAAAGTCTCAGGACTAAATCAGTGATTTCCAACTTTATTAATTAAAAAAACCCACACATCTCACCTTTCTCAAAGGTTCTGATATACTTTTCTCCCTTACTACTGACTATTCTTATGTTGCTGGGAAGATTTTGTCCAAGTTTTATTTTCTGTATGTTGTTTTATGAAAGCAATAGAGATTAAAATTTTCTCAAACATAAAATACTCAGATTAATATGCTTTAAAGAAGTCCGCTGACCCACCCTGAAAATTTGGATGTGCTTTTTAAAAAATCATGCCCATCTTCCCTGACCTCTTATATACTCAAACAATTGAAAATGCTTGGACAAAAGTTTGAAATATATGGAGACAAAGTTGACAGTTTTTGTAGTGAAGGTGTTGAAGCAAGATATGCACAGCTCATTACAGGACAGATTGCACAGGACAGTCTCAGGTTGAATGCATCAAGAACATACTCTGTTCTCTACAAAAAGGGTTGCTGGATTAAGAAATGTTTCTGCCCATAGCTCTGCTTAGGGCATCCTTGACCTCCTTGTTCCTGTAAACAACAGGGTTTGGCAGAGGAGTGATGATGGTGTAGGTCACAGAGAGAAGGAAAACTATTGTACAGTTTTCTGACTCGGGCTTGAGGTAGGCAATGGAGGCACAGCCATATTGGGCAATGACCACAGTGAGGTGGGAGGCACAGGTGGCAAAGGCCTTCTGGCCTTCGGTTGAGGTGATCTTAAGGATGCTGGAGATGATGAGGATATAGGAGGTGAAGACCAGGCCCATGGTAACTGGGATCACAGATACACTGACAACAAAATCGATGATCTCATTGATAGTGGTATCAATACAGGAGAATTTTATGACAGAGAGAGTGTCACAGAAGAAATGACTAACCACCCTGTGATGGAAGGGTAAAATAAATATGGATATTGGACAGCTGCCATGGCCAAGCCAATGCTGCAGTCTCCACTCAGCAGCTGGATGCACACCGTCTTGCTCATGATGAGTGTGTATCTCAAAGGGTTGCAGATGGCTATGTAGTGGTCATACCCCTTCCCCATGAGCAGAAAGCAGTTGTTGATGGCTAAGGTAAGAAAGGAGAATATTTGAATGGTACAGCCTGCCAGGGAGATTGGCTGGTTCTGGGCTACGAGGTCAGAGAGCATCCGTGGGATGCTGACCAATGTGTGTGTACATGGTCTCTGAACTGGCCAGCATTCTTAGGAAGAAGTACATGAGAGTGTGGAGGTGATGATCAGTGCGGATGATGGTCACAATGATGGCATTGCCAGTCAAGGTTAATGTGTACAGGATGAGAAAAACCATGAAGAGGGTCATCTGGGGTTCATGAAACCTGGAGAATCCTAGGGAAATGAGCTGTGTCACTTCTGTGAGCCTTTTTCTCTGCATTCTTCAGTTTGAGTGTCTGAAAGCAATGCAGGGAGTCAACATGGAGAAATTCCCACTGTGGTGTGGACTCTAGAACAGGGATAGAGAGAAGGGTGCAGAGGACAGGCAGATATGCTCACGTGAGTCTGTTTCCTCACTGTATAATCAGTAAGTAGGGTGCTGACATAGCTTTATGGCTTCTTTAGCCCCCCTCCTTTCTTTCAATTTTTGCTGCCTTGTTTGTCCTTTGTTAAGCGTGTAAGGAATGACCAGTATGTGAGACTACTGCACACATTCTTTCAGGTTCTTATCCTGAATATGTTGTTTTTGTAGAAAGTGGATGAAAGACTGTTTTGTTTTAATGACATGTAAGCCACAGTACCCTTGAGTGTACACCATCCTAGCTTTGCCTTTCTCTTCTAGGGAAAGTATGAGAAGTTGGGAAAACAAAATGGAGATGAGAGAGTTAGACTTACTGAATTAAAATTACTGGTGCCACTTAGGAGACATTTCTGAGGACAGTGTACAGAATTAATCTCAGGAGAGCTGGTCTTTAGGGACACGTTAGCAGGAGTGAAGATGAAGGATTTGGGGCTCAGCCCAGATGGTCTAGGTGAGACAAACCATTGGCAAAGTTGCTTTGTTGTGAAAGTATTGACAGGAATTTGAGGGTTAGGGGTGAGTAAACTAAGGAGAAAAGGGGAAATTGTTGGAAAAGAGAGGAGAATAAGCAACATGTCAGAAGGCTGGACCTTGAATGAAAGAAATAGAAATTTCTTTTTGGCAGAGGGACTTAAAAATAAAAACATTGTAATAATTGATTTAAAATTGTTTGCTAAATTATGTTGTTGTTGTTCAATTGCTAAGTCTTGTCTGACTCTGCGACCCCATGGACTGCAGCATGTCAGGCTTCCCTGTCCTCCGCTGTCTCCTGGAGTTTGCTCAATTTCATATCCATTGACTTGGTGATGCTATCTAACCATCTCATCCTCTGCCACCCTCTTCTCCTTTTGCTAAACAATGTTGTGTTGTAAAGCTTCCCAAGAGCCCTGCTGCTGCTGCTGCTAAGTCACTTCAGTCGTGTCCAACTCTGTGCGACCCCATAGATGGCAGCTCACCAGGCTCCGCCATCCCTGGGATTCTCCAGGCAAGAACACTGGAGTGGGTTGCCATTTCCTTCTCCAATGAATGAAAGTGAAAAGTGAAGGTGAAGTCGCTGAGTCGTGTCTGACTCTTTGCGATCCCATGAATTGCAACCCACCAGGCTCCTCCATCCATGGGATTTTCCAGGCAAGAGTACTGGAGTGGGTTGCCATTTCCTTCTCCTCCCAAGAGCCCTAAACCTTCATTTAAAGTTGTCATGTATACGGTCTTGAGTTAGTGGTATTTGGGAAGTGGAGAGAAGTGGGTGATGGCCATGCAGAAAAAAGGGTACCATGTGCAAGAGGTGAAATCCAGAGGCAGGAAGAAAAACTTCTTGCTTGTAAAGACTGGAAGAAACGCAAGGACCTCTCTTGTTCTGTTCTCCCTTGCAAGCACACACAATATTTCCTGGAAATTTGGTGAGGGACTCTGGGATTGCCACCATATTTCAAAGTGGTAGTTTGAACCACTTTCTACAAGGAGCAAGGTCATATGAGCAAGCTGGAGGACTTTGGAAAATCTAGAAAACTTCCACTAGCAATCTAGGAATCTAGATTCTTAGTGAATCTTTCCTGGGAGTCTAGGGAGCACAGTACAGAAAATTTGGATATTCGGGAAAGTACTCCATCATGGAAAATAAGGAGGCAGACATTTAGAGTAGAAACGAGGGGGACTTCCTTGGTGATCCAATGGTTAAGCATTCATCTTCCAATGCAGAGGACATGGGTTTGTTCCCTGATCTGGGAACTTAAGATCCCACGTGCTATGGGACAACCAAGTTTGTGAGCTGCAACAGAGAGCCTGTGTGCTGATACCGTGTGCCACAACACTGATCCCTCGTGCTGCTACTAAGAACCGACACCGGCAAAAATAAATGTTAACAAAATAAAGCAGAAACGAGTGTGCCACTAAACAAAGTAACTTGTATTAAAAAGGCTGCGGAGATACCAACTGGATAGATAGAGATGAAAGTGTCAGTGCAACTCTAAGCTTTTCAGGAAGAATGACAGTTACACAGCTGTGGCTCCTTAAAGGAAACATTCAGTTCATCAGTCACGGTAGCCAGCATTTCCAGTACAAAAAAGGACTTATGGCTAGTGGCTACTCTGTTGGGCAGCACACATATCAAACATTTCCTTCCTTGGTGAAAGCTGTGATGAACACTGCTGCTCTGGTGCATTACCATAGACAGACATGTAGAATGCATTAAAAGCAAAAAAAAAAAAAAAAAAATGCTATTTAAAGAACAATAACATGGTGTGCTGCCATATGGTTAAAAATGTGTGTGTGTGTGCGTGTGTGCACGAATGCATATTTTTATATATGCAAGACGTCTGAAAGAATATACAGCTGATATTATGGGTTAACCATTATGTTCAAGTAGGGGTGAGATTATACGAAATCTTTTAATGGCTATATTGACAGTGAGGATTATGGGCCTTATTTTAAATTAACTCTGAGTATAAAACTATAGCTCATAGTATGGAGAAGTAAAGGAGGATGACAGCTGAAAACAGATATTAAATTGAGTAAGAAAGAGGTCACTGGTGATATACTGGCCAATTTCAGTAGAGTCTTGGACTGGAAAGCTAGGTTACAGGGAGGAAACGGAACTTTTAACATGTCATCGATGACAACATCAGGTCTTATGTGCTTTCCCCCTTTCCTGATGAACCTATTGCAATGAGTTACAAAAAATAGTTAAGGAGGTATTGAGCCAGAAAAGCTGCAGGCATATTTGGAGCCAGAGAAGAAAAAGACAATAGTAAGCTGAACTGAGTTGAAAGAGAAAAGAAAAGAAAAAAGAAAAATCCCTGGAGTCTTTAGGGCCTGAAAAGTACTGCTTTCACCCCAAATCAGCCAGATTTGTTGTTAAGCATGCCTCAGGTGATTATAAAGTTACCTTCTTCAAAGAAATTATAAAGTTATAAAGAGGATGGCTGATGACCAGGGAATGTGGCCCAGGTACATAAGCCCAGGAGAAAAAAGAGAGGGGAGAAATAAATTTATTGCCTTTGGTGCACATTTGAATTGGATTGCACAGACAATGAAAGACTATCTTAAGGCAGGATATTCTTAGAACGTGGCAAAAAAACGCAAAAAGAAGGCCAGATCAAGCCGTGTGGGAGTATATAATGCAAATGTTCAAAGCAGTGTTCTTTCCGTGTTGCATTTATTTAGAGGCAAGGTGTGTGGTAGGCGAGGGAAGAGTGAAACCCTGTCATTAGAGGGAGATATCGTTTCTTCTGCCTGAGTAACTCAGGTACAGTCCAAGCCTCAACATTCCCTTCAGACGAAGTGAACAAATAGCGCTGCAGTAACTGGGATTCACCCTCCATAAAGTGCAGGCTTCTCTGTGACTCAAACAGTAAAGAATGTGCCTGCAGTGAGGGAGACCTGGGTTCAATCTCTGGGTTGGGAAGATCCCCTGGAGGAGGGTATGGCAACCCAACTTCAGTCTTCTTGCCTGGAGAATCCCCTTGGACAGAGGAGCCTGGCAGGGTACAGTCCATGGGATCAGAAAGAGTTGGACACAACTGAGTGACTAAGCACAGCAGTGGCTTCCCTGTTAGCTCAGACAGTAAATAATCTGCCTGCAATGCAGGAGACCCGGGTTCAATCCCTGGGTCAGAAAGATCCCTTAGAGAAAGGAATGGCAACCTACTCCAGTATTCTTGCCTGGGGAATTCCATGGACAGAGGCTACAGTCCATGGGATTGCAAAGAGTCGGACATGACTGAGCTACTGAGCACAGTGTACTTTGGTGATTGGCTGTACTTCCTAGGCTGGGTGTCATATACTCATCACACTTGGAATGTTTTTCCAAGTGTTCTTCCCATTGATTGTTCTCCACATCAGGAGTTCTAGGGTGTGGTCACTCCATCTTGTCACATCTTCAGCGATGTTTTAGCATGAAGGAATGAGACGGAAGATGAAGGGCAGTTATTTCCTATCTCATTTTTAACCTGTCTTTTTAAAAACACAATCCAAAATTGTTGCTGTAAAGATAGGTGTTGTTGAAATAACCAGCACAGGACTGTTAACTGCCTCCAGAGGTGAGGGAGGCCCCAGTGAAGGAGATGGGGAAGTATGGGATGTGGGAGTAAATCGCATTGCACTCTTACCTGGAGTCAATTCAGTGGACAATCCCCAGTGTTCGCCTTGGGAAGGGAGAAGTTGCAGAGGGCACCACGGTGCTGAGGTGGTGTGTGGAATCGGTGGGTTGATTATACCACTGGAGATTGGCTGGGATGAGTTCTCAGCAGTTAGAACAGGTGTCAGTGAACTTAAGGATACTTTTAGCACCAGATGATCGCCCCCTTTCTTCATCCTGGTTACTCTTGTGAGCCAGCCCAGCCAGAGTGACTGCAGCTGGGCACTGGAGCAGCAGCCCTTCTACCATCCAAATCTGGGTCCTCTCTGCGCCTGAACCCTAGGGGCATTTCTGTGTAAGTGACACACTATCAGACAATCTCAAAAACACAGTATAGAACAGAAAGGAGCTTTCAAAATGATTTAAACACTCCAGAAGGACAAAAACCCTGTGGGGGAGTAAGGATACTGAAATGTGCTCATGCATCAAAATTTTAGTCATGAAGCCGATATTCTGACTAGAGGAAAAAGAAAAATAAGATAGAGGGGAAAAGCACAATTTGAGGGTGTAAAGGAAATACCATTTGCAAAGGGAAGAAATTATGACAAAACCCATGGATTCTTAAAAATATCTAGGTCTTTATAAGCAAAATCTGTGCCTAGAAACCAAATCTGTGTTTAAAAAAACAAACTATGCAAGGTAGGCTAAGTCTCTATAATTGTATTTTGAGGTAAAATGAGTCGTGCTTCTTAAAAAAAAAAAAGACGTTGTCTTTTGCCAGCCTTTCCATCTTGTCCTGTCCTTTCTTTTCCTTTCATTAAAGACAATAGATGTAAGGTGCCAGGAATGGAGGAGCTGACTTCTTAAGAAACTGATGATTATGTGAGCTATTTGAATAAACAAGAGAGTGATGACTTTTCTTTGGGACAGAAGCCTTCCATACCCAGAGGAATCCACCCCCTTACCTTCTTGAGTCTGTAGAATCTGCCTGTGCTCTTTGCTGGTTATAGGGCAGAGCAGGCAATTATGACTTATTAACAAGAAGTCACTGCAATGCCAAGAAAACTGATTGTCATTTTTTGCTAAAATAAATAATAGAACCAGGGTCTCCTGCATTTCTGGCAGATTCTTTACCACCTGAGCTACTAGGGAAGCCCTGCTGCTGCTATGTCACTTCAGTCGTGTCTGACTCTGTGTGACCCGATAGACGGAAGCCCACCAGGCTCCCCCGTCCCTGGGATTCTCCAGGCAAGAACACTGGAGTGGGTTGCCATTTCCTCCTCCAATGTGTGAAAGTGAAAAGTGAAAGTGAGGTCGCTTAGTCGTGTCTGACCCTTAGTGACCCCACGGACTGCAGCCTCCCAGGCTCCTCCATCCATGGGGTTTTCTAGGCAAGAGTACTGGAGTGGCTTGCCATTGCCTTCTCCGAGGGGAGCCCTAGTAGAATCTCAATATCTTACAAAACTCAGCCTTATTAGGGTCTAGGTCAGCTTTGTTACATTATTAGATCACTCACAGTTCAGTGCACTTTGCCTGAAGCATAAGGTGACACATTCTCACTGAGCAAATCCGACCTTCAAGGAGCAGTCCCTTTAAAGTCTGATTTGACGGGGACTCTCAGGAGAATTCCTGTTGTCTAACTGTTGTCTCCTGGGTTTATTTGCTGAGAGACTTACTGTGTATCCCATGCGTCTGAATGGAGTCAGAATCCTGAAGTGAGCCCAGATATCTCATTACAACTGGATCATGCCGGGAACACTGGGCAAGCTCTGGTCTCACATGGCCTGACTTTTTCTTTTTCTCCTGGAGAAAAATAGCTCACGTCAGACAAAGATGTGTTGAATGTCACATGGCACTATCTTCTGTTCTTTTGAATCTGTGTTGATGTGTTGCCCTTGCTTAGTTACTCTCAATGAAAATATACTGGTATAAAAGTCAGATGTGATGCCTCTCAATGTCTATGTGAAGAGCTTCACCCTATTTCTGCTACTAACGGGGCGTACGTGGGTTTGGTTAGGTAAGGGGTAGGTTTGGGAGCAGAGGCTGAAAACAGAGCTTGCGTTTCTCTGTTTGTAGGAACATGCCGAGCAGGTAAGGCAGACGATTTCAAGACTTAGGAAGCAAGTCTTGGTCTCTTTTACGTCTTAGCTGACGCTTAGCACCTGCTGTTCAGTTGCTGTATTGTGTCTGGCTCTTTGTGACCCCATGGACTGCGGTGTGCCCGGCTTCCTTGTCTTTCACCATCTCCTGGGGTGTGCTCGCATTCATGTCCATTGAGTTGGTGATGCTATCTAACCATCTCATCCTCTGTTGCCCTCTTCTTTTGCCTTCAATCTTTCCCAGCATCAGGGTCTTTGCCAATGAGTCAGCTCTTTGCATCAAGTGGCCAAAGGATTGGAGCGTCACCATCAGTCCTTACAATGTATATTCAGGAAATATTTAAGACTGACTGGTTTGATCTCCCTGCTGTCCAAAGAACTCTCTCAAGAGTCTTCTCCAAGCACCACGGTTTGAAAGCATCAATTCTTTGGCACTCAGCCTTCTTTATGGTCTACCTCTCACATCCATACATGACTGCTGGAAAAAAACCACAACTTTGATTATATGGACTTCTGTTGGCAAAGTGATGTCTTTGCTTTTTAATATACTGTCTAGGTTTGTCATAGCTTTTTGCACTTACATGGTGCTGGAACATATCCTGCGTAGGTGTTGTGTCATCACTTCTGATCCTCAGAAGAACCCCATGAGGTTACAATGAGAAGTTGCTGTAGCAGCTAGAGCTCTGGAGCTCTGGATGAAATATTTGCCTTTGCCTCCTTGCTCCAGACACAGTTGGATCAGCCCCTTGTAGACTATGGACCTAGTGTAACTTACCAGTAACATTATATTAGTTTTGCTTTGGATCCTGAGGTTGTATGACATGATGAGTGTGCTTGATTACTGTCCCAGTGTATGATGGAATCCCTGAGCGTCTCCCATATTGAACTCACAGAAGAATAGTCACAGCCAGAGAAAACCTAGATGGAAATTTCTGGAACACAAATGGAATTTAGTTTATAAGTTGATCAGCTATTTAGTCATATTCCCAGGTGGTGCTAGTGGTAAAGAACTCACCTGCAAATGCAGGAGATGTTACGAGACAAGGGCTAGATCCCTGGGTTATGAAGATCCCTTGGAGGAAAGCATGGGAACCCACTCTAGTATTCTTGCCAGAAGAATCCCATGGACAGAGGAGCCTGGTGAACGATGGTCCATAGGGCTGCAAAGAGTCAGATGAGACTGAATTGACTTAGCATGACAACATGTTAAGAATTAAAGGTGACTGAGATCATGTTTCAGCTTTCCTTCTCTTCTTTGGATGTTCTTGGACACCTGTTCTTTCTAAATAAGAGGAAGTACCATGAATGCCTAGAAATTCTCCATGTTGCTCTTCTAAGGTGACTACATACTGGTGCTCTCTAGTGAAGAAAAGAGAAAATCATTTCTTAAAATCCTCACTCTGAGCTAAGGCATATCCCAAGCCCAAGCAGACCTCATTGCTTTAACCTCAGAGCTCTCCATGGAGTTTCCCATATAAAACATAGAGAAAGTTGAAAACACTCTCATTAGGGAAAACTCCTTTATAGAGTTTTCCAGTATGACCAGTCCTGGGGCCATGTTGTTGAATGCTCCAGCCTACTTTATTGTGTCTGTGCCTGCCTCTTTGTCCATCCTGGGTGAATGGACATGAGTTAGAAGTAATCACTTGGGGAAAAAAAATTAAAAAAAGAAGTGATCACTTGGTTATTCTGAAGCTCTACTGGATGCTGTCTTTCTGACTTCCCTTCGCTTCACGTTCTGCTATCTGTGGGCAAAGCCTGCCTTATTTCTCACATGCAGCCAGACTTTCCTTGAAGTCCTTGCTTCTCTGAGAAGGGAATTCATATCTGTTAAGGATATGCCGACACTCTGCTCCATAGTTTTCATAATAATGAAGATAACTACTAATAATAGCATCTGATAATTATTTTGTAGGGTTGTAATTGGGATGCCTGTTTCTGTGCTAAGAGTGGTATCTTAAAGAGATAAGCTGAGAGCAGATAATGGGGGGCATGTCAAAGGGTTTAAGTTACATCCTGTGTGAAGTGAGGATCCATGGAAGGATTTTCAACTGGGAATTCATGTGAGCAAGATCCTTGATGACTTCAGGTCAGTATTATGGAAATCAATCATTGTATAGTACCACTGGGATTTTTAAGGAAAAAAAAAAAAGGCATGTTTGCCTTTACCCACAATGATCCAGACTCTTTTTTTTTTTTTGTAGTTAATTTATTTTTTATTGGAGGCAAATTATTTTACAATATTATATTGGTTGGTTTTGCCATACATTGATATGAATTTGCCCCGGGTTTACATAAGTTCCCCCTCCTGAACCCCCCTCCCACCTCCCTCCTCCCTTTATCCTCCCTCTGGGTCATCCCCGCATGCCAGCCCCGAGCATCCTATAACATGCATTGACCCTGAACTAGTGATTCGTTTCACATATGACAACATACGTGTTTCAATGTCATTCTCCCAAATCATCCCACCCTCACCCTCTCCCATAGAGTCCCAAAGACTGTTCTATACATCTGTGTCTCTTTTGCTGTGATCCAGACTCTTAAACATTTTTAGTTTTCATTTCGGCTGGTTCTAATTTTTTCCCCCATCTCATTACTTGCTATCAAGTTCTCAACTGTTGCTTGCTTGTCTCATTATAGTTGTCTCCTTGGCAGAAGCTCAGTCCTCTTTTTGATTTTGTAGCTGGAAAACCACATAGAAGGATTTCTGTTGCAACTCCACATGAATTTCAAATTGTTAATGCAATGATTATTAGTAACTTGTAAGTGCTACTATTGACCATACTCATTGAGTGCTCTGACATATTTTTTAGTTACTTAAAGATTTCCCTCCTCATAATTTGCAGGCTGATTTTTCTGGTTAATTAAAAACCAATTTTCAAAGAAGTAGATAAAAGAGAAAATGTTTGGGACTATGACAAGCACTAAACAAATGCAGGTGGCATAATACATTTTTTAATTAGGCATACTTGTAGATGGGAAATTCAAAGAAGAAAGAGCTACAGATCTACAATAGAGTGTCCAGTTGCTTTAAGCAGAACTCTTGGGTATTGGTTGTTTCATTTTCAAGTGCTCTCGTTGATTCCAGACCTCAGCCCCACACCATGGGCTTGACAATAACATAGCCTTTGGTTTCATATTTCAAAGCCTGCCAGTCCAGGATGGTGGGATTGATGAACGAGGAACCCTGGTACACAAGTAGGATTTCTTCTGGCGACAGGACAGAGTCCCACATGTATAAATCCCCAATCTCTCCCATAAAGGACTGGCTCTTATCAAACCCTCCTCCATAGGAATCCTGCTCTTGCCCCAGGACAATCTTGGGGTAAGCTCCCACAGAATAACCCTGTTTCAGGCCCCTTTTCACCAGTGGCTTCCCGTTGACCCAGAATTCAGCGATGCCTGTGGTAGACTCCCAGCTGGTATAGATGTGCACTGGGTTGGGGAACTCCTCGGTAGCTCTAACAGTAACTTTGGCTTTTCCAATGTATAGACTGTACTCTCCAATTCTGTTTTTAAAAACTAGTAGCTCGTTATCCTTGCTGTAGATGTTGTAGGAGAAGAGGTTGTAGGAGAAGAGGTTGTAGGCCCAGGAAAGATCACTATAGGCTCAGAGACACAAGGTCAAGTTCTTCAGAGGTTTCTCCAGCTTTGTGATCAGGGTCACATGGTCAATGGAAGATTCTCTAGGGAACACAAATACCTTCCCTCTGAGGTCTGTGGACAGATAGGGAGAAACCTTTACTATGTATGCAGGGAAAAAAGAACATTCAATCTTTTCTCATCTTATGTACCTGGATCATACCCTGACCGCCCTACCTGTCTGAGCAAAGGCTTCTGGGAGGATGACAGGGACAGAGACCCAAAGCATCTGCTTGTTCATGTTCTTGGCCTGGGGCTGTTATAGCAGCAGCAATGACTAGGATGAGGGTACAGAGAGCACGGTGATTGTTCGCCCAGTTTCTGAGAGTCACATTCTTAGATCTCAGGCTCTTCAGGGTTTATACACACCTCCAGGTGAGGATGGGGGTGGAGAGCACCAATAATGTGTGAGTGATTTTCTAGGCCTGCCCTCTGATGCCAATGGTCAGACCTATTGGTGGGGAAGGAGGAGCTGGAAAATCAATTGGGAGTTACTTATAAGATACGGGGGATGGCCAGAGCTCCACCCCACTGTGACCAGATTCTGGCGCTTGGAGAGAGTGATGTGGAGCGTAGTGTCATGGAAGAGATGAGCGGTCATGCTGGGCCCGTCGGGAGGGCCTGACTCCGCTCTTCAGGGGTCCCTCAGTCCGATGGCCCTGTGTCTTCTGCTTGTGGATATTCTGGGATTCTGATTTCTACTGAAGACCCTGGAATCTCCTCATCTTTGATTAATTCCATGTTTACTGCTAAGGGGAGTGAGAGAATTAGAGTATCTGTATTTTCTGTTTCCCTGAAGATTAGTGCTTTCAGCCACTGTCACTCAGCTCTGTTTCTTCTTTTGATTATCATGGTGCTTCTTTTTTTTTTTTAAATTAGGTTTTATCGGAGTATATTTGATTCACAATGTTGTGTTAATTTCTGCTGTACAGCCAAGTGAATCAGTTATAGATATACATATATTCACTCTTTTTTTTTAAGATTTTATTCCCATATAGGTTATTACAGTGTATTGAATAGAGTTCCCTGTGCTATACAGTAGGTTCTTATTAGTTATCTATTTTATATAGAGTAGTATGTATACTTCAATCCCAATCTCCCAATTTATCTCCCCAGCTCCTTCCCTCTTGGAAACTGTAAGTTTGTTTCCTACAACTGTGACTTATTTCTGTTCTGTAAATAAGTTCATCTGTACCATTGTTTTAGATTCCACCTATAAGTGATAGCATCTGATATTTGTTTTTCTCTGACTTACTTCACTCAGTACGATCATCTCTAGGTCCATCCTTGTCGCTGTAAATGGTATTATTTCCTACTTGTTTATGGCTGACCAATATTCCATTGTGTATAGGTACTATGCCTTCTTTATCCATCCCTCTAGCAGTGGACATTTAGGTTGCTTCTCTGTCTCTGGCTATTGTATATAATGCTGCAATGAACATTGGGGGTGCAGGTGTCTTTTCAAATTGTGGTTGTCTCCAGATATACGCCCAGAAGTGGGGTTGCTGGATCATATGGCGGTTCTACTTTTAGTTTTAAAAAATTTGTTTACTTATTAAATTGTCTTTTGGACCGTGGTGGGTCTTTGTTGCTGCCCACGGCTTTCTCTAGTTGCAGCGAGTGGGACCATTCTCTGTCTCAGTGTGCGGGTTTCTCATGGCCGTGATTCTCCTGTTGCAGAGCACAGGCTCTTGGTGCTGAGGCTTCAGTAGCTGCAGCACACGGGCTCCGTAGCTGTGGCTTACAGACTCTAGAGTGCAGGCTCATAGGTTGTGGCACACAGCTAAGGCCTATGGGATCTTCCTGGACCAGGGATCGAGCCAGTGTCCTTTGCATTGCAGGTGGATTCTTAACCACTGGACCACCAGGGAAACCCTATTTTTAGTTTTTTAAGGAACCTCCACACTGTTCCCCTAGTGGCTGTATCAATTTACATTCCCACCAACTGTGTAGGAGGGTTCCCTTCTCTCCACCCCTGATCAGCATTTGTTGTTTATAGTCTTTTTAATGATAGCCATTCTGACTGGTATGCAGTGATGTCTGCTTGTGGTTTTGATTTGCATTTCTCTAATGATTAGTGGTCTTGAGCACCTTTCCATGTGCCTCTTGGCCATTAGTGTGTCTTTGGAGAAATGTCTACGTAGATCTTCTGACCAGTTTTTTATTGGGTTGATTTAACATTGTGCTGCGTGAGCTGTTTTTATATTTTGGAGACTAATCCCTCGTTGATCGCTTGTTTGCAAATATTTTCTCCCATTTTATGGGATGTCCTTTCATTTTGTTTAGTTTCCTTTGCTGTGTGAAAGCTTTTAAGTTTAGTGACAGCTGGGCATGGACCTGAAAGTCCACTACTGTCCAATTTTAGGGCTAGTTAATTCAGCAGGTGAGCGTTTCATACTCCTAGCATATTCCAGCTTCCATGGCCACTGTCATGCTTCTCATGGTGTCTCTTCATGCCAGGGTTTTCCATTCCTCATTGCAACTGATTTTCTTGTAACCTGGTTACTATTTGCAGAGATGCCAGCATCTCACTTGGTTTTCCTCTCTTCCTCTTTGGGCCCCTGGCCATTGAGGGTTCATTTATGTGATCTTTGGGGATAACCTCATTAATGTATTACCATTGCATTTAGTATTAATGCCCAGGCACTGCACTCGGTCCTGGAGGTTGAGTGGTGACCTACCCTGGCACAACCCCAGTGACCTCTGTCTTCACCCTCTCTGCTGTTACTTAAACTGTTATGCTACTGGCCACCACTCAAACCTGCTCTGAGATATCAAACTAAAGCTCTCCTTTCTAGCTGCATTGTCTTCCTTCTTTCCTGTCCCTAAATTCTATGGAATCTTTGTGTTCATCCTCTTGTGCAGTCTCTTGTTCATTTCCTCTTCTCTCAGCTTATGACAGACCTTCTGGTCAGCCTTTTTAATGACATTAAAAATTGCCACCAAAAATACTCTTTCTCTACCATTGTTCAAATTATCCTTCTACTGCTCAGCTATGGGCAGTTCCCACTCTCTAACTTTTTTTTAAGCTAAATCCCATGTGGTAAAACCTTATATGGTTTGTGGCACAGTAAGGGTTAGTTGGAATTGGGATTATACACCTTATTGTCTCATAATTAAATGCAGATCCTTGAGCTTGAGAGCCAGTGCCTTTCACAGTCTGGCTCCATCCTAGGCTTAATCTCTTAATCAAACACTGTTTTCTGGTCAAATACCTCTAATTGCTGTTTTTCATACATACCTGATTTTCCTGATTTCTACTTATTTATTTATTTATTTTGTTTCATTTTGTCTTGAATTTTCTTTATCCATCTCTGTTTCTTAAAATCCTAACTACTCTTCAAAATCAACCTCTAAAGTGATTCATTTCATGAAGATATCCTTGATGTCTCAATTAAACATTATTTCACCTCTTTCCAACTCCCCATGAGGGTAGGACCAAAGACTTTGGAGTAAAATTTGCTATTGGTTGACTATTGTGAAAGCTACTCAACCTCTCTGAAGCTTCCTTTCCTTTTCTGCAAAACAAAGATAAACCTTTCCACCTCACAGTGTTACTGGGAGCATAAATGAGATATTATAATATGCATAAAGATCATGGAATGGTGTCTGGATGATTATTGTTGTAATTTTGAAGCTTTTATGGATGTCACTGTGTCTTTCCCATATTCGTAGATGTTAGTGTAGTTATCTCTTGTGCTTAGTCACTCAGTCATGTCTGACTCTTTGCAAAACCATGGACTGTAGCCCATTAGGCTCCTTTGTCCATGGGGATTCTCCAGGCAAGAATACTGGAGTGGGTTGCCATGCCCTTCTCCAGGGGATCTTCCCAACCCAGGGATTGAACCCAGGTCTCCTGCATTTCAGGCAAGATTCTTTACCATCTGAACCAACAGGGAAGCCCATATTTATCTCTTATCCTCTCTTAATTGAAGCTGAGTATTAGGTCTTATTTATTTCTAGTTCACCCATTTTACTTAACCATTATTTCTGAACATGGAAGGAACCCAGTATATATTAATATCTGTGGAATCATATGATTCAAGCAGGGAGAGGAGTTTTTACATAAAACAGTTTAGTGGCAACCAAAACCACGAATCCACTTGAGTAACATAAGAAGATCTGCTGGAAATAGGAAGTGGGATGCAACTTTTACTGGGAATCCAGGTACTAGGCTCTTCCCCTTCCCATAAGTTAGCTAATGTATGCCATGAAATTTAGAGAATATAGGGTTCACTAACTGCTTCTAGTTTTCATCAGAAATTATGATATTTCATTCTGTCAACCAAAGATGGTTTGGAGATCAACATGGAAGAGAGTCCCCTCTAATGGGAGATGTGGGTGTGGACCTGCCCTAGGAATATGGCTACTGGGGTCAAGTGCCAGAGTTTGTAACTGGATGTGAAAATAGTATGTTCAGTCCCTGTGAAGAGACCAGCAGGGCTAGAAAGTAGGTTTCAGGGTAGAACGGGAAAACAGAAGGAGAGGTGGGGCCTGATTCTGTTCTTTAATTTCCTTCTCTGAAATATGTTTCCTAGGCATTGGAAGAAAGCAGCCTGAGCTTCAATAGGAGTCAAAGTGTAAACTCTGGATTCTTTCTGTTTCAGGAAGGAAGGTCCTGATATCAGAATGAATCCTGAGTCTTTAGAACTGGGTCAAGTTTTCAAGGTGAACCAATCCCTGTGGTTGCTGAGAGGCTTCTGGGTGCCTTCCTGCCAGTAAAAGTTTAGGTGAGAAGTGCTGGTTCCTGTCTGGGTAGCGCTGGAAAGGCTGAGGATAGGGGAGTAAAAATGGAAAACTCAGGAAAGAGGCAGGGTCACTGGTGTGCCTCAAGTAGTATTGTCCTGATGCCCTCAGCTGGCACACAGTAAAACGTGTCTTCAGAGAGGATGGGAGAATAGAGCGCTGGCAGTGCCACAGAAAGGGCATGGCATAAACTCAGATCTGGAAAAAGCCCGAGATGTGGCATCTAACTGAAGGTCGTGTGTTGTGTGTTAATTGCTCAGTTGTGTTTGATTCTTTGCAACCCCATGAACTGTAGCCTACTAGGCTCCTCTGGGTTACCAAGGGATTAAAAAATACTTGAAAGATACCTTCTAAGGCCTGGGTTATTTGTAGAAGACATAAAGTCGCAGTAACCCCTGGGAAAGACTGGGGTTTTTTTGAGAAAGGAAGAGACTGAAGGAGAAAAGAACATGAGGTTGGAGAAGAGTACAGATTTTGGTGTGAATAAAGAATTATTTGCATGTGTTCTGTTGGCCGTAAGGAAACTTAAGGGCATGCATTTGTAGTAGATGAAAAGAAGCAGTGAAGACATTAAGAGTAACTGATTATTATCCTGAGAGGAGGCTGAATAAAATTAAAGGTAAACGATTTCAGACTGGTGGCAGGGTCTTATGGTAAAAGTAAAAGGGAAAACGTGAGATTAAAAAAAAATAAAGATAAATAGAATATGGAACTGAATTAGGTTTTACTCTAAATTTCTGATTGCATATAGTTTGGAAAAACATGGTCCTTTTAATGCAGGTAGAACAACTGAGGGACGTTCATTTGGAAGAGGTGAAGGGTAAATGATAAGTTTGGTTCCTAAAATGCTAAATTTGAAATGATAGTATGATCTACATATAGAACAGGCCAGTGGAGAATTTGACATACGTGAGTGCCACTTGGGATTAGAAATACAAGGTTCAGAGGAATCAACATATAAGTGATGATGAAACGAAAATAGATGATCTCTTTCAGTGGAAGGGAGAGGAGAGCAAAGGTCAGGGAACCAAACACTGATGTGGGGGAGCATTTGCTTTTATGGAGTTGGAAACAAGAGAAGAGTCAGGGAGAGAGACAAAAACACTGTTTGACAGAGGGAAGGGTGGTGTGTATAGTGTCATGGAAACCAAGTTAGTGCAAGTTTCTAGGAGGCAGTGTCCACTGGTATTAAATGCATCAGATCTAAGCAGAAAGATGCTGGATTTAGCAATAAAAACATCACTGGTGACCTTTGAAAGAGCAATTTCCTTAAAGTGAATGTGGCAGAAGCCAGGTTGCAGGGGATGATGGAGGGAGGAAAAGGGAGGTCTTCCTTTCCTTAGGAACCTGTGCAGTGATTCTGACAAGGAACAAAAGGAAAGAAGCACGATTTCTACAGGGGACTTGGGATCCATTGTGTGTTTTCCAGGCAGATTATAGATTGTCTGTTTTTGACAGAGAGGCTATTGTGTTTCTGCTTCTCACCCCATAACATTTCATCCAATGACAGAGAAAAATCAGTGTTCACCTGAGATTATGACTGACCTTTCCACTAAAGAAGCTATTTCAGACTCTAAATGCCAGGCTCCAGGCAGCTGTTGGCTGACTCCTGCCTCCCCTTTCCAATTCTGGCAGCGTCACAAACCCACTTCTTCCTTTCCCGGTCCTGCTGATATACAGGAGTCCTCCCTTGATCTCAGTTCTCTTTTCCTAGTTTCAGGGTTTGTTGGTAAAAGAAATTGCCTGATAAATTTGTCATCTCCTATCTCCTTTTGGGTTCAGCCCTCTGTCTAGATCAGCCTCCCTCAATGAAATCTCATGTCTGAATTCAGAATTCAACTGTCATGCCCCTCCAGAATGTCACAGTATTCACTTCTCAGCCTTTGCCCTTTACATCCCTGAATTATCACTCATTTATCTGGAATCACTCATCCTCATTCTCATATTTATAAAAATACACCTTGATTGATGAAGTGGATTTTTTGATCCATTAGAATTATTTTCTTTCTATTCCTTGTAACCCATTGTCCGTAAGCATCTCCTTACTGTTTGTTCATCGTCCCTTTGTGAGTATAGCATCTTGAGGAGGCGCTATGGAAAGAAGAAAAAAAAATAATGGTAAGAACTCAGTGTAACTGAGTCTTAAGTCTGTTGAAGAGAAGACTCTTTCTCTATAGGAATATATTTCTTAGTCTGTAGTTTTACAGAGAACACACACACTGAGAAAACAGGGGCAGATCTCTCAGCTGGGCGCTGGAAGAGGTCTTAGGTAGAGCTGTCTTGTTTCACTCTTGTCATCTTGTTCTGCCCTATGCCATGTTTCTGCCTAGGGCCTAGAGTCCATGTCAGGACAAGAGAATTTTCCCATGTTCAGCCATTTAATTCACACCTCTAAAACTGCAGAATACAAAGAACCTCACAGAAGCTGACAGAGCTCACCTGGCTGGGCAGCTCCAGCTTTGTGAGTGTTGCTGTGCATTATCTTCACTTCGTCAGGGAACAGCACTGTCCTGGCTCTAACCACACTGGCTATGTCCTTCCTTCTGTTTTCTGTCTTCTTCACCACCACCAGCTGTTGTGTGGCCATGTGAAAATCCCCGAGATGTAGAGTTTGTGAGCAAGAGGGTGTGTGCCCCGTCAGTGTGTACTGGCCCAGGTGTAGTAGTTACCTGGATATCATCTCTGCTCCGTTTGTACCTCCGTGATGCTAAACTATATTAAACTTTCCTTCATTGCCACTCCTGTCCATGACATAAACCATTTATTTCCCACACATGCATTCAGGTGTTCATGGGCTTGCATCAGTGCCCTCATCACCTCCACTATGCTTTGGATTGCTTCAGCTCAAGGCTTTGCCTCCTGTGCCTCCCACCTCACTGTGGTCATTGTCTGGTGTGCTTGTGCCTCTGTCACTTAACTCAAGCCCGAACTGGTCAATTCAGTAGAAAATAGACCATCTCAGAGAGCTACACCATTGTCATATGCTGTTGGACCTTGTTGTTTACAGTGTTGGGTACGTGGGGGCCAAGGACACCATGTACAGAGTTGTGGACACAAGCATTTCTTAACAGATTGACTCATTTAATCAGGAGACCTTTAGTCCTGGCCAGTGTTTTTCCCTGCTTACAGACATTTCACAGCTCACGAGTAGACCAAATAGAAAGCTGTGTTGTGAGCAGGTTCACAGACTTAGCCTGTTCTTCTACTTATACTCTATAAAGAAGGCAGGAGCCAGGCTTTCTGATCAGGGCACACATGACTACAGACACGGTAATACTCCAGGAGAACTTTGATGACTTCCTCTTTTGGAGGAGCATGTTAATTGAAAATCCTCCTGGCTTCCACTTCAACTTGACCATTTGCTACTTGACTTTTGTCCATGCATGGCACAGACCTAGTGACGGTGACAGCAGTGACTTCAGTTAAAGAATCCCGTGGACCACCTGAGATTTACCCCGCTTCCATGATCTCAGTTATATGATCCTTAATAGGTATTTCAAGAAGACTTTCCTTAACCATCCCTGGTTTGGGAAGATCCCCTGGAGAAAAGAATGGCAACCCACTCCAGTATTCTTGCCTGGAGAATCCCATGGACAGAGGAGAGCCTGGTGGGCTACAGTCCATGGGGTCACAAAGAGTTGGATACGACTGAGCGACTTTCATTCACTCACTCATCTCCTTAACCATTTGCTGATTGAAAAACAGTTGCAACAAGAGAGACCCTTCTTTCCATGAAATCATCCCCACTTAAAGTGTGTATTTAGGTGGAGTACCCTTTAGTTTTATAGGAGGAAAAGTCCCTTTAAAGTGACATTATTATTATAGCCCTGGAAATGGCACAGGGAGAAAGGGGGGTGTCTCTTCTCAAGGAATGATGTCTTCATTTAGAACTCTTTTAAAAAAGTTTATCTTCTTGTTCCTCTAAAGCCTTTGAGAATTGTTAATTCCACAGTGGCTATGTGGTAGCTATTTGAAGTAGAGGTGGTTAATTCTGGGCAAATGACTTTGATTGCTCTTTGCTAGCATTTTCCAATAAATTAAACCCATTTCAATGTCTGTTTTCCTTTCTACTAGGTAAGTACGGGCTATAAGTTTATTTCCATTCCATGTCTTTTCCCAGTAGAGTTCTTGCTCTGAAGAGCTCTTCTTTATTCATATATTACACTTTTTTTCTTAGATGGGTGCTTATGTGTTTAATTAAGAAACTTTTATATACTTCCACTGTTAGAACTAGAAAATTTTGTTGGAAAAAGCTAGTGTAGTAACATCCATTTTTACATATTCCTATATTTTGGATATAAATGACACATTGCTTTTTCAACTCCAAGGTCAATGTTTCCATATTCTATTTTGAACACTTTTGTCTTATTTTTAACCTCAAAATTAGGATTGAGGTACATTTTGGCCATGTGTGATTTTCCTTTCTTCAACAGACTGCTTAAGGTCAAGAGTATCAGGCATTAGTGGTTGCCTTCTCCTGGAATTTCTCTTTTGTTTCACACAGGAGACTGGGAGGATTAATAGGTGATGCCAGTGTCTTAGGATCAGCACCTGATGTACCATAAAGGGCAGTTCTGAAGCTGAAGTCCACAGATCCTTAAGGGGTTCTTGAATAGGTTTAAAGGCATTTGTGAACTCTCTGAAATTGTGTGCAAAGTATTGTGAGCATGGGCACATGTGCATTTTTCATCAGATTTTCAAAGAATTCTCTGATCTGTCAAAGATAAAAATCAGTTGCTCTAGATTAGGGTTTTTGTAAAGCTATTTTGACTCAGACCCATAGTAAGTAGTATACTTTGCAATGCTATATGCATGCGTCCACAGACACACACACACACACACACGTCTATAAATACACCTTGATCCAAATCATCACAAAACAATTCAAAAGCTTAAGTCAGGGAAATCCCAGAATATTTGAGAAATGACAGGAAGTCCTGTGTGGTTAAAGAGGAGTGACAAGAGTACATAATAGAAAATATATTGATCAGAGCTGCCTTCATCATCATCAGTTAGTTTAGTCACTCAGTTGTGTCTGACTATTTGTGACCGCATAGACTACAGCACGTCAGGCTTCCCTGTCCATCACCAACTCCTGGAGTTTGCTCAAACTCATGTCCATCGAGTCGGTGATGCCATCCAACCATCTCATCCTCTGTTGTCCCCTTATCCTTCTGCCTGCAATCTTTCCCAGCATCAGAGTCTTTTCCAATGAGTCAGTTCTTTGCATCAGGTGGCCCAAGTATTGGAGCTTCAGCTTCAGCATCGGTCCTTCCAATGAATATTCAGGACTGATCATGGTCAGCATCACTAACAGCTATTCTTTCTCTTCCACTCCTGCCCACAGGCAGCACTAGTTGCTCCTTTCTGTCTGCTGACATAGTTGTTTGCAGATATTTTAAGTATTTTAGTATTATTTATCTTGGTGGATTCTATTAGGGATGCAAATGTATCTTTTAATAGAAAATTTGTTATACTTTCACTCAAAATCTAAGTGCTGAGTATTTATAATGTGTCAATCACTGTCCTAAGGAGATAGATTCTGTATCCCTAAGACACTTACTCCTTGGAAGGAAAGTTATGACCAACCTAGATAGCATATTAAAATGCAGAGACATTACTTTGCCAGCAAAGGTCCGTCTAGTCAAGGCTATGGTTTTTCCCATGGTCATGTATGGATGTGAGAGTTGGACTGTGAAGAAAGCTGAGCGCCGAAGAATTGATGCTTTTGAACTGTGGTGCTGGAGAAGACTCTTGAGAGTCCCTTGGACTGCAAGGAGATCCAACCAGTCCATTCTAAAGGAGATCAATCCTGGGTGTTCACTGGAAGGACTTATGCTAAAGCTGGAACTCCAATACTTTGGCCACCTCATGCGAACAGTTGACTCACTGGAAAAGACTCTGATGCTGGGAGGGATTGGGGACAGGAGAAGGGGACGACCGAGAATGAGATGGCTGGATGGCATCACTGACTCGATGGACATGAGTTTGCGTGAACTCTGGGGGTTGGTGATGGACAGGGAGGCCTGGTGTGCTGTGATTCATGGGGTCACAAAGAGTGGGACATGACTGAGCGACTGAACTGAACTGTAGGAACTCAGGCTCTCAAGAGAGAGACCACCACGTAAAAAAATAGGCATATTTCTTCATTGTTCTTTGCTTTATTGAGCTTTGAAGATACTGTGTTTTCTTTCCTACAAATTGAAGGTTTGCAGCAACCTGTGTTGAGCAAGTCAGTCGGCACCATTTTCCCAATTGGATTACTTTACTAGACTACAATCTTGTGTAAACATAGCATTTATATGTTCTTGAGAGACCAAACATTTGTGTGGATCCCTTTATTGTGATATTCATTTGATTTTGATGATCTAGAACTGGATTCACAGTATCTCTGAGGAGTGTCTGTATGCAGAAGCGGGGATGGGCACACAACTAGGAGATCAGGGGGGTAGGAGGTGTTGAGGGAGAGTTTGTGCACAAAGGAATGAGCACTCAGTTCTACCTGGTGTAATTCAGGAGAGGATGAAGTCACAGTGAAGGATGAGAGTGTTCAACTAAGTGAACTGAAGTAGGGTAGGGTGAGAAGGATGATGGTAAGCAAAGGGAATAGCATGGCTAGCTCAGATTTGAAGGAACCTGAAGGATTGGTATGCTTGCATCCATCTCTGTATTCCTGATACCCAGCATGGGGCTCTTAACACAACTTTGATGGATGAACTCATGAGCATCTACAAAGTATAAGGCCTTGTGTTGTATTCTTTTTTTTTTTGGTGTCTGTAGCCAGTAGAAGAATCTGCTCTTATTTTCTCTGGCCATCTTACAGTTTTTCTTTATCTCAAGGTGAAAAGGAGAAGAAAACATGCTAGGAAAGAAAAATTCCATGGGCTCTTTCTTTCATCAGATCCCTCTAGCTTAGTCCAAGTTCTCCTCCTACTCCCTGTTTTTCAACCTATGAGAAACTGATTAAGGGAGAAAACAGCTTCAGCAAACCCAACAGTGAGTCAAACAAAGTCTTCGTGAAGGGGACAAGTGCCTTTGGAAGAAGAGAGACCATGGCAGAAGAGATGAGCCTTAAAGGAACCAAAAGATGAGCCCGGCACACAAACTGCATTTTTATAAAAGCAGATTCAAAAGATACCGGTTCACAATGCAGTCTGCTTCTGCTGGTGCATGCTTGTGTCTGTGTGTGGAGGGGGGTGGTGGTGAGCAGGTGACACTGGGGGGAAGGAAACTGTTTGAAGGTCTAGAATGTGACAAACGTTGTAGTAGAAAATCACATTACTTAAGAATACTTCCTTAAAATTACATATTAATTAACTTAAAAACTTGTATTTTGCATGTGTTTTCTAAACTGAGGTGTGTAATACTTTTGTAAGCATTATTTCCCCCATTTCCCCACTACTGCTGCTGCTATTATCCCTATGGGCACAGCTAATTTATGAGATAAATTCTGTTCTGGGTTGTTTACATGTGTTCAGTCTTTTAATCCTCACAGTAACACTGTGAGTTGGGTAACACACAAACACACACACACATACACACCCCACACAGCCTTCTTAGGTCCAAATACCTTTCAGTTCAAACATTACTGACGTGTGTGTGTGCATATATATATTTTTCTTTTTTTTGGCTGTGCTGTGCAGCATGCAGGATCCTAGTTTGCTAACCAGGGATCAAACCCATGCTCCCTGCAGTGGAATTATGGAGTCTTAATCACTGGGATGCCAGGGAATTCCTGAGAGATGTCATAATATATGTTGCATTTTAGACATTGAGTGTGAGTAATTTGTCCTAGGACTCACATAGGTGAGTGGAATTCTGGGACTGGAACTCAGGCTTTCTGACTCCATAGCACACACTCATAAAAAGAGATGAAGAAGCTCACCAAAGTTCATACAGTAAGTGAAAGGTTGGGGCTTTGAAAGAATTGGGCCTCAGACCCACCCATGTGGACTAACTCTAAATTCCATATCCAGACTTACATATTCTCTTTCTCTTTCCACTACCTCATTTATCCATTCTCATAAGGTAAAGAATAATATGCATATAAATCTATTTTCAGTTAATTGAACAAATCCTTTCTAGGTCCAAATACATCTCAGTTCAAACATCATTATTTTTTAAAATTTTTATTTGAATATAGTTGCTTGACAACGTTGTGTTAGTTTCTCCTGTACCATTTTTCTAAATTCCACATATATGCATTAATAAATGATATTTGGTTTTCTCCTTCTTTACTCTGTATGACAGTCTCTAGTGCCATCCACATCTCTGCAAATTACAGTTTTGTTCCTTTTTATGGCTAAGTAATATTCTCAGCCGTTGTATATATGTGGCACATTGTCTTTATCTACTCATCTGTTGATAAACATTTAGGTTGCTTACATTTCCTGACTATTGTAAAAAGTGTTGTAATAAACATTGGGGTGCATGTATCTTTTGAAATTATTATTTTCCTCTGGGTATATGCCCAGGAGTGGGGTTGCTGAGTCATATGGCAGATTTCTCAAAGATATTATCCTGTTCTTTGCCTCTGTAAACAAAGTATACTCACTTAGCAATTTCCTGGAGAGGTTATTATGTCTTGAGCTGTGGTGTATTCGTATCAGGAATTTCTGAGATGCATGAGGGTTGTTGCCTCTATTAAATTATCCACAGATTGCAAGGAATTTTTGTGATTAAAAAAAAACTTTATTGAGATACAGTTTACAGTTCATAGAATTCACTGTTTAAACACAAAATTTAGCAGATTTCAGTTTTCTTCCAGAGTCACTATCATCACCATAATTTAAATTTATAACATTTTCTCTCCCTAAATAGCAACCCTATACCGAGTAGCAGTCACTCATCTTCATTCCCTCTAGCCCTGAGTCCTGCTGCTGCTGCTGCTAAGTCGCTTCAGTCGTGTCCGACTCTGTGCGACCCCATAGACGGCAGCCCACCAGGCCATCCCGTCCCTGGGATTCTCCAGGCAAGAACACTGGAGTGGGTTGCCATTTCCTTCTCCAATGCGTGAAAGTGAAAAGTGAAAGTGAGGTCGCTCAGTCATGTCCGACTGAGTGACCCCATGGACTGCAGCCTACCAGGCTCCTCCATCCATGGGATTTTCTAGGCAAGAGTACGGGAGTGGCTTGCCATTGCCTTCTCCGAGTCCTAGGAAGTCACTATTCCATACATTTGTCTCTGTGGGTTTGCTTCTTCTATTGACATTTCCTGTAAGTGGAATCATCCAATTTGTGGTCTTTCATGTGGCTTCTTTCACTTTGCATAAACTTTTCAAGATTCATCGGAACAACGTGGCGGCTAGTGTCAGTACTCCATTCCTTTTTATAGCTAAATAATACTCTGCTGTGTGAATGTACCATATAATTAATTTTTGAATGTTAAATCAACTTTGCCTTCTTAGGTTAATTCCCACTTGGTTATAGTGTATAATCCTTTTTTGTGTTGTGCTGGAAACAATTTGCTAGGATTTGATTGAGGATTTCTGCCTCTATATTCAGAAGAGATACTAATCTGAGTTTTGGTTTCTTGTAAAGTCTTTGGTTTTAAGGTCAAGATTATACTGGTCTCAAAGGATGAGACAGGCATAGGTTGCCAAGTAGTATAAGAAGCCTTGAGTACCTTCCACAGAAATGTAGTTTTCCCCAAAGGTTACTTCTTACATAAATATAGTACTACATCGCATTCAGGAATTTGATATAGGTGTGTGTGTTTTCACTGCTGTGTCATATTATCACATGTATAGATTCATATGAGTATGACTGATATTCCTTTACCCTTCCATTCATATCTTAAATATTTCCTAGTCATACACTGGTAACCATATCAGATAGGATTGTAATTTTTTTCTTCAACTATCAAATATAATTTTGAAAACTCAAGGGGAGAAGACAAGTCTATTATATTTTTGCCTACTGTGTTTTTTCTTTCTTGCTAATGTTCCAAGGATATTTCTTTTACTCTATTTCAATTTAGAGAACTTCTTTAGCCATTCTTTTAGAGTCGGTCTGCTGGTGACGAATTTTAAACTTTCCTTTCTCTGAATATGTCTTGATATCTCTTTCATCACTGAAGAATGTTTTCAATAGATATGGAATTCTGGGTTGACAGTTCATTTCTTTCAGTACTTGAAAAATATTGTGCAGCTTCCTCCCATTCTCCAGTTTCTGATGAGATATCCACTGTCATTCAAATTGTTTTCATTGTTTCTCTCTGGCTGCTTTCAACTTTTTTCTTGCCTCTTGCTTTCAGCAGTTTGACTATGATGTGTCTTAGTGTGGATATTTTTTTGGTTTCTTCTCTTTGGGGTTTGCTCAGATTCTTGAGTCTGTAGGTTTATGTCTTTTGACAAATTTGGGGCAATTCAGTCATATGCCTTCCAGTAATTTTTTAGTTCCAGCCTCTTTTTCCTCTTACCCTGGCACTCTGATGACATGAACATTAGATCTTTTACTACTGTCTTGTTCCTTATACTCTACCCATTATTTTTCAGTTGATTTTCTTAGTTGTTCAGATTGGATACTTTCCATTGTTCTATCTTCAAATTCAAATTCTTTCTACTGTTCTTTTCATTCTTCTTTTGAATTTATCCTTAATTTTGATTACTGTATTTTCAGTTCCTAGATTTCTATTTGGTTCTTCTTTTATATCTTTTATTTCTTTATTGAGACTTCCCTTCTCTGGTGGCTCAGACAGTAAAGTATCTGCCCTCAGTGTAGGAGCCCCAGTTTTGATCCCTGGGTCAGGATCCCCGGGAGAAGGAAATGGCAACCCACTCCAGTAATCTTGCCTGGGAAATTACATGGACAGAGGAGCCTGGTGGGCAACAGTCCATGGGGTCACAGAGTTGGACACGACTGAGCAACTAACACTGTCACCCTTTCATTTTTTGTGAGCTTTTTTGTTTATTTGTTTCAAGCATGTTTGCAATTGTTCATTGAAACATTTTTATGTTTTCTTTAAAATCCTTATCAGATATTTCTAATATATATGTCATGTTGGCATTGGTATCTGTTGATTGTCCTTTTCCATTTCATTTGAAGCCTTTCTGGGTCTTGGTATGATGAATGATGGTTGATTGAAAGTTCAATATTTTGACTATTATGTTACAAGACTCTGGATCTATTTAAAGCTTATGGTTCAGCAGGTCTCCTCTAACTTTGCTCTGAAGGGAAGGAGTTACCACCTCTTTACTTCCAGTTTGGGTGGACGTCCAGGTCCTCTGCTCAGACTCTGTTGACAACAGGATGATCGAGTCCTTGATACGGCTAGGTTGGGGTGAGAGTTCAGTCTCTCCACTGGAACTGAACTGATAACCTGGATGTGAGAGGTAGGACACTGCTTTATGGCCTTCTGTGAGGTCTCGCTACACTGCAGGTGGTAGCCTTCTTACTGCTGGATGGTGGTGAACATCCTGATTTTCTATTAGGCCCTCTCTGATACACCCCTGTAGGGAGCTGTAGAAACACCTTTGACCTTTGCATAAAGTCAAAGTCCATGTTCCCCACCTGGTCTCCACTGAGACCACTGGAGGGGGTTCTTACTGCTTATCACAGGTGGAATTCCTGGCTATACATTCAGTCTTTTTTGATACCATTCTAGTATGGGGCTGGGATACCTCTTTACAGACCAGCAAAAGTGGAAGCTGGGGCTTTCCACTTGGTTTTTGATGTGAGGGGTCAGCAGGGGAAGTAGTTTTTCTGTGGGGTGTGTGTGTTTTTGAACAGAGTAGTTATTTTTCTAAGATTTTCTGTCTTGTTAGGATATCCTTTTACTGGTCCTTTTGTATAGAGATAGCAGACCTTCCTAGGGGGCCTCTTTTTGTCTGCACTCATTGGTATTTCAGTTTACTGGCTTTTCTAGTTTACAGTCTGGGGTGTACGAGGCCAAAAGAAAATGCAGTGATCTTATCTCAGGTTGTATGATCTCTAGCTGATTTTTCTCTTTCTGTTCCTCTCCATCTTTCAGTCTTTTCATGTTTATTTCATATGCAATGTCCAGGGTTTTTATTTTTACTTAGAGAAGAGTACATAAAATTCCTGGAAGTGAAAGTCTTAGATATTGCTTATGCAATTCCTCTTTTAATAAATCTAGATAAGAAAGAGAAGTATGAGGACTTCTTGGTGGTCCAGTGGTTAAGAATTCATGACTTCAAGGCAGAAGGTGTGGATTTGATCCCTAATCAAGGAACTAAGATCCAACATACCATGTGGCCTGGCCAAAAAATAAAATAAAATAAAAGAGACAGATAAATATGTGATTATATCATCTTTTATAGTTTCTATATAAGTACCTTTATGGAGTTCTTTGTTTTTTTCTCCTGTGGGTTTAAATTGTATCTAGTTTCACTCAAACAGGGGCTCTGTATCAACCTAGAAGGGTGGGGTGGGGAGGGAGATGGGAGGAAGGTTCAGAAGGGCGGGGATACACTTAGATCTATGGCTGAATCATGTTGAGGTTTGATGGAAAACAAGATTCTGTAAAGTGATTATCCTTCAATAAAAAATAATTTAAAAATTTCATCTAGTTTCAATTCTTTCCAGCCTGAGGAACTTCTTCTCTAGTATTTTTCCTAAGACAGGTGTGCCAGCAGAAAATTCTGTTTACCTAGAAATGTGTTTATTTCACTTTCATTTTTGCAAAGTAGCTTTACTGGATATAGGATTCTTGGTTGACAGTATTTTCTTTTAGGACTTTGACTCTACCACTCCACTGCCTTCTGGCTTCAGTTACTTCTGATGAGAAGTCATTTGTTAATCTGATTGGGATTCTCTTGGGTATATGATTCCAGTTGTCTTTTTCTTGCTAATTTCAAGATTTCCTTTTCTATTTTTGGTTTTGACATTTTGGCCAGAGATGTATCTGAATGGGTATTTCATTGTATTTATCCTACATAGAGTTGACTGTGTAGATTAATAATTTTCCTCGAATTTGGGAAATATTCAGCATTATTTTTTTGAGTTTCTTTTCCCTTCCTTTTTGATTCTACCACTATGCATATGATGGTAAGTGTTTTTGGTGCCTTTGATATTCTGCAGTTTAAAAATAAAATGCCTAGGTGTAGAATTTTTGGTATTTATTTATTTTAATTGGTGTTTTCTGTATTTACTGGATCTGTGGTTTAGTGTCATTAATTTTGGAAAATTTAGTCATTATTTCTTCAAATATTTATCCTTGTACTCCTTCTGATATTTCTATTGTGTGTTATATCTTCTGTGATTGTCCCACCATTCTTTGATATTCTACTCTGCTTCTTCTGTCTATTTTTAATTCTGAATTTCAGTTTGGGAAGTTTTCATTGACAGATTTTCAAGCTTCCTCTTGCTTTCCTTAACCGTATCCAGTCTGCTGATGAGGCCATTAAAGATATTCTTTATTTCCGTTAAACTATTTTTGATTCTTAACATTTGCCTTTGATTCTTAGCATTTCTGTCTCTTTGATTATAGTTTCCATCTGTTCTTGCATGTTGTCCACTTTCCTCATTAGACTCCTTAGCATATTAATCATAGTTATTTAAAATTTCCAGTGTGATAAGTCTAAAATCTTTGCCTTATCCATGTCTGGCTCTGATGGTTACTTTCTTTACAGACTCTTTCCTCTGTCTTTTATCATACCTTGTAATTTTTTTATCGTAAGCTAGGCATGATATACGGAGAAGGCAATGGCAAGCCACTCCAGTACTCTTGCCTAGAAAATCCCATGGATGGAGGAGCCTGGTAGGCTGCAGTCTGTGGGGTCACTAGGGGTCGGACACAACTGAGCGACTTCACTTTCACACATTGGAGAAGGAAATGGCAACCCACTCCAGTGTTCTTGCCTGGAGAATCCCAGGGATGGGGGAGCCTGGTGGGTTTCCTTCTAAGGGGTCACACTGAGTCAGACATGACTGAAGTGACTTAGCAGCAGCAGCAGCAGGCATGATATAGGCAATAGGAACAAAGTAAATTGGTCTTTAGTATGAGATTTCAGACATGTTCATCCGGCTAAGAGATAGGTTGTATTTATTGTTTGCTGTTTTTTTCCCCTGCTTTGGATTTTCCTGCAAGCTGCTTCTTAAATAGTGTGTCTTATTGCTCTCTCACTCACAATCCACTGTCACTAGACTGGGTGTCTGATACATTTGGTAAGGTTTTAGAGAGGAGAGGTTATTAAATCTTTGTTTTGTAGGCTGTGACCTTCAGAAAAATTGTAGTCTTTTCTTTTTTTCTCCCCTTATGTGAGTCAAGAGGGCAAAAGGGGACTTGAGCTGTCCAGTTACCTTATCTTTTAATCTTTGTACACTTTCTTTCACAAGTTGGGTAGCATTATCTAAATGGTTGTCAAGCTTTAATTTAGAGGAAAATTTAGGCAATCTTGGGGAAGAAAGAGAAAGGCAAACTTCTTCTAGTCTTCTGTGCCTCTCCCAACACCACTCAGCCATAAAATTGCATATTGAATTTAGCAAGCACCCTATACTTAACCATTTCTACATTTCTTAACAGAATTGTTGTTTTATAGTGTCCACAAATTCTTTGATATGGTCCTCTTCAGGAAGGTGTACTTAATCCCTTTCCCTTGAGTGTGGACTAAACTTAGTGACTTTCTTCTAATGAGTAGAAAAATGTGTATGTGTCAAGGGGTGACTTCAGAGCCTGGGTCATAGCACTGCATTTTCCTACTTACTTTCTTACCTACTGTTGATCACTCACGTCATAAGGACATCCAGGAAATGGTGAGGAACTGAAGCCTTCTGCCAGGATCCAGCAAGGAATTTAGGCTTTGACTAACAGCTGTGTAAATGAGTCATCTTGCAAGTGGCTTCACCAGTGCCAAACAGACCTTCTGATGCCTGTGGTCCTGGGTAACATCTTGTTTGCGACCTTATTAGAGATCATGGATCAGAACCACCAGCTAAGCTGCTCCTGCATTCTTGACCTTCAGAAATTATGTGAGATAATAAATGCTTGTGTTTTAAACTACTAACACAGCTATTAGTAGTTCAGAGAATATATGTTATTGCATAAGCATATTCCTTGGCAGTCTTATCCTCCTACACAACATTTTCTCTCTCTCTATATCACACACTCTTGCTCTCATTTCCTTCAACCAAAGTCAAAAATATTTCTTCAAATCTAATTTCTTAAATTTTATAATTTTGTCTATCTCATCACATTTTAGTGCTGTTTACCTACAATTTACAGTTTGCAATCTGAGAGATTACCTAGGTGATCCATACGTTGACCTGCATCTGTTTAGGAATAAGAAAGTGCCATTTTGGTTAGTGAGATTTTTTTAGGGCTTTCTTCACTGAGGTTAGATTGACCTTGGGAAGTGGTGAATCCAAGAGCTGAAAGGAACCCCTTTGGATCCGGGGGTTGGCCGCAATCTATACTTTCTTCATACTCTAAGAATCTTATCTAGAGTAAACCAGGTACACTGATGAAGAGGATGAAGGGCAGTGTGCAGACATAGGGAGCACGGTATCGTTTCCAATAACTTTGCCCTGGTGGCTGGCATTGGAGGTGTGTGGGGAGTGGTTTCTAATGTATCAGTGTGCATTCATTTACTCAACATTTTTTAAACCTCAAGCATGTCTCAGACCTTGTTCTAGGTGCTGAACACAAGTGGTAAATTTACATGCCCCTTCTCCTTGGGAGGCTTGTGTTCTGGTGACTTTGAGGCTCAGTTGAGGACCAGCCACCACTGGCACTAGTGAAAACAGTGACAGCAAAGACCTTTTGTGATCTCTTTCTCTCTCTAGTCTCTATTCCTTAAAAGTACCTCTGTGACAGGAGAAATCCATTAACAAATTAAAAATACATTTTTTTTTAGAGAAACAGCTTCCAAAAATGATTATGAATTTCACAGACTGAATACCCTGTGATATATCCATGTATCAGGATATTAGTCTCGAAGTCATTATATATGAGGGAAAGAAAACTAACAAGAGAGGAAATCCAAAACCGGCAGATACAAAAGAAGTATCATTTGTTCAGGAAAGAAATAATATCAGAACCATGGAAAAAGATTCAGATCTTTGCAATTAAAGCTGAGCCTGGAGAGTAAATATGTGTCCTCTTGGGGAGGTTCAGGTAGCTTAGGAAATTAATTCTTCTTAGTTTCTCCTTGACAGTCCTGGGCAGAAACTGAGGCCCCACAAAGCTGTCTTTCCACTTCACTACCTGTGGCAGGAAGAGTAAACTCATGCATCAGTTAGGTCTCTGTTGCAGGAAGCAAAAACTATAAACAGAAAGATTTTTAAAAGATCATTAAGTGTTTACAAAACTGTGGAGGATTGCTGGAGAATAGGCTCCAGCCTGGGCCTCTAGAAACAAATTTCTGTATCAAGACTGTTGAACAAGTTAGCCTGGGCTGCTTCTGCCTCTGCAAGAATCAGGAAGGTAATGGGTCAGGAGGTCACTTGATAGTGATCCAGGTTCAGGAAACCACTGATGCCACTGGGGCAAAGACCTCTCAGCAGCAGCATAGCTAGTGACCAGACTCTGGAACACACAGTTTTCTTCCTGCCATGGTTACAACAGCTATCTCTTTTTAAAAATATTTATTTATTTTTGGGTGCCCGGGGTTTTCACTGCTGCAAATAGGTTTTCTCTAGTTTCAGTGAGTGAGGGCTACTCTTTATTAGGTGTGTGAGCTTCTCACTATGGTGGCTTTTCTTGTTGCCAAGCATGGGCTCGGTAGTTGTGGTACATGGGCGTCATTGCTCTGCAGCATGTGCGATCTTCCCAGACCAGGGAACGAACCCACATCTCCTGCATTGGCAGGCAGATTCTTAACCACTTGGCCACCAGGGAAGTCTTCATAGCTGTCTCCTGAAACCCATGAAACTGTTCATTGGATATTGGGATGCTGCTTCAGAAAAATTCAATGATGTCATAGCCTTCAGTTCAGTTCAGTTCAGTAGCTCAGTCGTGTCCGACTCTCCGCGACCCCATGAATCACAGCACGCCAGGCCTCCCTGTCCATCACCACCTCCCGGAGTTCACCCAAACTCATGTCCATCGAGTCGGTGATGCCATCCAGCCATCTCATTCTCTGTCGTCCCCTTCTCCTCCTGCCCCCAACCTTTCCTAGCATCAGAGACTTTTCCAGTGAATCAACTCATCGCATGAGGTGGCCAAAGTATTGCAGTTTCAGCTTTAGCATCAGTCCCTCCAATGAACACCCAGGATTGATCTCCTCTAGAATGAGCTGGTTGGATCTCCTTGCAGTACAAGGGACTCTCAAGAGTCTTCTCCAACACCACAGTTCAAAAGCATCAATTTTTCGGCGATCAGCTTTCTTCACAGTCCAACTCTCACATCCATACATGACTACTGGAAAAACCATAGCCTTGACTAGACAGACCTTGGTTGGCAAAGTAATGTCTCTGCTTTTTAATATACTATCAAGTTTGGACATAACTCTCCTTCCAAGGAGTAAGTGTCTTTTAATTTCATGTCTGCAATCAGCATCTGCAGTGATTTTGGAGCCCAATAAAATAAAGTCTGACACTCTCTCCAATGTTTTTCCATCTATTTCCCATGAAGTGATGGGACCAGATGCCATGATCTTTGTTTTCTGAATGTTGAGCTTCAAGCCAACCTTTTCACTCTCCTCTTTCACTTTCATCAAGAGGCTTTTGAGTTCCTCTTCACTTTCTGCCATAAGGGTGGTGTCATCTGCATATCTGAGGTTACTGATATTTCTCCTGGCAATCTTGATCCCAGCCTGTGCTTCTTCCAGCCCAGCGTTCCTCATGTTGTACTCTGCATATAAGTTAAATAAGCAAGGTGACAATATACAGCCTTGACGTACTCCTTTTCCTATTTGGAACCAGTCTGTTATTCCATGTACAGTTCTGACTGTTGCTTCCTGACCTGCATACAGGTTTCTCAAGAGGCAGGTCAGGTGGCCTGGTATTCCCATCTCTTTCAGAACGTTCCACAGTTTATTGTGATCCACACAGTCAAAGGCTTTGGCATAGTCAATGAAGAAGAAATAGATGGGTTTCTGGAACTCTCTTGCTTTCTCCATGATCCAGCGGATGTTGGCAATTTGATCTCTGGTGCCTCTGCCTTTTCTAAAACCTGCTTGAACATCTGGGAGTTCATGGTTCACATATTGCTGAAGCCTGGCTTGGAGATTTTTGAGCATGACTTTACTAACGTGTGAGATGAGTGCAATTGTGCGGTAGTTTGAGCATTCTTTAGCATTGCCTTTCTTTGGGATTGGAATGAAGACTGATCTTTTCCAGTCCTGTGGCCACTGCTGAGTTTTCCAAATTTGCTGGCATATTGAGTGCAGCACTTTCACAGCATCATCTTTTAAGATTTGAAATAGCTCAACTGGAATTCCATCACCTCCACTAGCTTTGTTCGTAGTGATGCTTTCTAAGGCCCACTTTGACTTCACATTCCAAGATGTCTGGCTCTAGGTCAGTGATCACGTTATCATGACTATCTTGGTCGTGAAGATCTTTTTTGTACAGTTCTTCTGTGTATTCTTGCCACCTCTTCTTAATATCTTCTGCTTCTGTTAGGTCCATACCATTTCTGACCTTTATCGAGCCCAAAAATCATAGCCTTACTTTCCACCAAATACCTACTGTTCCAACATCTATTTTCATGTAGGTGTCCATGTAACACAGTTATGGCCAGTGAGATGTAAAGGATTTCTTCATGGTGTGGGTGGAATCCAGGGCTTCTAGGGACACTTGCTTTTCTGACAAATAGGATAAATATTTCTTTTACTGTTTCCTCTTCTTCCTGCTTGGAGTATGAATGTGAAGGCTAGATCGACAGAAGCCATCTAGTGACCTCTGAGGTTAGAGTCAACTTGTTTTAGGAAGAAACATAAAAAATGCACCATGTTGACCTCCTGTTTGAACTTCTTGGTATTAGAGACAGGAAAAAGTATCATTAGTTTAAGCCACTGTCAATCCAGAAACAGTTCAGGTATTGCAAGCTGAAAGCACTCTCAACATATCTTTCCCCTACCTCTCCCCTTTTTCCTCCTTTTCCTTCCCACTCCATCTTCACTCTTCTCTCTCTGAATGCTTTCTTCTATCTGTCCATGCCTGTGGGGTGGGAGTGATGGTACCCAAGGGGCCACGTTGAAGGAAGACATCATTGCAGCATATTCTGTTTCCGTTGGAGGGCATTTATGAAGTGCAGACATAGCTGAATGGGCTCTCTGTAGCTCACAGGACTCATGTAATATATCAGCTGCAGTATTTCGGTCAACATTGACTCCTACCACTGTATATTTTTCAGATGCAAATATAGTACTGCTCCAACTGTGACATTGTTTCTCTGGGCATTTGTTAGGTTGAACTGCATGAAATAGCTGATATTTGATTGTTTTAACTACAAATAGTAATGTTTTCATATGGTGCAACCCAGTATTCATAGGTTTGGAGGGTACTGGAAAACTTTCTGAAGCCCAGATGAAGTCAGTTTATAACCCAATGAGCTATTACCTTTCTCCAGTCAGCGGTTACAAATGATCCAGGCCTGGTTTCTCTTACCGTGTCCACATTGGCCATATTCCCGGGCCATCCCAAAAGCCCAGTCTCCACGACAAAGGGAACTAACAGTTAGCACTTCCAGGTCACATCTTTCTCTTCTTTTCATGGCAACTCAACCTGAAGCTAAATTTTATTATAGGTGCAAGTTCAGGGATTTACACTGAATTTACCTAAATAAATTGTGGATAGAGTAGAGTGGGATAGGGTATTATTGCACGTGCTTTTTTATCTTGGAAAAGCAGCTTATTCTGAAGCTAGATTGACTCCTGTGTAGTAAGAAGATCCCTTTATGAATGCAGCAGATGACCAAAGAAAAGGCCTTTGATATTAATGATTATGGCTCTTACCACTAGGCATTTATCATAGGCCATTAAGTATACAATTTGTTCCCTAAAGGTCTTGACTGACCCTTGGATAACCAGAAGGGTCAGAAATTATAAGGATCTGTGATGCTGTCTTTCTCCAGTTATGATTCTGGGCCTCTGGGCTGTCCATACCCTTCTATCTTTCTGGTGCATTTTTAATGGCACAAGTATTTTCCTCGTTGAGATTTTTTTGCTTTCTTTGCCATCTGTAAGTGTATCTGACACTTACAGAAAGTACCCAGGAAAGATGTCCAGAAGTTTCACTTCAATTAATAAGAAATTAATAAACTTCAACAACATTCTATTGTTGTTCAGTCATTTAGTCAAGTATGACCCTTTGTGACCCCTTGGACTGCAGCACACCAGACTTCCCTGTCCATCATTGTCTCCTGGAGTTTGTGCTCAAACTCTTGACCATTGAGTCAGTGATGCCATCCAACCATCTCATCCTCTGTTACTCCCTCCTCCTGCCCTCAATCTTTCCCAGCATCAGGGTCTTTTCCAGAGTTGGCTCTTCACATCAGATGGCCAAAATATTAATACCATTCAGTTCAGTTCAGTCGCTCAGTCGTGTCCGACTCTTCGCAACCCCATGAATCACAGCATGCCAGGCCTCCCTGTCTATCACCAACTCCCAGAGTTCACTCAAAATCATGTCCATCGAGTCGGTGATGCCATCCAGCCTTCTCATTCTCTGTCATCCCCTTCTCCTCCTGCCCCCAATCCCTCCCATCATCAGAGTCTTTTCCAGTGAGTCGACTCTTCGCATGAGGTGGCCAAAGTATTGGAGTTTCAGCTTTAGCATCATACCATTAGGTTTGTTAAAATAAACTATTTTTACTGTGACTCATAGACATTCCCAGTGAGAATTAACATTTATGAAAAGGGTTTCTTCTTCAGAGAGATTATGAGAAAAGGTATAGCATTAATTGGAGGTTGGAGAAAGGTTAAAATTCAGAAACCATTGTTTAGTTGTTGTCAGCTGCTAAGTCATGACTGACTCCCCATGAACTGCAGCATGCCAGGCTTCCCTTTCCTTCACTATCTCCCGAAACCTGCTCAAACTCATGTTCACTGAGTCAGTGATGCTATCTAACCACCTCATCCTCTGCTACCCTCTTCTCCTTTTGCCTTCAAACTTTCCTAGCATCAGAATCTTTTCCAATAAATCAGCTCTTTGCATCAGGTGGCCAAAGTATCGGAGCTTCAGCTTTGGCATCAATCCTTCCAATGAATATTCAGAGTTGATTTCCTTTAGGATTGACTGGTTTGATTTCCTTTCAGTCCAAGAGACTCTCAAGAGTCTTCTCTAGCACAGTCTTCAAAATCATCAATTCTTCCACACTCAGCCTTCTTTTTGGCCCAACTCTCACTTCTGTACATGACTACTAGAAAAACCATAGCTTTGACTAGACAGACTTTTTTCGGCAAAGTAATGTCTGTTCTCTTTAATACACTAGTTAGGTTTGTCAGAGCTTTTCTTCCAAGGAGCAGCCATCTTTTAATTTCATGGCTGGACTCACTGTCCACAGTGATTTTGGAGCCCAAGAAAATAAAATCTGTCACCGCTTCTACCTTTTCCCCTTCTATTTGCCATGAAGTGATGAAAGTACGTTGGTTAATGGTTGACTTGAAAGAATTTGTTCCAGTGACAACACTCTTAGGGCAGGAATCATTTTTCTCAGCTTTGTACCTCCTGTTCCTAGCTAACACCTGGCACAGGGTAGATGTGAACTAGTGATTGATTAGCTGAGTGAATGAGCAAATATGTGACTACGTGATATCAACACTGTGTGGTCAGCTCTGAGAACTGCTCCGTGTTTCAAAGAAGATGGGTCTGTAAAACAAACACAGCCTTTGCCATTATAAAAATTCTTATTAACACACATTTTCTTCAGTTCCCAGTAGGCATATCTGTGTAGTGGGATTGAGTAATTTACTTACACTATAACTCTCTGGTATTCTACATGAGCTAGGACTTAGCAGGTAGTAGGGAGAAAACGTTCCATTTAGTTTAAAACTTGACCTGACAATATGCCATCTCCTTGGATGACAATCTGAAATAATTGAATAATGCCCCCTGTTGTCATCCTCTTCTCTGCATTTTCTAGGGATGGTGACCAGAGGTATAAAAGGGAATTTTAGTGAAAGATCTTTAGTTGTTTCTCCCATATGAGTCCCATGGGAGATTTATTGACTTTTAGCCCACCTGCTTCCTGGACATCATTCAGGGTTTAAGGTGACAGAGGCTCTCTCCTTGACCAGACTTTAGTCAGGCTCTTCTGAGCCCTCTTCTTTACTTAATTGGTGGACTTGTGTGTCTGTTCTTGTCAGGCCTGGTTTTAGCGAGAATCCTGTAAAGTCAATCGAGAAACAGCCCTTCACGCTTGATATCTGATCACCCTTGATATCTAATCAAGTTCCTTATCCCCCACCCTTGATATCTATGCATTCTGGTCTGCCATCAGCAAGAATTTTGTCAAGTCAGTTGAATCATAGTGTTCTTTACCATGATGCATCATCTTTGGAACATCCTGACCCCCACCCTGCTCCTTGATTATAAATGCCCACTTGCCTTTGCTGTATTTGGAATTGAGCTCAGCACTATACTGAGGTCTCTTCCTGCCAATGCAGTATTTCTGAGTAAGACCGATTTTTACTGCTTCATCTACTATCTGGCCCTGGCTTTTCTTTGGCAGTACATATACTGTGACTTAGATAAGATGCATCATTGGACCCTTGGACTTCTTACTCAGGCTGCAACAATCAACACCCTTGAAGGCTTTGTCTTCATTTCTGTCTGATTGTTCAGGGTCCATTGGTGAATCCAGATTCTGAACATGTGCCCCAGGTGACAGCCTACTGACAGATTTTGGTTCTTAAGATTCTGAGGATACTCTAGATGCTGGGTTAGAGGCCGAGGCTTATTTATTTATTTATTTGTGAGGCTACTAGGCTGTAGCTTCCCTGGTGGCTCAGATGGTAAAGAATCTGCCTGCAATACAAGAGTTGTTCAGTCCCTCAGTCATGTCCAACTCTGCAACCCCATGGACTGCAGCATGCCAGACTTCCCTGTCCTTCAATCTCTCGCAGAGCCTGTTCAAATTCATGCTCATTGAGTTTGTGATGCCATCCAACCACCTCATCCTCTGTCGTCCCCTTCTCTTTCTGCTTTCTGTCTTCCCCCGCATCTGGATCTTTTCTAATGAGTTGTCTCTTTGAATTAGGGGGCCAAAGTATTGGAGCTTCAGCATCAGTCCTTCCAATGAATATTAAGGATTGATTTCCTTTAGGATTGACTGGTTTGATCTTCTTGCAGTCCAAGGGACTCCCAAGAATCTTCTCCAACACCCTTTTAAAAGCATCAGTTCTTCAGTGCTCAGCCTTCTTTATGGTCCAACACTCACTTCCATATATGACCACTGGAAAAACTATAGCTTTGACTAGATGGACCTTTGTTGGCAAAGTAATGTTTCTGCTTTTTAATATGCTGTCTAGGTTGGTCATAGCTTTTCTTCCAAGGAGCAGGCATCTTTTAATTTCATGGCCACAGTCACCATTTGCAGTGATTTTGGAGCGCCCCCCCCCAGATAAAGTCTCTCACTGTTTCCATTGTTTCCCCATCTTTTTGCCATGACACAATGGGACTGGATGCCATAATCTTCATTTTTTGAATGTTGAGATTTAAGCGAGCTTTATCATGCTCCTCTTCCACTTTTATCAAGAGGTTCTTTAGTTCCTCTTCACTTTCTGCCATAGGGTGGTATCATCTGCCTATCTGAGGTTATTGATATTTCTCCCAGCAATCTTGATTCCAACCTGTGCTTCATCCAGCCCAGCATTTCTCATGATGTACTCTGCATATAAGTGAAATAAGCATGGTGCCAATATACAGTTTTTATGTACTCCTTTCCCTATTTGGAACCAGCCTTTTGTTCCATGTCCAGTTCTAATTGTTGCTTCTTGACCTGCATACAGTTTTCTCAGGAGGCAGGTAAGGTGGTCTGATATTCCCATCTCTTTAAGAATATTCCACAGTTTGTTGTGATCCACACAGTCAAAGACTTTAACATAGTCATTGAAGCAGAAGCAGATGCTTTTTTTGAATTATCTTGCTTTTTCTATGATCCAACAGATGCTGGAAGTTTAACCTCTGGTTCCTCTGCCTTTTCTAAATCCAGCTTGAACATCTGAAAGTTCTCAATTCATGTACTGTTGAAGCCTGGCTTGGAGAATTTTGAGAATTACTTTTGCTAGCATGAGAAATTAGTACAACGTGTGGTAATTTGCACATTCTTTGGCATTGCCTTTCTTTGAGATTGGAATGAAAACTGACCTTTTCCAGTCCTGTGGCCATTGGTGAGTTTTCCAAATTTGCTGGCATATTGAGTACAGCACTTTCACAACATCATCTTTTAGGATTTGAAATAGTTCAGCTGGAATTCCATCACCTCCACTAGTTTTCTTTGCAATTATCTTTCCTAAGGCCTACTTGACATTGAATTTCAAGATGTCTTGCTCTAGGTGAATGATCACAACATCCTGATTATCTGGGTCATTAAGATCTTTTTTGTATAGTTCTGTGTATTCTTGCCACCTCTTCTTAATAATTCTGCTTCTCTTAGGTCTATGCTGTTTCTGTCCTTTTTGTACAGGAGGCAGTGATCAGAACAAGCTGGAAGAAAAAGAAATGCAAAAAGGAAAAATGGTTGTCTGAGGAGATCTTAAAAATAGCTGAGAAAATAAGAGAAGCTAAAGGCAAAGGAGAAAAGGAAAGATATGCCCATGTGAATGCAGAGTTCCAAAGGATAGAAAGGAGAGATTTAAAAAAGCCTTCCTATGTGAACAATGCAAAAAAGTAGAGGGAAACAGTAAAATGAGAAAGACTAGAGATATTTTCAAGAAAATTAGATTTACTAAGGGAACATTTCATGCAGATGTGCACATTAAAGGACAGAAACAGTGTGGACAGAAGCAATATGGGAGACCCAGGTTCAATCCTGGGTCAGGAAGATCCCCCGGAGAAGGAAATGGCGACCTACTCCAGTATTCTTGCCTGGGAAATCCCATGGACAGAGGAGCCTGGTGGGCTACAGTTCATGGGTTCACAAGAGTTGGTCATGACTCAATGACTAATACACACTGGGCTGTAAGGCTTTCTTTCTGGCTCTTTGTTTTGAGTAAGATTCATTCACTCCCTGAGTCCTGGGCTTGGTTCTTTGTTTCAAATGGAAATTCACTTTCTGACTTCCTGGGCTAGAAAATTTCTTTCTGGCTGTTTTTGTCAAGTGTAGATTTAGTCCTTGAGTCCTAGGTTGGGAATTTTTCCCCCCCTGGCTCTTTTGAGGCCTCTGTTTTCTCTTTTTGATTCTATTTCTCCCAGTGGAGCTTCTCAGCCAACTGAGACCCTCTTCTTGAACTCATATGACTATATGTTCTGCTAACTTCTGCTTGCTTTCTTGCTGGCATGACTTTACTAATGTTGATAGGAACTTCAGTGGGAAACTGAGGATCTGTTCAATCCGTGTTCCTCTGAGACTTCTCGCTTCCCACTGCTTCCACTCATCCTTCCTCCTTCACCACCTTCATTTCCTTCCGTTCCTGTGAATCCTTTGTGCCTCTCGTCAGGCCCCTCCATCCTCCGTCCACCATGCCAGACTCTCTGCCTTCTCACTCCAGCCTCTCAGGCACGTGGACTTGTTCCTCTCTGTCCCCTGGGGCTCTCAAGGGACTCATTCATGTCCAACTCTTTGGGACTCCATGGACTGTAGCCCACCAGGTTCCTCTGACCATGGGGATTCTCCAGGCAAGAATACTTCAGTGGGTTTCCATGCCCTCCTCCAGGGGATCTTCCCAACCCAGGTATTGAACCCAGGTTTCCCACGTTGCAGGCAGATTCTTACTGTCTGAGCCACCAAGGAAGTCCCTCAAGTGACTCAGGGACCCCCAAAAGCAACTGCATAAGGCTGAAAAGAAAAATAAGGAAGGCCAATTGGAAACAGACTGGATATTTTAACTGGGTCAGACTTTGGAGACAGCTTCACAGCAGCGGCTTCACATTCCCTCAGTCTCTCACCTATAATGTAGTCTAGTGTCGGCGGAGCCTGGTGGGCTGCTGTCTATGGGGTCTCACAGAGTCGGATACGACTGAAACGACTTAGCAGCAGCAGCAGCAGTGTCCATAAGACAGGGCAAAAGATCTGCAAACATTGGTAAAAGGATTTAACTCTCATATTGAGTGGTTAGCCTTGACTTGTTCCATTTGTCAGAAAGACGATTTAGACAGAGAGTGGAAATAAACCAGTGAATTTTTGTGTTACTGTGTTTACCTGGCTCATGCTAAAATTTTAGATGGAAAGGTATAAGATCTGTTTGCACCTGTCTGTACATATGTTTATGGATGTATGTACATATGTTATGCATCTGTGATATTTTCCTTCCTCTGAATGGTATTACCAAATTTATAAAATCCTGTAAAGAGCTTTATTTAACTCAGCTTAGAGGTAAATGATTGTTTATATAAACTACGTATTACTAAAATCTTCCAGAAATATAGGAACAAACCCAAAAACTGTGAGCTGAGCAAATCTTTGAAGATTATTTTAATACTGTTGACTGAGTAAAAACAGGGATACCTTCTGACTATCAGTATTGACTATAATACGAGCATACATTTTCATTCTACTTGGCTTTACTTGTCAAATAAGGTAATATGATATCTACTAGATATTTAAAATTATAAAGGTTGTCAATTCAATCTAAAAACAAATGTGTAAGTAAAGATGCAGTAATAACAAATTCCTTGATATTTATTGCTTCATGTAAATCCAGCACAGAAATAAAACAAACAAAAAACCTACCAAGCATTTTACTTATTTTTTCAGGGTTCCCTGCCCCTGCCCCCACCCCCCCCCGATATGCACTGCAAAAATAGTTAACAGGGAAATAATTGGAGATGATGGGCAGTTTTGTGTCTGCCTAAAATTAGTTTCCAAAATCTTTGTTTTTTTTGTAACCTACAATCTTAGAGTTATGCTAAGTAATAGATATTCACTAAACATCTCAATCATTTCTAAGTAACCTTAACTGCTAAATCATTCATTACTGAATATACATTTAAGTTTATGTGCTTTTTGCTTTTGAATTTTGTTTGTTAGAGAGAATCTAAATATATTTGAGTCTGTCAGTATGTTCTTTTTACCACATTGAAAAATATGAGGAAATATAGACCTATAATTGTATATTCAGAAAATTTGTTAGTCTACCACAGAATATTGGTATGTGACATGCAGTTCATAATTGTCTACTTCCAAGATTTTTTTCTGTGAAAGAAGGGTTACTAATGTCTAAAAAATTATAATAAGTGTATGAAAATAAAACTACCAAAAATAATAAAGGAACAACTTTTTTAGGCAAAGCATACAGAAAAGTAGGATGTGTTTCAATAAGAAAAAGTTTACAATATGTGAAGCATGTGTCTTCAGTAAAGGAAAAATAGAATAATTTTGTCCTGAAGTGAAATGACTATTTGTCCCTGAGTGAGAAAGAGGAAAATGTGGGGGAAAAAATTGAATGGATATAGAAAGTTGTAGGAGATTTAGAGAAAAAGTAATTTTATGTGTGGTTAAACTGGCTAAGATTGAATGGATTTATTATAAGGTATTTTAAAGATGAGCTCAAAAATGTAACAGTGCAAAACTAGAATCTGTTTTTCTTTCTACTAATATAGAGTTTTCTTGGATTGTTGGTTTGTTCTTAATAGATTGCAAAATATTTTCTTTACCTTTTAAGTCATCCATCTAAGAAACAAAGATTTTTATCAGCATAATTTTGTATGCCTTATGTTAACCTTATGCTTGATTATTTAAGAAAACCAAGTCTTACCACTTTTCAAAGAACTAAGGATTTTTTTTTTTTTTTTACACTTTTGACAATTTTGCCTTCCCCAAGTCAGATCCTAAATGAAATTATCTTGACTCCAGACTGACTTAGATTTTCCAAAGACCCCATGGAAAGTCTCAAGGGATTTGTCTTCTCACCTTGTGAAAAGAGAGATGTTAACTAATTTGGTTTATTTGATAGGTTGGATTATTGCATGGAAAGGCTTGTCCTCTTCCAAATAAGTGATGTTAATTTAGGTGATATTTGTATGGGTAAATATAAATGTAAGTATTTCTGAAGTTGTATTAATTTCCTAGAAATTAGGACATCCATGAGATGTCCAATCATCATTCTAGTAATTATTCTATAATGTTGAGTGTCATAGAAACAACCAAATATTCTTATCAACTTAACTGTTACCAGATCTTAACCATGCCATTTAAAATTTTTTATCCCCCCCAGACAGATTTTGTTTTGCTCTGATTCTTCCCTGGAAGTATCTGCCATTATCTATAGGCCAGAATGCTTTGTCTTCTCAGAGACCTTTGGAAAAGACTATGACAAGAACTCTGGGCTAGAGGATTCTGATGGCTTAGCTTACATAATTTTGAGACCATACCACTGGACTGAGTTGGTATTTCTAGAACTCTAATAGAGAAACTGACAGGTTCATAAAACTGTTCACCCAAGATCAAGCAGAATAAGAATTAATTACGTGGGACTAAATAAATTTGTAACAGTTGTGGTTTTGGTTTCAGATGTTTTGGATTTTTAATGTTCTGTTTTCTGGATATAAAGAACCCCTTTCTTTTTTCTTAGATTATATATAAGTGTTAGTTGATCAGTCATGTCTGACTCTTCGCGACCCCATGGACTATAGCCTGCCAGGCTCCTCTGTCCATGGAATTCTCCAGGCCAGAATACTGGAGTGGGTAGCCATTCCCTTCTCTGGGGGATTTCCTGAATTCAGGGATTGAAGTTGGGTCTCCTGAATTGCAGGCAGATACTTTACCATCTGAGCCCCCAGGGAGGCCCCATATATGTGTCTGTGTTTGTATGTGTGTGTGGTGTGTGCTCAGTCATGTCCAACTCTTTGTGACCCATGGGCCACAGGCCAACTCTTTGTGACCCACCAGGCTCTTCTGTCCATGGAATTTTCCAAGCAAGAATACTGGAGCAGGCTGCCATTTCCTTCTCCAGGGGAGCTTCCCAATCCAGAGATTGAACTTGTGTCTCTTGTGTCTCCAGTATTGGCAGGTGGATTCTTTACCACTAGCGCCATATGTATATGGGCTTTCCTGGTGATTCAGTAAAGAATCTGCCTGTGATGCTGGAGACCTGGGTTTGATCCCTAGGTTGGGAAGATCCCTTGGAGAAGGGAACAGCTATCCACTCCAGTATTCTGGCCTGGAGAATTCCATGGACAGAGCAGCCTGGCAGGCTACAGTCCATGGGATTGCAGAGTCGGACTTGACTGAGCAGGTTTCAAATGTATTTGTAATAATTAGAAGATTATACTTTTATATAAAATGAAACATATATCTTTTCTTCAGGCTCAATTCCTTCATAATTTGTGTTAATTTAATGTTTGCAGAAAGTTATTCTCATTATATTTAATTAAATAGAACAGGGAGGATCATATCTTTTATTTGAATACTGTATTCAAGATATAAAATCAAGGGGAGATGTATCATAAACAGAAAACATATAGTTAAGTCAGGAGATAATAAAGAGAAGCTAAATATTTCGTGTATCAGTAAAACATCTGCTTTTCTTGGTTTACTTTCCTGTTTCTCTGCTACTTTGTGGGGAGGCTCAAGGGACCTGACTTATAAGTAACCCATTGTAGCAGCTCTTCCTCAGTTTTTAGGGAATGCTTGTAGGCTCAGATGGTAACTCTAACTTGATCATCTCTTTCTGAAATCTTCTGTGTTTATTACATTGTGCTGTGCCTGTGCCTATGCCTTTCAGCACCTATTAAGTCTTCTCTTAGGTTGGTTTCAACTTTTGGTGGGAGGGAGAGGATGATGAGGTGGGTTAAACCCTTGGCTCTTTCTGAATTCTTGTTTTCTGATCTTCATTGACTCCACTCTCTGCAAACTAAGGCCAATGCCCCTGTGATGTGCTAAACTGGGACTCAGTTCAGTTCAGTTGCTCAGTCGTGTCCGACTCTCTGCTACCCCATGAATCATAGCACGCCAGGCCTCCCTGTCCATCACCAACTCCCGGAGTTCACTCAAACTCATGTCCACAGAGTCGGTGATGCCATCCAGCCATCTCATTCTCCGTCGTCCCCTTCTCCTCCCGCCCCCAACCTTTCCCAGCATCAGAGTCTTTTCCAGTGAGTCAACTCGTCTCATGAGGTGGCCAAAGTATTGGAGTTTCAGCTTTAGCATCAGTCCCTCCAATGAACATCCAGGGTTGATCTCCTTTAGAATGGACTGGTTGGATCTCCTTGCAGTATAAGGGACTCTCAAGAGTCTTCTCCAACACCACAGTTCAAAAGCATCGATTCTTCGGCGATCAGCTTTCTTCACAGTCCAACTCTCACATCCATACATGACCATGGGAAAAACCATAGCCTTGACTAGACGGACCTTGGTTGGCAAAGTAATGTCTCTGCTTTTTAATATACTATCAAGGTTGGTCATAACTTTCCTTCCAAGGAGCAAGTGTCTTTTAATTTCATGGCTGCAATCAGCATCTGCAGTGATTTTGGAGCCCCCCAAAATAAAGTCTGACACTGTTTCCACTGTTTTTCCATCTATTTCCCATGAAGTGATGGGACCAGATGACTACTCCCTCCTAAACCTAGCATCTTTTGCTCTTTTCTGTTTGGGAAAGGAGCTGACAGAATTGAAACTCACTCTCCCTAAGCACCAACTAAGACCGAGACAGTGTGGGATGTGTTTCACATAAAAACAACAATAATAATACAGTAAGCAATATATATGGTATACTAATATTATTAAATATAGTATTTTATATAATAATAAAATACTAACATATACTAAAATAATACCAAAATATATAATAGTGTGTTTGATGTTATTAATGTTATTTATTACATTATTATTAATCACAATAATAAAATAAATGATGTATTGTTGATTATACTTTTTCTTGTTTTTGTTTAGTCACTACGTTATGTCTGATTCTTTGCAACCTCATGGATATTACAGAAGGCTCTCCTGTTCTTCACTATCTCCCAGGTATTAATTGCAATATCATTGTCATATATTACATACCAATCAATAGGCTGAATATTTTATATGCAGGGCCTTCAGGCAAGTAGTCAAATCCTTCAGCATCCCATGTTTTTTGCTAAAATATTTAACTTCTGCTATAAGTGCCTGGGAATCTTAGAGGGGTTTTAAGCAAAGTTGACAAGAGAGTTATTCTTAATGTATTTTCTTGATGACTTTGGGACACTGTTATGTCAGTGATTATCTTATGGCATTCCAGGGGCTATAGGGAGCTTCCCAGGTGGTGCCAGTGGTAAAGAACTTGCCTGCCAATACAGGAGATGTAAGGGATGTGGGTTCAATCCCTGGGTCAGGAAGATCCCCTAAGGAGGGCATGGCAACACACTCCAGTATTCTTGCCTGGAGAATTCCATAGATAGAGGAGCCTGGCGGGCTACAGTCCATAGTGTCACAAAAAGCTGGACACAACTGAGGCAACTTAGCACGCAGGCACTCAAGGGCTACTGGAGGTGAAGATTTGCCGTGGACTATGTGGCCCCAGACAGCTGTGTTCCCCTGATTTCCAGATGTGTATTTTATTAGATCAGCTCTGGGGATATGCCCCAGAGGAAGGAGGAGCCATAGCTCTTAGTGAGTACAGCATCCCCTGACCTGTTCTACCCTTCTGCTTCTACTAACTGTGTCCTGGAAATCCCAATTAGCAGGTCCACAGTGAAGTTCCACAGAGATAAATAGTTGTGAGTAAAATAAGAATAAGCTCCTTTGAGTGGGAAGTCCAAAACCTTCTCTTACTAGTAGAAGTTAAACCCTTTACTTTTTTTTTCCTCTTACAACAGATTTTGTTTTTATTGCACACTGGTTATTCCTTATTTTCTGAATAACAACACAACTAAAAAATATGAGCCTTAAATAAAAGATGTTTGGGGCCATAAAACAATATTGAACAAATGCTAGGAGTCATTGTACTTTTACTGTAAATTAAGCATTTCAATAGATAGGATTTTTCAAAGAAAATAGCAATAGCCATAGGGGATAAGTGTAATTGACTTTAGAGCTGGTCTTTCCTGTGGGTAATTTTCCTTCTTGCTATCTTTGTCCTGTTGGAACAGAACTTTAACTCAACTTCTGATGCCTGGTCAGCACATAATCCTGCATTTCACTGTTCAGAGTCCACTGCTCCAGGACACTGCGACAGATGGAGATACCTCCACACACAAGCCAGTCAGTCTCTTCTGAAGATGGACAGATACAAAGCCCCAATCCAATCCCTCCCACAAAGGCCTGGCTCTGATCAAACCCACCTCAATAGGAATTCTGGTCCTGCCCCAGGACAATATAGCGTGAGTCCCCACAGAGTAACCTGTTTGAGTCCCTTTCTCACCCAAAGCTGCCTGTTGACCCAGAGTTTGGCAGTACCAGAGGATGACTCCTTACTGGCACAGCTGTGTACCTGGGCAAGGAACTCCTTATAGACTTTGGAGAAAATCTTGTTACCCACAAGATAACACTCTACTCACCATCCTAGTCTTAAAAACAATCATCTCAAGAATCCCTGGTGGTCCAGTGATTAAGAATCTGCCTTCCAATGTAGGGGACACAGGTCTGATCCCTGGTCTGGGAAGGTTCCACATGCCACGGGGCCACTAAGCCTGTGTGCCACAGCTACAGAGCCCATGTGCTTCAACTACTGAAGTCCAAGTGCCTAGAGCCTGTGCTCTGCAACAGGAGAAGCCACCACAATGAGAAGCCCATGTACTGCAACTAAAGAGTAGCCCCAACTTGATGCAACTAGAGAAAGCCTGCCCATAGCAATGAAGATGCAGTGCAGTAAAAAAAAAAAAAAAGATCATCTCATTTTTATTGGCCTGTAGCTGTAAGAGGACAGGTTTGAGACACGTGGAGAGGTCAGGATAAGCACAGAGACACAGAGTGAAGTTCTGTAGAGGTTTCTCCAGCTGTGTGATCAAGCACATATGAGTGTTACTAGACCATTTCGGAAAAAATAAACACCTTCCTACTCATGTCTGAGAGAAAGAAGGGGATACAACAATTTTCACCTAAAACATCGAGGAGAAATCATAAATTCAGTCATGTATTTAATAACCTCTAGTCTTTCCTTCCCATGATCTTTCCATTCACACTTTCCCTACCATGTAGACTTATGTACCCTGACTTTCTAATCTGCCTGAGCAAAGGCATCTGGGAGAGTGATAACAGAGACCCATAGTAGGAGCTAGGTTCTTGGTCTGGGGTTGTTAGAGAAGCAGGGGTGACCAGGATGAGTGTAGCAGACAACCCAGTGGTTGGTTATCTAGCCAGCTTCTGACTCACCTACATAGAGATTCTCATACTCAGACCTCAGGCTGTTCAGGGTTTATATTCACCTCTGGGTGGGTGGGGGGATGGAGAGCACCAATAAGGTGTGAGTGATTTTCCAGGCCTGCCCCCTGGTGCCAGTGGTCAGAGCTACTGGTGGGGAAGGGAGGGCTGGAAAATCAATGCGAGCTACTTATTGGATACAGAGGACAGCCAGAGCTTCACTCCACTGTGACCCAGATTCTGTGCTGGGAGAGAGTGGTGTGGAGCTGTGGTGTTATGGAAAGATAAGAGGCCACACTGGTCACGTCAGAAGGGCCTGATTCCACTCTGCAGGGGCCCCTTTGCTGATGGCCCTGTGCTCTGCTGGGAGTTCCTGAGCCATGTGGGTGGGAGGGGAGTCGGCCTGAGCCCAGGCCTCTCATGAGCTGTGGGTGCAGGGGCTTCTTTTCCTCTTATTCTTCTGTGAAGCAGTCTGTTCGTGGGGTGTTCTGGGATTCTGGTTTCTGCTGTAGCCACAGAATCCACCTCTCTGTTACTAATTCAGCATGGCATGCCAGCACTTTGCTGCCGAGATTCAGATCAATGGGGACACCACCTCTGGTTTCTAAAGAATTGTCCTGAGACATCGTTCCTCTTTCCCTTTTCCTTTCCCCTTCCTCCTTATGACTTGATCTCCCAGACCCTCACTCACCATCTTCAGGTATCAGAATCTGACAGCTGTGTTCTCTTCTCCCCAAGCCTGTCAAGGTGAGGTTCAGTGTCTGTATGTGGTGATACTGCCTTCACATCCATTCAGGCGTACGTTTACTAAACACAATTTTTTAAAAATGTAAACACAAGTTTTATGAACATCTCTTGTGTGCCATGCAGTATCTAGGTTTTGCAGATAAGAGAGTGGTTTTTTTGCTGGGTTATATCCAGTCACCTCCATTTCTTTTGTATTGGAGTTACAACCATCAAGCGTTGGAGTTACAATAACTCAACCTTGCTCTCCCCTCCATATTTCAAACTGAAGTTGTTTATGCATAGACATTATTCCATCTATTCCTCTTTTAGTCCCATTCAACTGTTACACATCTTATTTTGGTTCTTCTCCTCCCGACCACTCCCCTTTTTTTGGTCAGTACTTCATCCCCTTTACTTCATCTTACCTCCCAGTCTCATTGCCCTGATTCGGTAATTGCCTTCCAGAATCCCTTTTTCTTCTCTTCTAATCCTTAAAGCTGGCCAGACCCTAATTGTCACTTCTTGGAATCTGTTCTCCAATTGTCATTCTTCTGATAACCTTGTGAGGTTCAGTGGTGGAGTTGGGCTTAGGTTACCTTTTGCATCTTGAATGAAACACGAACTCATTTTCCTGGGGTCTAGAACCGTTTACAGTTCTTTTCCAATCTACTGGTCTTGTCTGACTTCCTTCACAAATTCCATTGAGTATCAAAGTCTTCTACTTTTGAATATATGCCCTGGGTCTCCCCTTTAAATTCTTTGATTCATTCTCTTCTCTGTAATCTAAGTAGCTTTCAGACATATCTGTTTCTCAAAACCCCAGTTCTTAAAAGTCTATCTTATATGCCATTTTCCTCATGAAGTCTTTCCTGATCTCCTGACAGATGGGATATTTCCATCTTCTGAATGCCATAGTGATGAAGGAAAAAGATTTTGGAATTGGACAAATATGGACTCCAAGCAGAGCACTCTCATTTTCTAAATTTGGAAACTTAAGCAAACACTGAAGCTGTTTGAACATTTAACTCCTCATATGTGTACAGTAATATAAGCTGCCACACTTTGTGGGGTTTTAGTGGCCAGCAGGTACACAGTGCTTTTTACAGAGTAAGTTCTTGAATGTCATTATTATGGCATTTTCTGTTATTACAGTATTATCTCACAGTATGTTTGTATACAGTTATTTGTATATTCCTCTAAACACCATTACAAAATCTTACAAAATATTCTATTTTATCCTTATTCCTGAGATCCCACCCATCATCTAGCACTTTGCTTCATATACATCTTAGGGACTCGTTAGATATTTATTGAATTGTAATGTTAATATAAGTTTGTGGAATTACAATAAGTGAAGAGATAAGGGAAAAGATAGAAATTAGAGATATTGCTGTGAACTCATGGTTTTCACTGTGTGTGTGTATTTGCATTGCATGTTGCCAAGCTGTTTCCAATGCAAGTGCTGAAAGCAGATCCAAAACTTCCTTTCTACATACTGCATATCAGTGAAAAGAACCAGTAATGCTTGGAGAAATGGTTAATTCTAGGTCTAAGGCAGAGAAACACAGTGTCTGAATTTTTATTTTTAAAACCAGAAAAGAAGGAAATGATCAAAGAATAATATGAACTTGTCAAAAGGACACCAAAGTCAGCTTGAAGGTGATTCCACTGAGCAAACTGAAAATAATTTAAGAATCAATATAAATTGTCAAAATAATTTATTGAATAAATAATGTAAACAATGAATCATAAAATGACATAGATAAATAATTGATAAAGAACAAGGAAAGATATTTATGAAACAATTGTCAAAACTACCTCCCTGAAAAATATTTTATTAATTTAAAAGAGAAAGAGTACTTCAAAGTAGAGAATCTTGACTTATGCCACTTAAAGCAATCCAACTGGGTATCATTAGAAGTGGGATAACTCAGAACCATGTGCCTCTTGAGAGCATGCAGTGAAAAAACACAACATCACTTCTGTCCTGCCAAAGATCCGTAACCTGCTTCTAATCATGAGAAGACATTCAGTTCAGTTCAGTCGCTCAGTCGTGTCCAACTCTTTGCGACCCCAAGAATCACAGCATGCCAGGCCTCCCTGTCCATCACCAACTCCCGGAGTTCACTCAAACTCATGTCCATCGAGTCGGTGATGCCTGTCCATCTGTCGTCCCCTTCTCCTCCTGCCCCCAATTCCCTCCCAGCATCAGTCTTTTCCAGTGAGTCAACTCTTCACATGAGGTGGCCAAAGTATTGGAGTTTCAGCTTTAGCATCAGTCCTTTCAATGAACACCCAGGACTGATCTCCTTTAGAATGGACTGGTTGGATCTCCTTGCAGTCCAAGGGACTCTCAAGCATCTTCTCCAGCACCACAGTTCAAAAGCATCAATTCTTCAGTGATCAGCTTTCTTCACAATCCAACTCTCACATCCATACATGACCACGGAAAAAACAATAGCCTTGACTAGACGGACCTTTGTTGGCAAAGTAATGTCTCTGCTCTTTAATATGCTATCTAGGTTGGTCATAACTTTCCTTCCAAGGAGTAAGCGTCTTTTAATTTCATGGCTGCAATCAGCATCTGCAGTGATTTTGGAGCCCCCCAAAATAAAGTCTGACACTGTTTTCACTGTTTCTCCATCTATTTCCCATGAAGTGATGGGACCAGATGACATGATCTTAGTTTTCTGAATGTTGAGCTTTAAGCCAACTTTTTCACTCTCTTCTTTCACTTTCATCAAGAGTCAAGAAACACCTGGAGTAACAGGCACATTTGGCCTTGGAGCACGGAATGAAGCAGGGCAAAGGCTAATAGAATTTTGCCAAGAGAATGCACTGGTCATAGCAAACACCCTCTTCCAACAACACAAGAGAAGACTCTACACATGGACATCACCAGATGGTCAGCATGGACATCACCAGACGGTCAACACTGAAATCAGTTTGATTATATTATTTGCAGCCAAAAGAGAAGCTCTATACAGTTAGCAAAAACAAGACCGGGAGCTGACTGTGGCTCAGATCATGAACTCCTTATTGCCAAATTCAGACTTAAATTGAAGAAAGTAGGGAAAACCACTAGACCATTCAGATATGACCTAAATCAAATCCTTTATGATTATACAGTGGAAATGAAAAATAGATTTAAGTGTCTAGATCTGATAGATAGAGTGCCTGATGAACTATGGACGGAGGTTCATTACATTGTACAGGAGACAGGGATCAAGACCGTCCCTAAGAAAAAGAGAAGACATTAGGCAAATTAAACTTCAGAGACTTTTAATAAAATACCCAACTTGTAATCTTTGGAAATATGCAAGTTAGGAAAGACAAGGGATTGCTGAGAGACTGTTCTAAACTAAAGAAGATTAACAAAGCATGCCAATAAATACAAAGCTTGATTCTGAGCTGGATTTATGTTTGGGACACCTGGCAAAACACTGAATGGGATCTGAGGGTTAGATGATAGTGAGTCAGTGTTACTTTCCTGATTGGGGTGATGGCTTTGTGGTATGTAGGTGAATATTCTTGTTTGTAGGGACTACTAAAGTATTTAAAGGTGATGAGCCCTGTCTCAAAAAGTTACTCTAATGGTTCAAGAAAAAGTTCTTTGTATTGCCCTTTCAACTTTTCTGTAAATTTGAGGAGGGGGAGGGAATTTAAAGAGAAAGTGGTACTTAGTCTTGCCTGGGAAGATAGTTGAGCAGCAGTAAAAAGGAAAGTAAGAGAAATTATTTGGGACATGGGAAAAATGGGGATGAATCTTTGCAGATTTTCTAGATGGACATGAGCATTGGGTGATCATTAACTCAGATTAGCTTCTTTGGGAAATAATGTTCTTGATCAGGTGGAAGGAGAAGAGGTAAGGTTGGGGGTCTAATTCTCCTTCTGCTCTTTCTTTTCTAAAATGTTATTCTTTCTCAGGCTCTTTTACTGGGTTAGGAAGGGGTACGATATTTTACCTTTTGGAAGGGAAAGCATTGGAATTGTGATATGCAGAACTGAAATCTTTGTCTAATTTCTGTTTCTTGCCAGTAAGTGTTGAGATGAGTAACAGTGGTTCTTGACTCCATGTCTTTGTAATTTCGTTGTGCTGTGTGATAGAATTTCCTTTTTCTTAGAAAACTTTCAAAGGAGTATTTAAGGCTGTAGGGGCATGATATATCCAACTTACTCTCAACTCCTTTAGAGTTAGATTTAGATGAGGCAGATGGGGCAAAATATAAACAATTGGTGCATCCAGGAAAGAGTATGTAGGAGTTCCTGTAGTATACTTGCAACATTTCCATAAGCTTGAAATCTTGTTAAAAATCTCAAGTGTTGGGGGAATGGAAATCAGTAATGGTATTGCCTTTGTCAGACCTGAGAGAAGCTTAAGCTAGGAGGGAGCAGAGATGTTGGAGATTGTTGTTGTTGTTTAGTCTAATTCATGTCTGACTCTTTTGTGATCCCAAGGACTGTAGCCCACCAGGCTCCTCTGTCCATGGAATTTTCCAGGCCAGAATACTGCAGTGGGTTGCCATTTCCTCCTCCAGGGGATCTTTCCAAACCAGGGATTGAACCCACATCTCCTGCTTGGCAGATGGATTCTTCACCACTGAGCCACCAGGGAAGCCCAATGTTGGAGATAACTGAGGATTAACTAAAGAATTTATGTATGTGCTTTGGATAACTTCTAAAGTCAAGGATTATGCAAGACATCAAGGTCACTGTAAACTCTGTAAACACTGTAAAAGGAAAGACTGAAACAAGACGTTACTGGATTTGAAACAGTATAGAACAGGATTTGGGGCTATTAAAGAATTCCTTTTTCTGACTTCCACTGAAATGCACTGGAGGTTTGAGAACATATAACTGTATAGAAACAGGTGCCTTAGTTAACATGACTGCTTGTTTATCATCCTGGCATGTGTGTGTATTAAACTGGATGTGCACATATCTCATCTGATAGAATGACCTTATACCATAAGGTATAAGGAGAAAGTAAAAGTACATTAAAGACTTTACACCATTTTTTAACTTCCATGTCGGAAAGGGAGGGAGGAATAAGCATAGATCAAGTGGAAAAATTAAAACATTATTTGCCGCAGTCTTGGAAGAGTCTTGAAGGATACTCAGGGGAAAGGGATTTGGATCAGTCCAGAGGAGTGGGCATTGGGCAAAGATAGGGAGTTATGGATGACTCAGCAGGTAAAGAATCCACTTGTAAAGCAGAAGACAGGAGACCATGGGTTCAGTCCCCTGGAGGAGGAAATGGAAATGCACTCAGTATTCTTGCCTGAAAAATCCCATGGACAGAGGGACCTGGAGGGCTACAGTCTATGGGGACACAGAGTTGGACACAACTTATAACAACAAAAGGGAACTCTGGATGCCAGGAGTATGACTTATTTGTTGGAAAGTCTCCCAGAAGGAGTCTAAATGCTAATACTCAGGCTAAGAAAATCTGTCTTGCTAAAATGGAAATGGAATTTATTAACAAATGAGTGTCCTTGGGAAATACTGTTTATGTACTTAAGTGCCCTCTCTTGGAAGCACTATAGAGGCTAATCTCCCATCTTCTAAAGTCCACGATGGGGCAGAGACACCATCTAAGAGGATGGCTTCAGGATCACAAAGCACCAACAGGTTGGAAAAAATAAAGTCCTTTTCTTTTTAATTTTTATTGGAGGCATGTTCATTGGAGGGACTGATGCTAAAGCTGAAACTGCAATACTTTGGCCACCTCATGCGATGAGTTGACTCACTGGAAAAGACTCTGATGCTGGGAAAGGTTGGGGGCGGGAGAAGAAGGGGACGACGGAGAATGAGATGGCTGGATGGCATCACCGACTCTGTGGACATGAGTTTGAGTGAACTCCGGGAGTTGGTGATGGACAGGGAGGCCTGGCGTGCTGTGATTCATGGGGTCGCGGAGAGTTGGACACGACTGAGCGACTGAACTGAACTGAATTATTTTACAATATGATATTGGTTGGTTTTGCCATACATTGACGTGCTATATATGCACACATATGTACATAGTTTTTGTTATATGTAAACTTTATATATTTTTTTAATTTTACAATATTATATTGGTTGGTTTTGCCATACGTTGACATGAATCCGCCCCGGTTGTACATGAGTTCCCCCTCCCGAACCCCCCCTCCCATCTCCCTCCTCCCCTTATCCTCCCTCTGTGTCATCCCCGGATACCAGCCCAGAGCATCCTGTAACATGCATCAACCCTGAACTGGCGATTCGTTTCACATATGATAATATACATGTTTCAATGCCATTCTTCCAAACCATCCCAACCTCACCCTCTCCCACAGAGTCCCAAAGACTGTTCTATACATCTGCGTCTCTTTTGCTGTCTCGTATACAGGGTTATCATTTGCATCTTTCTAAATTCCATATATATACGTTAGTATATTGTATTGGTGTTTTTCTTTCTGGCTTACTTCACTCTGTATAATAGGCTCTAGTTTCATCCACCTCATTAGAACTGGTTCAAATGCATTCTTTTTAATGGCTGAGTAATACTCCATTGTGTATATGTACCAAAGCTTTCTTATCCATTCATCTGAAGATGGACATCTAGGTTGCTTCCATGTCCTGGCTATTATAAACAGTGCTGCAATGAACATTGGAGTACATGTGTCTCTTTCAATTCTAGTTTCCTCGGTGTGTATGCCCAGGACTGCGATTGCTAGATCATATGGCAGTTCTATTTCCAGTTTCTTGAGGAATCTCCACACTGTTCTCCATAGTGGCTGTACTAGTTTGCATGCCCACCAACAGTGTAAGAGGGTTCCCTTTTCTCCACACCCTCTCCAGCATTTATTGCATGTAGACTTTTGGATAGCAGCCATTCTGACTGGTGTGAAATGGTATCTCATTGTGGTTTTGATTTGCATTTCTCTGATTATGAGGGATGTTGAGCATTTTTTCATGTGTTTGTTAGCCATCTTTATGTCTTCTTTGGAGAAATGTCTGTTTAGTTCTTTGGCCCATTTTAGCTCTGGAATTGAGCTGCAGGAGCTGCTTGTATAATTTGGAGATTAATCCTTTATCAGTTGCTTCATTTGCTATTATTTTCTCCCATTCTGAAGGCTGTCTTTTCACCTCCCTTATAGTTTCCTTTGCTGTGCAGAAGCTTTTGATTTTAATTAGGTCCCATTTGTTTATTTTTGCTTTTATTTCCAATATTCTGGGAGGTGGGTCTTGGAGGATCCTGCTGTGATTTATATCAGAGAGTGTTTTGCCTACATTCTCCTCTAGGAGTTTTATAGTTTCTGGTCTTACCTTTAGCTCTCTAATCCATTTTGAGTTTATTTTTGTGTCTGGTGTTAGGAAGTGTTCTAGTTTCATTCTTTTACAAGTGGCTGAGCAGTTTTCCCAGCACCACTTGTTAAAGAGACTGTCTTTTCTCCATTTTATATTCTTGCCTCCTTTGTCAAAGATAAGGTGTCCATAGGTGCGTGGATTTATCTCTGGGCTTTCTATTTTGTTCCATTGATCTATATTTCTGTCTTTACGCCAGTACCATACTGTCTTGATGACTGTGGCTTTGTAGTAGAGCCTGAAGTCTGGCAGGTTAATTCCCCCAGTTCTATTCTTCTTCCTCAAGATTGCTTTGGCTATTTGAGGTTTTTTGTATTTCCATACAAATTGTGAGATTATTTGTTCTAGTTCTGTGAAAAATATCATTGGTAGCTTGATAGGGATTGCATTGAATGTATAAATTAGTTTGAGTAGTATACTCATTTTTACAATATTTATTCTTCCAATCCACAAACACGATATATTTCTCCATCTATGAGTGTCCTCTTTGATTACTTTCACCAGTGTTTTATAGTTTTCTATGTACAGGTCTTTTGTTTCCTTAATTCTTTTCAGAAATATGGAACGCTTCACGAATTTGCGTGTCCTCCTTGCGCAGGGGCCGTGCTAATCTCTGTATCATTCCGATTTTAGTATATGTGCTGCCAAAGTGAGCACTAAAGCCCTCTTTTTAATAAGATCCCTTGACACCTGTCTGGAATCTGACTCTACTGGTTCCCTTGAGACACTCAGGAAGTTCTGAGGAAACGAGACTCTAGAGAACTGGGCTAGTCAACATAGCTTTTCCTTGGAGATTCTTCTCATGATGTCTGAGTTTATAGGTTTTCCTTCTCCTCCTCCTACAGACATAACTTTCAGGGCCAGTGTGCATGTCATGTGCCTCTTTTTCTCTAAGCTCCAGTCCTATCTAGAGAGAGAGCAAGTGATTGTAAGATTATAAAGCCCCGAAGAAGCACCAGGGTTTTTTGCTTTTGTAAATGCTTTCGATTAAGTTTGCAATGTGCTTGGCTTGCCTGTATGTGTGTCTTAGCGTAAGCGAACTCTAGTCCCTTGTGCTCCTGCATCCTGGGATGGGAAACTGCAAAGACATGCCAACTGGGCTCATTTTTTTTTTTTTTTTTTAAAGCATGGCCTGGCAGATTCTTTCCCATCCTATGATCAAGTGTTTTTCTTTCTCTGGCTTCTTCAGATAGCTATAATAACCATAGATTTTTAAAGAGTCCCTGGCATCTTGAGATTTTTGTTTCAAGGTCTCTGGAGCAGAGGTCAGAGTTTTTGTTTTTTTGCAAGAATAATTCACATGTAATATTTTTTGTGAGGTTGGCCAAAGTTGCATGTTTTATGTTCCTTCTCACTTCCTAACAGGTTCACTCCAATTTAAATAACATACATGATTTATTGTAAGTATCAGTACATTCCGTAATAGTTTCTTTTCTTGTAAATGTAATTCTCTTTGCATCTTCAAGCTTTTTTCTTTCTATCTGGAATGTAATTGTCATGATTAAAACATTTGCTATTCTATCTTTTCATTATATTCTACTGTTTCAGGGTTCTTATTTTCCCAAGAGGATAATCTAGAAATAATTTCCCTCTGTCTTTCTCATCTTTCATTGTCTCACACTGTTTTCCTCTTTGTTTGTGTTGACTTTTAAAAAATACTTGGGTGGCTTCTTCCTATCATAGAGCCTTACCAAGAACAATTTTAAATGGTTTGCCCAAGACCACTTGCTTTTTGATTTTCTTTATTTTGGCCACCCCGTGTAGCATGTGGGATCTCAGTTCCTCAACAAGGGATTGAACTCATGCCCCCTGCGCTGGCAGAGTCTTAACCACTGGGCCATCAGGGAAGTCCCCCAGACCACGTGTTATGACATTAGCAGATTCTATATCAGGTTCCGACTCCCCAGAACCCAGCCAATTCCCATGTTTCTCACATCACAGTGAGCCCCTAAAGAACTGCGGATCTAGCAGTGACAGATCTGCAGGCATAGAATCTTATTTGTGGCCAAATGAAAATCTTTTTAAAAATCAACTTAGATGAAGTATATTACATTACATCCTATTGTACTATATAACGTTATACAATGTGATAAGCACCATGTTTACTGTAAATAATGTAACAAAATGCACCAATATAGGTATACATTTTGTTGGATTTTGATAACTTTATGTGACTGTGTAACTACTGTCATAATCACGAACATTCCCTTCATCCCTAAACGTTCCCTAGTGTTCTTTTACAGTCAATCCCCTAACAGTTCTGGTAACCACCTCTTGCTTTATTGCAAGTGTAGATTAAAATTATATTTTCTAGAGTGCCCTATAAATGGAATCACATTGTATCCACTCTTTTGTGTCTGACTTCTTCGGTTTAATATAATGCTTGAAAGGATCAGTCATGCTGTTTGTATTAATAATCTGTTCCTTTTATTTCTGAGCCATATTTCATTGTATAGATACACCATAAAAGTTTGAATGGTTTTCAGTTTTTGGCTTTTAGGAATAAGGCTTCTAGGATATTCATGTTCGCTTCTCTATATGGACACGTGTTTTAATTTCTCTTGTGTAAATAGGAAAAATATTGAATCATGGAGTAAGTATGTATTTATCTTTCTAAAAATATGCCAAACTGTTTTACAAATTGGTTGTACTGTTTTATAAGACCATCATCAATATTTTAGAGTTCCAATTCTTTTGCTTCCCTAACAACATTAGGGGTTGTCCAGTTTTAAATTTTAGCCATTTGAGTGGGCATGGAGTAGTATCTCATGGTGTTATTTTACATTTCTCTGGTGGCTAATGAGGCTATGATGTTGAGCGCTCTTTCATGTACTTACCGTTTGTATATCTTCTTATGTAAAATGTCTATTTAAATATTTTTCCAATTTAAAAAAATGTCTCTTAGTATTGAGCTCTAAGAATTCTTTGTACATTTGAATATAAGTTTAGATACGTATATTGTGGATATTTTCCCCCAGTCTGTGGGTTTCCTTTTCGTTTTTCTAACAATGTCTATTGAAGAATAGAAGCTTTATTTTGATGAAGTTCAGTTTGTGATTTTGTCCTTTTATAATTTATGCTTTTTTATTTTGTGTCTAGGAAATTTTCTCAATCCAAGGTCATGATTTTATCACATATTTTCATCTAGAATTTTTGTTTTAACTTTTATATTTATGTCTTTGATTTACTTTGATTATTTTGTATATGGCATGAGGTAAGATTTGAGGTTTATTTTTTCTGTCTAGCTATCCAATTGTTTGTAACAGCAACATTTGTTGATAATACTATTATTAAGATATTTAAAAACTGTAAAAAAATTAATTGACCATATATATGTGGATCATTTTTGGTCTGTGTTTTGTTCCACTGAGCTGTATGTCTATCCTTATACCAATACTATGCTGCCTCGATTGCTGTAGTCTTCAATTGCAGTAGTGTAAGTTTTTAAACTTTTTTTGGAAATTGCTTTGACTTTGGTAGTTCTTTGCATTTCCATATATGTTTTAGAATGGGAATAGGTTTTATTTCCTGACTAGTCTTATAATGATCATTGTGAAGCCAGACTTTGGGAGAGACAATAGATATTATTTAAGAAAGAATTCCACTGAATGCAATGATGAGGTACATATGACTCCAAAATGCTGACCTTGGTTGACTGGAATAATGGTGAGGTCATCAAGAAAGACAGAAGTTAAGATGAAGAGTGCTTATGCTTAGTTGCTCAGTTGTGTCTGACTCTTTGTGACCCCATGGACTGTAGCCTGCCAGGCTTCTCTGTCCGTGGGATTCTCCAGGCAGAATACTGGAGTGGGTTGCCATTTCCTTCTCCAGGGGATCTTCCCAACCCAAGGATTGAACCCGGCTGTCCTGAATTTGCAGGCAGATTCTTTACCATCTGAGCTACCAGGGAAGCCCAAGAAGTAGAGGGTATGCACCAAATATAAAAGGACAAATGTTTATTAGTTTTTGAAAAAGTAAAATGTATTGTATCAGCAAGACCCATAAGTAGAAGAATCCAGAGGATTCTTTGAGGAAAAGATTGATGATAGAAGTAGAGATATGAGAGCAAATTAACATAGAAATTATAACTGAATAAACTGAGGAGAGTGTGGAAAGAAAAAAGCAAAGGCCAAGGATTGACCAAAGAACAGCATTTCCATTACGATATAGGTGGAATGAGCAGCTTCATGGGAGAGAACTAAATTAGTGCTGAGAAAAGAGAAAACTAGTGTGGTGTCATGGAAACTAAGGTCAGAGAATGTTTCCAGGAGGCACGGTTTTCAGAAGTGTAAAATGAATCAGAGGGAAAAGAGAAAGAGGAAAAAGCAAAGTGTGACACTGTCAGCAATGGAGACTTCTTTGACATTTGAGGGAACAGTTTTGTAGGAGTGACCATGACGAAACCAACTTTCAGGGAATTATGGCAGGAGGGAGAGAAAGTCTATTTCATAATTCTGAGTAAGAAAAGAGGGAAAGCCATGGAATGATCACTGTAGAGAACCACAAAATCAAATGTACGTTCTCCACACAGGTTGTGTACTCTGGCTTTTTGGTAGAGGGAACTAGTGCACTCTATTTCTTATAATTATATCAAATTCTGTGTTCACCAAACTTTTGAAAATTGATAAACCAATTCAGCTCCTAGCAGCTGGCAGACTCCTTTCTCCTCCTCCTCTCAACTCTGATGCTTACATTCCCTTGTTCACAACTTGGATTGTCCTCCCCGTTTCTTACTATAGTGGAAACTAAACTGTGTTCTCCCAATTACCTGTCTCTCTTCCTGACTTCATTCTTAGAAAGGACTACTGGGGTCAGCAAAAAGATTACTGTGGCAGGACTTGAGTGAACAATTTCAGTGGAGAGATCACAGCACAAATTGTCCTGCAGTTCTCTGAGGGTGTGATGACATATTTGGACCACATTCTTTCTCTGAATTGAGGTTTCAAGATTCGAAACTCAACTGAAATACTGCGTAAAAGTTATTGGTGGCCCTGTCACTAGCTCCAGTGATGACTGATCAAAGTTCATCTTTCAGATTATTTCCTTCTGCTATATCATTGCCCCTCCAAACTCTCATCTTTATAGTTTTCTTGACCTGCACTTCATTAGTAAGCCTCTTGTTCCTAGAGTTTGTTTTAAGTGGTAGACCTCATTACCGATTGGGACACAAGGCATTACTCTTTCCTGGCCCTCTCTTTCCTTTCCCAACATCAGCGCTGTGAGCATTTGCTCAGAAGTCTCCATGTGCAGGGGAAGTTTGCATGTGTAAACCCCACAGAGGCAACCATAGTTTTCTCTTTCTATTCAGGGGGTCATATATGTGAGCTTGCTGGTCACAAAGGGGGAACTGGGCTCACTCAATTCAGCTATCGTTGTCCCTTACTATGAAGTCCAGTTGCTGATGGGAATTTTCCCCTTGATGACTGCCTCTCTCTCTTGCTTTAGGACACTGATATAGCAGAATGCAGAGAAAGAACTTCACAGAGGTGGCAGAATTCATCTTCCTGGGATTCTCCATCTTTGGAGATCACCAGATAACCCTTTTTGTGGTTTTCCTCACAACCTACATTTTCACTCTGACTGGGAACATCATTGTTGTGACTGTCATCTGCGTTGACCACCACCTCCACACTCCCATGTACTTCTTTCTGAGTATGCTGTCTAGTTCAGAGACGGTGTACACCCTGGCCATCATCCCACGGATGCTTTCTGGTCTCATTTTTGATAACCAGCCTATCTCTTTGGGAAGCTGTGCAACTCAGATGTTCTTTTTTGCCACCTTGGCTGCTACTAATTGCTTCTTGCTCACAGTAATGGGCTATGACCGTTATGTGGCCATCTGCAAGCCCCTGAGGTACACAGTCCTCATGAGCAGACGAGTGTGTGCTGGGTTAGTCTGTGGGTCCTTTGGCACTGGTCTTGTTATGGCAGTTCTCCATGTAACGGCCATGTTCAACTTGCCCTTCTGTGGCACCGTGCTGGACCACTTCTTCTGTGACATTTACCCAGTCATGAAACTTTCTTGTATTGATACCACTATCAATGAGATCATTAATTATGGTGTAAGTTCATTTGTGATTATTGTGCCTGTTGTCCTGGTCTTCATCTCCTACATCCTCATCATCTCTTCCATCCTTAAGATACCCTCAGTCGAGGGCCGGAAGAAAGCCTTCGCCACATGTGCCTCCCACCTCACTGTGGTCATTGTCCACTACGGCTGTGCCGCCATTGCCTACCTCAAGCCCAAATCGGAAAATGCAATAGAAAAAGATCTTCTTCTCTCTGTGACCTACACCATCATCACTCCCCTGCTGAACCCTGTTGTTTACAGTCTTAGGAACAAGGAGGTCAAGGATGCCCTGCGTAGAGCTGTGGGCAGAAACATTTCTTAACAGATTGAATTGTTTTGTCAGGAGACCTTTGGCTCAGTGTAATGTGTCTACTCACAAACATGCCATGATACACAAGTTCATCAAATACAATGTTGTGTGGAGAATAATGTCAAAGAGTTGAAATGCTTTTCTTTCTCATGCTCTAGGGGCAAAGCAGAAAGCAAGGTTTTTGCTCTGATGAATTTTGTTACCAGATACAAGAATCATTCCAAGCCAGAGTAAGACTACTTGTTTCTGTGCCTGAGGAGTTCTGTTTGGAGACCTCTTTTGGCCTTCATTTTACCCGGCTTCTCTCAGACAGTCAGACCCTTGATGTAGTCTGGTGAGAAGATGTGAGAAGAGGCAGCTATAACAGATGTGGAAGAGGTCTTAGGAAATGAAGCAGCAGAGACAGCCCAAGGACGGCTTTCATTCTCAGAAGCTAAATCACTTGCCCTGTAGCAGTCATTTCAGAAAGGGTTTTCTTAACTCCTGATGATTAAAAAATGAACAGCCTGAGAAAAGGGTAGCACTTCTTTTTTTTAATAAGAGAGAAGTAGGTTTTATTAATCTAAAGGCTTTTTTTGACAAAATAAAATATAAGCATTTACAAATTTCATAAAAGTACTCTACAGTATTAAATATGAGTATATAATAACACAGACAAATGGCATTAAAAATATAGTAATCGGGACAGTATTGATAGAAAGACAGAAAAACATTAATGGCACAAACTAGAGTCCAGAAAGAAACCTGTACCTATATGGTTAACTGTTTTCTTTTTCTTTATTTTAAGAAACAAAGGCAATTCAGTGGAGAATGGAAAGTGTTTTATCAATTCATGCTAGAACAACTGGATGTCTATGTGCAAAAACACCAGTTATGATGCACCTCTTTCACTTTATACAAAATTGACTCAAAAATATGGTAGAATTAAATGTGAAATCTAAAATTACAAAACTTTTAAGATAAAATACTTGTGCTTTTATGTTAGGCAAAGGTTTCTTTTTTGTATGACACCAAAAGCACAGTTCATAAAAGACAAAAAGATAAATAACCTCATCAAAATTAAGAATTTCTACCCCTCAGAACATAATACTATGATGAGAAGAGAATAACCTGGAAAAAATTTGCATTTCACAGATGTGAAAAGGGATTGGATCTGGAATATATAAAGAGCACTAAAAAAAAAAAAACACTCAAAAGAAAGCAAGCAGTTTCTTTGCTATAGGTGCACCACCGATTTGAACAGATATTTTATTGAAGATTAATTAATGGCAAACAAGTACATGAGAACACGTTCAATATTAGCCATCAGGGAAATGCAGATTAAAATCACAGTGAGCTACCACTATACACATTAACATATGCAAAGTTAAAAATAATGATGACAAACATCATGATATGGAATAAATTTTGTGAAGGATATTGTTTTTAGGCATGTCAAGGTATCAGTTAGTTCAGTTCAGTTGCTTAGTCATGTCTGACTTTTTGTGACCCCACAGATTGCAGCACGCTAGGCCTCCCTCTCCATCACCAACTCCTGGAGCTTGCTCAAACTCATGTCCATTGAGTCAGTGATGCCATCCAACCATCTCATCCTCTGTCATCCCTTTCTCCTCCTGCCTTCAATCTTTCCCAGCATCAGAATCTTTTCCAATGAGTCAGTTCTTTGCATCAGGTGGCCAAAGTATTCATCTTCAGCGTCAGTCCTTCCAGTGAATATTCAGGACTGATTTCCCTTAGGATTGACTGGTTTGATCTCTTTGTAGTCCAAGGGACTCTCAAGAGTCTTCTCCAACACCACAGTTCAAAAGCATCAATTCTTCAGCACTCCGCTTTCTTTATGGTCCAACTCTCACATCCATACATGACTACTGGAAAAACCATAGCTTTGACTAGACGGACCTTTGTTGGCAAAAACAATGTCTCTGCTTTTTAATATGCTGTCTAGGTCGGTCATAGCTTTTCTTCCAAGGAACAAACATCTTTTAATTTCATGGCTGCAGTCGCAATCTGCAGTGATTTTGGAGCTCCAAAAAATAAAGTCTGCCACTGTTTCCACTGGTTCTCCATCTATTTGCCATGAAGTGATGGAACTGGATGCCATGATCTTAGTTTTCTGAATGTTGAGTTTTAAGCCAGCTTTTTCACTCTCTTCTTTCACTTTCATCAAGAGGCTATATGTTAATATGAAAATATACTTGGAAGTAATAAGGTCATTGCATTAGAAATATGTTTCACATATAATTATACATAATTATATATTCAACTGACTGAGTTTTATTATAACAACTTAAACGTCCTGTTGGTATTTGAAGAATAGTTGTCACAGATAAAGAATAACTGAAACAGTAGTAACTGATTGCTGAATAAAGACTTCATTCTCATCTTGTCGCTTGTTATTATCCAGCCATGTTAGTTCCTTGGCTCCTATTCATTTCTATGTGTCTCTCTTCCTTATTCAAAATCAAAGAAAAATCTCTGTTGTTCCCTAGAGGCTAAACTGGGAGAGAACATATTGGTGGCTGTTCTCTGTAACTGTACTTTTATCCAGATGCACTTTTTATAAAGAGTCTTCTCTATTCAACCTATGGAAGCTATTCAGATTTCATACTTCTATTTAGTAGCTGAAGTGGCATTGAAGTAGTTGTCTTAGGTACTGGCTGTTCTGATTCCAAAGTCTAAGCAAGTGCCATTGGAATTCACTTTTCTCAGAAAATAGTGCAGACTTCATCCTTCCCTCAGTACTAATGTATAGAAAAATCAGCATATTTGTGCTACATTATTTTATATCCTCAAATGATTAAGTTTGTAAGAATATTTTTTTGTGCATCTTATTACTAGTTTATCTCTGCTCTGAGGCAGAGCTGCAAGATATGAAGAAACATTGATATGGAAAGATGTCTTTTTGCACACGGCTGTTGTGATTTCATCCCCAGGTCACTTCCTGTCCCTTACTTTCCAGTTTTATTTCTCTGTTCTGAACTATGCAAATAGTACTATTTCATCTTCTGTATGACTGCAATTTACTCTTTGTTCCATACGTCTCAATGTGAGGAGATCAGCAAGGCTGGGGTTCCTTGTTCAGTGTCCTTCCTGGCAGGCTCTCATAGTTGGGTGACATCATAGCTGACATCCGTCTCGATGGTAACCATCACTGGTGTCCCTGTAGAATCGGTTTCTCAACCTGAGGTACACAGTGCCTTCAGGAGTAGTGTTTATAAGGGCTTCAGGGGACTTATGAACTTTATGGAATTATTTACTAAATTTTGTGCTCAAGTGTGAATGTGCCTTTTCTATCATATTCTCAAATAATTTTCTCTGATATAGTTCTTCCTTCAAATCCTAGCAGAGACATACTGCAGAACCCAACTTCCCTCTTTTATAGACCATTTGCTTCCATAATTTTCTTAAACTCTTTTGGAGAAGCATTCTTTAACCCCGCTTACTTTTGTCTATGTGGGCACTGCTGCTTTTCATCAAGCTGGGGAAATGGAACATGTAAGTGGTTCTCACCTGGGAGACTGAGGGGTCATGGAGGGTAGATAGATAATCTGAAGGCACATGTGGCTGTATTGAGAGGCTTGCAGTTCAAGATGGTGGAGTAGAAGGACTTGCACTTGTCTCCTGTGAGAGCACCAAAATTGCAACTAGCTGTTGAATAACCACTGACAGGAGGACACTGGAACCCACCATCAAAAGGTGCCACACCTCCAAAGACAAAGAAGAGGTCACAGCGAGATGACAGGAGGGGTGCAGTCACAATAAAATCAAATCCCATACCCGCTGGGTGGGTGACCTACAGACTGAAGAATAATGAAAGCCAAAGAAGTTCTCCCACTATTTGTGAAAGTTCTGAACCCCACATCAGTCTTCCCGGCCTAGGGATCCAACAAAGGGACTGGGAATCCTAAGGGAATCTGGCCTTGAGGGCCAGCAGGGTTTAATTTTATACCTTCCGGAGGACTGGGGGAACAGAGACTCTAGCCTTGGAGGGCACAGACAAAATTTTGTATGCACCAAGACTCAGAGGAGAGAAGCAAAAATCCCACGGGAGACTGGACCAAAACTACCTCCTACTGTTGGAGGGACTCCTGTGGAGGCATGGGTTGGCAGGAGCTCACCACAGGGATGGGGACACTGGAAGTTCCCCCTTGGCATAAATCCTTTTAGAGTTTGCCATTAATCCTACTACGGAGCCCATAGACCCCAGGGCTGGGTCACCTCAGGCCAAACAACTACAGGGAGGCAGTGCCACCCATCAGCAGATAATTGGACTAAATCTTTACTGAGCAAGGCCCTGCCCACCAAAGCAAGACCTAGTTTGTTCCCTCACCATTCCCTCCCATCAAGAAGCTTTCACAAGCCTCTTATCTTCATCCATCAGAGGGCAGTCAGAAGAAGCAAGAAGCAGGACAACCTCACAGCAGTTAAAACAAAAACCAAATTACAGAAAGTTAATCATGATGAAAAAGCAGAAAGTTATGTCCCAGATGAATGGACAAGGTAAAATCCCAGAAAAACAACTAAATGAAGTTGTTTTAGCAACCTTCCAGAAAAAAAATTCAGAATAATAATAGTGAATATGATCCAGCATTTTGGAAAAAGAATGGAGGCAAAGATTGACAAGATGTAAGAAATGTTTACCAAAGACCTACAAGAACTAAAGAACAAACAGAGATGAAAAATACATTAGAAGGAAACCATAGCAGGATAATTGAGGCAGAAGAACAGATAAATAACCTGAAGGACAGAATGGTGGAAATCACTGCCACAGAATAGAATATAGAAAAAAGAATGAAAAGAAATGAAGACAGCCTAAGAGACTTCTGAGACAACATTAAACTCATCAAAATTCACATTATAGGGGCCCGAGAAGGAGAAGAGAGAGAGAAAGGACCTGAGAAAATTTTGAAGAGCTAATAGCTGAAAACTTCCCTAACATGGGAAAGGAAATAGTCAACCAAGCCCAGGAAGCACAGAGTCCCAGACAGGATAAATCCAAGGAAGAAAACACTGAGACACATAGTAATCAAACTGACAAAAATTAAAGACAGAGATAAAATATTAAAAGCAACAACAGAAAAATGACAAATAGCAAACAAGGGAACTCACATCAGGCTATTAGCTGATTTCTCAACAGAAACTCTACAAGCCAGACGGGAAGGGCATGGTATATTTAAAATGATGAAAGGGAAGAAGCAGCAACCAAGAATACTATACCAAGCAAGACTCTCCTTCAGATTTGATAGAGAAATCAAAACTTTCCAGACAAAGGTTAACAGAATTCAGGAACACCAAACCAGCTTTTCAACAAATGCTAAAGGAACTTCTCTAGGCAGGAAACACAAGTAAAGAAAAAGATAACAGAAAGTAAACTCCAAACAATTAAGAAAACTGTAATAGAATCACACATATTGATAATTACCTTAAATGTAAGTGGATTAAATGCACCAACCAAAAGACATAGTCTGACTGGGTGAATGAGAACATGTGCATATAATCACTTCCACTTACCACATCACTCTGCTTGACCCCTCCCCCCTGCCAATTGTATGTAATTATTTTATATTGTTAAGTTGATCGTGTTCCCTTTATAGCTTGCAATTATAATGATCTTTTGTTTTTTGTCTGGCTATTGACTGTGAAAACTGATAAACATCTTTTACTATTGTGATTATGTAACTTTTACTCAATACCATTGTATCATGATTGGCAACAGAAAAATAATAGAGATCTACATCACCAAAACGGCCATTTAACAGAAAAATCTGTAATCACTTTTTAAAATCCAAATGCATATCAGAATTATCTTGAAATTTTTTGAAAAATACAAATGACCAGGTATTGATTGTTTTTTTTTCCTTCAGAGCTCCAGATTCATTTCTAATGAGTAGTCATGTTTAAAAACAACTGGACTATATGATGATCTTTTACTTTTATCTGGTTTGGTTCACTTTTTCTACTTCATATCCAGTGCTCCCATTTCTTTTAGTTTATGTTCTCTAATTTCTCTATCTCTTCTTTTTTTTGATGTTCTTTCTCAAGCCTTTATCAAGTGTGTAGTAGAAAAGCTTTTTTAACACATATGTATATAAATATGTATAATATATACTTTTTAGAAAGCATGACTGTTTGACTAACTAAAAAAATTATGACATTTTGATTCTACTTGTTTGACTTAGTATGAATAGAATGCTAGATTTATAATTAAAAAGTAGATAAACAACAAGAAATAAAGATTTACCATATAGCGTAGGGGATTATAGTCAATATCTTATAATAACCTATGAAGGAAAATAGTTTCAATATGTGTATTTGTATAACTGAATCACCTTGCTGTGCACCTGAAACAGTCAACTATACTGCAATAAAGTATATGTGTGTATATATATATACAAGAAAGCACATGTGGTATTCTTTCTTAAAAAATGTTTATTTAAAAAAATTAATTGGAACATAGCTGCTTTACAGTATTGTGTTAGTTTCTGCTGTACAGCAAAGTGAATCAGTTGTACATACACATATGTCTGCTCTCTTTTAGATTTTTCTTCCCGTTTAGGTCACCACAGATCACCGAGTAGGGTTCCTTGTGCTATGTAATAGGTTCTCATTAGTTATCTGTTTTATAACAGTAGTGTGTATATTTTGACACACTTTAAAAGACAAAACTGTAGCAAAATCTTGTCATTTAAAGTTTACATATAGAGGAGAGGGAGCAAGATGGTGGAGGAATAGTATGGTGAGACCACTTTCTCCCCCATAAATTAATCAAAAGAACATTTGAATGCTGAGTAAATTCCACAAAACAACTTCTGATTGCCGGCAGAGGACATCAGGCACCCAGAAAAGCAGCCCATTGTCTTCAAAAGGAGGTAGGAAAAAACATAAAAGATCAAAAGAGAGACAAAAGAGGTAGGGACAGAGCTCCATCCTGGGAAGGGAGGCTTAAAAAAGAAGTTTCCAAACACCAGGAAACACTTTCACTGGCAAGTCTGTGGTGAGCCTTGGAACCTCAGAGGGCCACATAACTGGGAGAAAAAAGAAAGAAATAATTAAAACCCACAGATTACCCACCAAACAGTAACTCCCAGTGGAGAAGCAGCGCAGATGCCCACATCCGCCATTAGCAAACGGGGGCTGGGCAGGTAGGAGTTGGCTGAACTGCTTAGAGGGAGGACCAGGCCTGAATGCCGCGAGGGCAGTCTGGGGGAGCTGACTGGAGATAGTAAAGCAGACTGTGGGGTAGCTACCCCGTGAAAAGGCGAAAAGCCCTAACCTAAGACTCCGCCAGCCCCGCTCACAGAACAAAGGACTGAGCAGAGCGAGCCGGCTGCGGTCAGCCCATCACCAGCCGATACAGGCAGGGGAGGGCAGCAGAGCTGGAAGCAGGCAATTGCTCCCCCAGAGAGGCATCCAATACCAAACTGCAGGCAGGCTTTGTTGCTAACCAAGACTTCATGGGTTTCTGACCAGTCAACATCCACCTGAGAAGGTGCACTGGTTGTACACCGAGAAAACCGAGCGGGAGGGACCGGGGAGGCAATAAGTCACAACAACTGTGCTCGCCAAACTCCTGGTCACCTGAGCTGCTAGGACCGGGGAAGGCACAAAACGCAGGCCCAACTGAGTCTGTGCCTTTGTGGAGTACCCGAGTGCCTGAACCTGAGCCGCTCAGACCTGGGAAGGGCATGCAACCCCGTGCCTGCCTCGGACACTTCCTGGCAGAGCAACGTAGAGCCTGTGCAGTGTAGACTGGGACAGCACATGCGCCGTGAGCAGGAGAAACCCAGTGTGGCCGAGACAATGCGAGCACTCCCCACAGATGCCAGAGATATTTGTCTGCAGTGTTCCTCCCTTCCCAGAACAGGACTGAACAAGAGAGCCTTAATAAGTGTCCACCACCGGCCCCTAGTGTCAGGGCAGAAATTAGACACTGAAGAGACCAGCAAACAGAAGCTAAAACAGAGGGAACCACCTTGGAAATGACAGATAGAGAAGTCTAGAGGCTACTCCAAGAACAAGACTGAAAACTAGAGGCAAGAGGCTTAAGCCCGAATCCTGAGAACACCAGAGAATTCCTGACTCCAGGGAACATTAATCGATAAGAGCTTATCAAGCGCCTCCATACCTACACTGAAACCAGGCACCAACCAAGGGTCAGCAAGTTCCAGAGTAAGACATACCACGCAAATTCTCCAGCAACACAGGAAAATAGCCCTAAGCTTCAATATATAGGCTGCCCAAAGTCACTTCAAACCCACTGACATCTCAAACTCATTACTGGACACTTCATTGCACTCCAGAGAAAAGAAATCCAGCTCCACCGACCAGAACTCCGACACAAGCTTCCCTAACCAGGGAACCCTGACAAGCCACCCGTCCAACCCCACACACAGTGAGGAAGCTACATAATAAAGAGAACTCCACAAACTGCCTGAAGAGGGAAAGGCCACCCCAAGAAAAGCAATATAAGCAAGATGAAGAGGCAGAGAAATACCCAGCAAGTAAAGGAACAGGATAAATACCCACCAACACAAACAAAAGAGGAAGATATAAGGAATCTACCTGATAAAGAATTTAGAATTTTGATGGTGAAAATGATTCAAAATCTGGAAAGCAAAATGGAGTTACAGATAAATAACCTGAAGAAAAGGATTGAGAAGATGCAAGAAATGTTCAATAAGGAATTAGAGGAAATAAAAAAGAGTCAATATATAATGAATAATGCAAGAAATGAGATCAGAAACACTCTGGAGGGAACAAAGAGTAGAATAACGGAGTCAGAAGACAGGATAAGCGAGCTAGAAGATAGAATTGCAGAAATAAATGAAACATAGAGGAAAAAAGAAAAAACGAATTAAAAGAAATGAGGACAATATTAGAGACCTCTGGGACAATGTTAAATGTCCCAACATTCGAATCATAGGAGTCCCAGAAAAAGAAGACAAAAAGAAAGACCATGAGAGAATACTTGAGGAGATAATAGTTGAAAACTTCTCTAAAATGGGGAAGGGAATAGTCACCCAAGTCCAAGAAACCCAGAGAGTCCCTAACAGGATAAATCCAAGGTGAAAACTCCAAGACACATATTAATCAAATTAACAAAGATCAAACACAAAGAACAAATATTAAAAGCAGCAAGGGAAAGAAAAAGGCGGGGGGTGGGGAAGCAGCAAGGGAAGAGCAACAAATAACACACAAGGCGATTCCCATAAGGATGACAGCTGATCTTTCAACAGAAACTCTTCAGGCCAGGAGGGAATGGCAAGACATACTTAAAGTGATGAAAGAAAAAAACCTACAGACCCGATTACTGTACCCAGCAAGGATCTCATTCAAATATGAAGGAGAAATCAAAAGCTTTACAGACAAGCAAAAGCTGAGAGAATTCAGCATCACCAAACCAGCTCTCCAACAAATGCTAAAGGACCTTCTCTAGACAGGAAACACAGAAAGGGTGTATAAACTCGAACGCAAAACAATAAAGAAAATGGCAACAGGATCATACTTATCAATAATTACCTTAAACGTAAATGGGTTGAATGCCCCAACCAAAAGACAAAGGCTGGCAGATTGGATACAAAAACAAGATCCCCATATATGTTGTCTACAAGAGACCCACCTCAAAACGAGGGACACATAAAGACTGAAAGTGAAGGGCTAGAAAAAGATATTCCACACAAACAGAGACCAAAAGGAAGCAAGGGTAGCAATACTCATATCAGATAAAATAGACTTTAAAACAAAGGCTGTGAAAAGAGACAAAGAAGGAAACTACATAATGATCAAAGTATCAACCCAAGAAGAAGATATAACAATTATAAATATTTATGCACCCAACATAGGAGCACCGCAATATGTAAGACAATTAGATGGAAAAACAGTGGAAACAGTGTCAGACTTTATTTATTTGAGCTCCAAAATCACTGCAGATGCTGATTGCAGCCATGAAATTAAAAGACGCTTGCTCCTTGAAAGGAAAGTTATGACCAACCTTCAGTTCAGTTCAGTTCAGTCGCTCAGTCGTGTCCGACTCTCCGTGACCCCATGAATCACAGCACGCCAGGCCTCCCTGTCCATCACCAACTCCCGGAGTACACTCAAACTCATGTCCACAGAGTCGGTGATGCCATCCAGCCATCTCATTCTCAGTCGTCCCCTTCTCCTCCCGCCCCCAACCTTTCCCAGCATCAGAGTCTTTTCCAGTGAGTCAACTTGTCGCATGAGGTGGCCAAAGTATTGCAGTTTCAGCTTTAGCATCAGTCCCTCCAATGACCAACCTTGATAGTATATTAAAAAGCAGAGACATTACTTTGCCAACCAAGGTCCGTCTAGTCAAGGCTATGGTTTTTCCCGTGGTCATGTATGGATGTGAGAGTTGGACTGTGAAGAAAGCTGATCGCCGAAGAATCGATGCTTTTGAACTGTGGTGTTGGAGAAGACTCTTGAGAGTCCTTTATACTGCAAGGAGATCCAACCGGTCCATTCTAAAGGAGATCAATCCTGGATGTTCATTGGAGGGACTGATGCTAAAGCTGAAACTGCAATACTTTGGCCACCTCATGCGACGAGTTGACTCACTGGAAAAGACTCTGATGCTGGGAAAGGTTGGGGGCGGGAGGAGAAGGGGACGACGGAGAATGAGATGGCTGTATGGCATCACCGACTCTGTGGACATGAGTTTGAGTGTACTCCGGGAGTTGGTGATGGACAGGGAGGCCTGGCGTGCTGTGATTCATGGGGTCGCGGAGAGTCGGACACGACTGAGCGACTGAACTGAACTGAACTGAACTGATGAAAGGAGAAATTTACAACAATGCAATAATAATGGGAGACTTTAATACCCCACTCACACCTATGGATAGATCAACTAAACAGAAAATTTACAAGGAAACACAAACTTTAAATGATACAATAGACCAGTTAGACCTCATAGATCTCTATAGGATATTTCACCCAAAAACAATGAACTTCACCTTTTTCTCAATCACACACGGAACATTTTCCAGGATAGATCACATCCTGGGCCATAAATCTAGCCTTAGTAAATTAAAAAAATTGAAATCATTCCAAGCATCCTTACTGACCACAATGCAGTAAGATTAGATCTCAATTACAGAAGAAAAAATATTAAAAATGCCAACATATGGAGGCTGAACAACACGCTGCTGAATAACAAACAAATCATAAAAGAAATCAAAAGAGAAATTAAAATATGCATAGAAATGAATGAAAATGAAAACACGACAACCCAAAACCTCTGGGAAACTGTAAAAGCAGTGCTAACTCTGGACGGAGGTTCGTGACATTGTACAGGAGACAGGGACCAAGACCATCCCCATGGAAAAGAAATGCAAAAGAGCGAAATGGCTGTCTGAGGAGGCCTTACAAATAGCTGTGAAAAGAAGAGAGGCGAAAAGCAAAGGAGAAAAGGAAAGATATAAACATCTGAATGCAGAGTTACAAAGAATAGCAAGGAGAGATAAGAAAGACTTCCTCAGCGATCAGTGCAAAGAAATAGAGGAAAACAACAGAATAGGAAAATCAAGAGACCTCTTCAAGAAAATTAGAGATTCCAAGGGAACATTTCATGCAAAGATGGGCTCGATAAAGGACAGAAATGGTATGGACCTAACAGAAGCAGAAGATATTAAGAAGAGGTGGCAGGAATACACGGAAGAACTGTACAAAAAAGATCTTCACGACCAAGATAGTCACGATAACGTGATCACTGACCTAGAGCCAGACATCTTGGAATGTGAAGTCAAGTGGGCCTTAGAAAGCATCACTATGAACAAAGCTAGTGGAGGTGATGGAATTCCAGTTGAGCTATTTCAAGTCTTGAAAGATGATGCTGTGAAAGTGCTGCACTCAATATGCCAGCAGATTTGGAAAACTCAGCAGTGGCCACAGGACTGGAAGAGGTCAGTCTTCATTTCAATCCCAAAGAAAGGGAATGCCAAAGAATGCTCCAACTACCGCACAATTGCACTCATCTCACACGCTAGTAAAGTCATGCTCAAAATTCTCCAAGCCAGGCTTCAGCAGTATGTAAACCGTGAACTCCCAGATGTTCAAGCAGGTTTTAGAAAAGGCAGAGGCACCAGAGATGAAATTGCCAACATCCGCTGGATCATGGAGAAAGCAAGAGAGTTTCAGAGAAACATCTATTTCTTCTTCATTGACTATGCCAAAGCCTTTGACTGTGTCAATCACAATAAACTGTGGAACATTCTGAAAGAGATGGGAATCCCAGACCACCTGACCTGCCTCTTGAGAAACCTGTATGCAGGTCAGGAAGCAACAGTTAGAACTGTACATGGAACAACAGACTGGTTCCAAACAGGAAAAGGTGTACGTCAAGGTTGTATATTGTCACCTTGCTTATTTAACTTATATGCAGAGTACATCATGAGGAACGCTGGGCTGGAAGAAGCACAAGCTGGAATCAAGATTGCCGGGAGAAATATCAATAACCTCAGATATGCAGATGACACTACTCTTATGGCAGAAAGTGAAGAGGAACTAAAGAACCTCTTGATGAAAGTGAAAGAGGAGAGTGAAAAGGTTGGCTTGAAGCTCAACATTCAGAAAACAAAGATCATGGCATCTGGTCCCATCACTTCATGGGAAATAGATGGAAAAACAGTGGAAACAGTGTCAGACTTTATTTTTTTGGGCTCCAAAATCACTGCAGATGCTGATTGCAGCCATGAAATTAAAAGACGCTTGCTCCTTGGAAGGAAAGTTATGACCAACCTTGATAGTATATTAAAAAGCAGAGACATTACTTTGCCAACCAAGGTCCGTCTAGTCAAGGCTATGGTTTTTCCCGTGGTCATGTATGGATGTGAGAGTTGGACTGTGAAGAAAGCTGATCGCTCAAGAATTGATGCTTTTGAACTGTGGTGTTGGAGAAGACTCTTGAGAGTCCCTTATACTGCAAGGAGATCCAACCAGTCCATTCTAAAGGAGATCAATCCTGGATGTTCATTGGAGGGACTGATGCTGAAGCTGAAACTGCAATACTTTGGCCACCTCATGCGACGAGTTGACTCACTGGAAAAGACTCTGATGCTGGGAAAGATTGGGGGCTGGAGGAGAAGGGGACGACGGAGAATGAGATGGCTGTATGGCATCACCGACTCTGTGGACATGAGTTTGAGTGTACTCCGGGAGTTGGTGATGGACAGGGAGGCCTGGCGTGCTGTGATTCATGGGGTCGCGGAGAGTCGGACATGACTGAGCGACTGAACTGACCTGAACTGAACTGTACTCCCAGAAAACTGAGCAGCAGGGACCAGGAATGCGATAATTCGCAGCAACCGTGCTCGCCAAACGCCTGGTCACTTGAGCTGCTAGGACTGGGAAAGGCACAAAACGCAGGCCCTGCCAAGTCTGAGCCTTTGTCGAGTACCTGAGGACCTGAACCTGAGCCGCTCAGACCTGGGAAGTGCATGCAACCTAGTGCCAGCTGCGGACAGCTCCCAGCAGAGCAACCTAAAGCCTAAGCAGCATAAACAGGGAAAGCACACACGCCTTGAGCGGGAGCATTTCCAGTGTAGCCGAGACACTGTGAGCACTCCCTACAGACGCCAGGGATATTTGTTAGCTGTTCCTCTCTCCCCATAGCAGGACTGAATAGGTGAGCCGGGAAAAAAAAAAAAAAAAGTGTCTACCACCGCATCCTGGTGTCAGGACGGGAATTAGACACTGAGGAGACCAGAAAACAGAAGAGCTTTTTCAACAGAAGGAACTGCCTTGGAGTAACAGAGGGAGAAGCCTTGAGCCTACTGCAGGAATAAGACTGAAAACCAGAGGCAAGAGGCTTAAGGCCAAATCCTGAGAACACCAGAGATCTCCTGTTCCAGAGAACATTAATTGATAGGTACTCATCAAATGCCTCCATACATACACTGAAACCAGTCACCACCCAAGGGTCAACAAGTTTCAGTGAAAGACATACTACGCAAACTATCTAGCAACACAGGAGAATAGCACTGAGCTTCAATATACAGGCTGCCCAAAGCCACTCCAAACCCACTGACATCTCAAACTCATTACTGGACACTTCATTGCACTCCAGAGAGAAGAAATCCAGCTCCACCCACCAGAACATCGACACAAGCTTCCCTAACCAGGGAACCTTGACAAGTCACCCATCCAACCCCACACACAATGAGGTAAATACATAATAAAGAGAACTCCACAAACTGCCAGAAGAAGGAAAGGCCACCCCGAACACAGCAATATAAGGAAGATGAAGAGGCAGAGAAATACCCAACAAGTAAAGGAACAGGATAAATGCCCACCAACACAAACAAAAGAGGAAGATATAGGGAACCTACCCAATAAAGAATTTCGAATTTTAATTGTGAAAATGATTCAAAATCTGGAAAGCAAAACGGATAAATAAACTGGAGAAAAGGATTGAGAAGATGCAAGAAATGTTCAATAAGGAATTAGAGGAAATAAAAAAGAGTCAATATACAATGAATAATGCAATAGATGAGATCAGAAACACTCTGGAGGGAACAAACAGTAGAATAACAGAGGCAGAAGACAGGATAAGCGAGCTAGAAGATAGAATTCTAGAAATAAATGAAACAGAGACGGAAAAAGAAAAAAGAATTAGAAGAAATGAGGACAATATTAGAGACATATGGGACAATATTAAACGCCCCAACATTCGAATCATAGGAGTCCCAGAAGAAGAAGACAAAAAGAAAGACCATGAGAGAATACTTGAGGAGATAATAGTTGAAAATTTCCCTAAAATGGGGAAAGAAATAATCACCCAAGTCCAAGAAACCCATAGAGTCCCTAACAGGGACTCAAGGCGAAATACTCCAAGGCACATATTAATCAAATTAACAAAGATCAAACACAAAGAACAAATATTAAAAGCAGCAAGGGAAAAACAACAAATAACACACAAGGTGATCCCCATAAGGATCTGACCACAATGCAGTAAGATTAGATCTCAATTATAGGAGAAAAACTATTAAAAATGCCAACATATGAAGACTGAACAACACGCTGCTGAATAATGAACAAATCATAGAAGAAATCAAAAGAGAAATCAAAATATGCATACAAATGAATGAAAATGAAAACACAACAACCCAAAACCTCTGGGACACTGTAAAAGCAGTGTAAGGTGGAAGTTCATAGCAATACAGGCACACCTCAAGAAACAAGAAAAAAGTCAACTAAATAACCTAACTCTACATCTAAACAAACTAGAAAAGGAAGAAATGAAGAACCCCAGGGTTAGTAGAAGGAAAGAAATCGTAAAAATTAGGGCAGAGATAAATGCAAAAGAAACAAAGAGACCATAGCAAAAATCAACAAACCCAAAAGCTGGTTCTTTGAGAAGGTAAATAAAATTGACAAACCACTAGCCAGACTCATCAAGAAACAAAGGGAGAAGAACCAAATCAATAAAATTAGAAATGAAAATGGAGAGATCTCAACTGACAACACAGAAATACAAAGGATTATTAGAGAATACTATCAGCAATTATATGACAATAAAATGAATAACTTGGAAGAAATGGACAAATTCCTAGAAAAGTACACCTTGCCAAAACTGAACCAGGAAGAAATAGAAAATCAGAACAGACCCATCACAAGCACGGAACTAGAGGAAGTAATCGGAAATCTTCCAGCAAACAAAAGCCCAGGTCCAGATGGCTTCACAGCTGAATTCTACCAAAAATTTAGAGAAGAGCTAAAACCTATTCTACTCAAACTCTTCCAGAAAATTGCTGAGGAAGGGAAACTTTCAAATTCATTCTATGAGGCCACCATCACCCTAATCCCCAAACCTGGTAAAGATCCCACAAAAAAAGACAACTACAGGCCAATATCACTGATGAACATAGATGCAAAAATCCTTAACAAAATTCTAGCAATCAGAATCCAACAACACATTAAGAAGATCATACATCATGACCAAGTGGGCTTTATCCCAGGAATGCAAGGATTCTTCAATATCCGCAAATCAATCAATGTAATACACCACATTAACAAACTGAAACATAAAAATCATATGATTATCTCAATAGATGCAGAGAAAGCCTTTGACAAAATTCAACATCCATTTATGACAAAAACCCTCCAGAAAGTGGGAATAGAAGGGACATATTTCAACATAATAAAAGCTATATATGACAAACCCACAGCAAACATTATCCTCCATGGTGAAAAACTGAAAGCATTTCCCCTAAAGTCAGGAACAAGACAAGGGTACCCACTCTCACTACTACTATTCAACATAGTTATGGAAGTTTTGGCTACAGCAATCAGAGCAGAAAAAGACATAAAAGGAATACAAATTGGAAAAGAAGAAGTAAAACTTTCACTGTTCGCTGATGACATGATCCTCTACACAGAAAACCCTAAAGACTCTACCAGAAAACTACTAGAGCTAATCAATGAATACAGTAAAGTTGCAGGATATAAAATCAACACACAGAAATCCCTTGCATTCCTATACACTAATAATGAGAAAATAGAAAAATTAAGGAAACTATTCCATTCACTGTTGCAAAGAAAAGAATTAAATACTTAGGAATATATCTACCTAAGGAAACAAAAGACTTGTACATAGAAAACTATAAAACACTAGTGAAAGTAATCAAAGTGGACACTCATAGATGGAGAAATATACCGTGTTCGTGGATTGGAAGAATAAATATTGTGAAAATGAGTATACTACCCAAAGTAATTTATACATTCAATGCAATCCCTATCAAGCTACCAACGATATTTTTCACAGAAGTAAACAAATAATCTCACAATTTGTATGGAAATACAAAAAACCTCGAATAGCCAAAGCAATCTTGAAGGAGAAGAATGGAACTGGAGGAATTGACCTGCCAGACTTCAGGCTCTACTACAAAGCCACAGTCATCAAGACAGTATGGTACTGGCATAAAGACAGAAATATAGATCAATGGAACAAAATAGAAAGCCCAGAGATAAATCCACGCACCTATGGACACCTTATCTTTGACAAAGGAGGCAAGAATATAAAATGGAGAAAAGACAGTCTCTTTAACAAGTGGTGCTGGGAAAACTGGTCAGCCACCTGTAAAAGAATGAAACTAGAACACTTCCTAACACCATACACAAAAATAAACTCAAAATGGATTAGAGAGCTAAATGTCAGACCAGAAACTATAAAACTCCTAGAGGAGAACGTAGGCAAAACACTCTCTGACATAAATCACAGCAGGATCCTCCAAGACCCACCTCCCAGAATATTGGAAATAAAAGCAAAAATAAACAAATGGGACCTAATTTAAATAAAAAACTTCAGCACAGCAAAGGAAACTATAAGGGAGGTGAAAAACAGCCTTCACAATGGGAGAAAATAATAGCAAATGAAGTAACTGATAAAGGATTAATCTCCAAAATATACAAGCAGCTCCTGCAGCTCAATTCCAGAAAAATAAGTGACCCAATCAAAAAATAGGCCAAAGAACTAAACAGACATTTCTCCAAAGAAGACATAAAGATGGCTAACAAACACATAAAAAAATGCTCAACATCCCTCATAATCAGAGAAATGCAAATCAAAACCACAATGAGATACCATTTCACACCAGTCAGAATGGCTGCTATCCAAAAGTTTACTTGCAATAAATGCTGGAGAGGGTGTGGAGAAAAGGGAACCCTCTTACACTGTTGGTGGGCATGCAAACTAGTACAGCCACTATGGAGAACAGTGTGGAGATTCCTCAAAAAACTGGAAATAGAACTGCCATATGATCTAGCAATCGCACTCCTGGGCATACACACCGAGGAAACCAGAATTGAAAGAGACACATGTACTCCAATGTTCATTGCACTGCTCTTTATAATAGCCAGGACATGGAAGCAACCTAGATGTCCATCTTCAGATGAATGAATAAGAAAGCTTTGGTACATATACACAATGGAGTATTTTTCAGCCATCAAAAAGAATGCATTTGAATCAGTTTTAATGAGGTGGATGAAATTGGAGCCAATTATACAGAGTGAAGTAAGCCAGAAAGAAAAACATCAATACAGTATACTAATGCATATATATGGAATTTAGAAAGATGGTAACCTTAACCCTGTATATGAGATTGCACAAGAGACATAGGTATATAGAACAGTCTTTGGGACTCTGTGGGAGAGGGTGAAGGTGGGATGATTGGGAAGAACCGCATTGTAGCATGTATATTATCATATGTGAAATGAATCACCAGTCCAGGTTCGACGCATGATACAGGATGCTTGGGGCTGGTGCACGGGGATGGCCTGGAGGGAGGATATGGGGAAGAGGGAGGTGGGAGGGGGGTTCAGGAGGGGGAGCACATGTGCACCCGGGGCGGATTCGTGTCGATGTATGGCAAAACCAACCAATATATTAGTGTAAGGTAATTTGCCTCCAATAAAATAAATTAAAAAAAAAAGATCTAAATGTAAGACCAGACTCTATAAAACTCCTAGAGGAGAACATAGGCAAAACACTCTCCGACATAAATCACAGCAGGATCCTCCATGACCCACCTCCCAGAATATTGGAAATAAAAGCAAAAATAAACAAATAGGACCTGATTAAAATAAAAAGCTTCTGCACAGCAAAGGAAACTATAAGCGAGGTGAAAAGACAGCCTTCAGAATGGGAGAAAATAATAGCAAATGAAGCAACTGACAAATAAGTAATCTCCAAAATATACAAGCAGCTCCTTCAGCTCAATTCCAGAAAAATAAACGACCCAATCCAAAAATGGGCAAAGATCTAAACAGACATTTCTCCAAAGAAGACATACAGATGGCTAACAAACATGAAAAAATGCTCAACATCCCTCATAATCAGAGAAATGCAAATCAAAACCACAATTAGACACCATTTCATACGAATCAGAATGGCTGCTATCCAAAAGTCTACATGCAATAAATGCTGGAGAGGGTGTGGAGAAAAGGGAACCCTCTTACACTGTTGGTGGGAATGCAAACTAGTACAGCCACTATGGAGAACAGTGTGGAGATTCCTTAAAAAAGTGGAAATAGAAATGCCATATGATCCAGCAATCGCAGTCCTGGGCATACACACCGAGGAAACCAGAATTGAAAGAGACACATGTACTCCAATGTTCATCACAGCACTGTTTATAATAGCCAGGACATGGAAGCAACCTAGATGTCCATCTGCAGACGAATGGATAAGAAAGTTGTACTTTTTCAGCCATTAAAAAGAATTCATTTGAATCAGTTCTAATGAGGTGGATGAAACTGGAGCCTATTATACAGAGTGAAATAAGCCAGAAAGAAAAACACCAATACATTATAGTAACTCATATATATGGAATTTAGAAAGATGGCAATGATAACCTTGTATATGAGACAGCAAAAGAGACACAGGTGTATAGAACAGTCTTTTGGACTCTGTGAGATAGGGCGAGGGTGTCATGATTTGGGAGAATGGCATTGAAACATGTGTATTATCTTATGTGAAACAAATCACCAGTCCAGGTTCGATGCATAATGCAGGATGCTTGAGGCTGGTGCATGGGGATGACCCAGAGAGAGGATAAGGGGAGGAGGGATGTGGGAGGGGGGTTCAGGAAGGGGAACTCATGTACACCCGGGGTGGATTCATGTCAATGTATGGCAAAACCAACCAATATAATATTGTAAAATAAAAAAAAATAAAGTTTACATATAACAAAAACTATGTACATATGTGTGCACATATAGCTTGGATAAAAGTAGTAAATTTTAAGACCTAAAAAAATGTGGACACACACGCACACACACATAGGTATCTAGTATGTAGATATGTATATAGATCAATGTATACACAGATATGGGGAAATATGTAGATAGTAGAGATATAGGTAGTTTTTGTTATACTTGTGATCTTCTTTATTGAGAGTTTTCTGGCTTTCTTCCATCCCATCCCTTCCATTCTCTAAGTGTTAAAACATCATTCCTGTCCCTCAACACACCTCACAGATGAATGAATTTCCTATTAGAGTTCATCGTTTACATGATTTGCATTGATTTAGACTCACTGGAGGAAGCAGCTTCTATAGTAGAAGTGCAGCAAACAGTACAAGAGTAGGTATACCTGAGTGGCCACAGGTCCTTCTAGTAGGATGACTCGGGAACAGTGAATCACCTGTGTGTGTGTGCATGTGTGTGTCCACATTTGTTTAGGTCTTAAAATTTGATACTTTTATCCAAGTTATATGTGCACACATATGTAGGTAGTTTTTGTTATATGTAACTTTAAATGACAAGATCTTACTAAAATTTTATAATCAATTCATAATACTTAGATTACTGGTAATGTAGGGGCTGTCTTCATTATTTTCTGTTATCATAATTTTCCTGTATTTCACTTTACACATGTTTCTTCATCTTGGGTCTCTTGTGTATTGCAAAACCTTTCTTGTTTCAGCACTTCTTTTGTTTAGCTTCTCTGCTCATCAGAAAAGTAACCGTAATATCATATATTTATTCAGTCTCTGTGCATTTCTCAAGTACTGTGTATTGAGCAGTTAAGTAGTTCTGGGTCTATAATACTGAGCAGTGTAGGGATTCCATTTCTAATTCTTCACAGTCCAATGGGAAGACAGGGAAAGTAAGAAAAATACCAAAACTTGCTATCGGCATACATATAGCGTTGTTATTTGGGGTCAAGAATGTTGTACAAAAAAAGCGAACTGATCAAAATCTATTTAGAAAGTCAGAAAATAAATCAGAGAGATGATATTTAATTAACTTTCCATGGCTTTAGGTCAACTGAAGTCTGGGAGGGACAAGGGAGGACAATTAAGGGAAAGAAAAGAGCCTGAGCAGAGACATATAGCCTGAAAAAGCTAGAAGTCTAGCAGGTGAGTATTATTCATCTCTATATGCCCATTGCCGTGCTGATTATTAGCCTGGCAAATAATAGGTGCTTAATATACTTTTGGAAATACGCATATATTGAATGTGTGAGCAAATATTTAGTATAAGGTCTTACCCAGGGATTTCCAGTTTTGTTTTGTTTTAATAGAAATAGCCTATTCCCTCTATCTCCTATAAAGATTTCCCTCACCTATGGTAAACAGAAAAAACAGAGTAGAAGTGACAATCTTGGGAGCATACTTGAAATTACTTTCTCCCGTTGCAGCGTTGCCTATAATCAGGTCTCACTTGCTCCATGAACTCAGTTGACATTCATATATTTTTGTCAATTAGTCATTTAAAATTGGGCTGGGGGAAAAATCCTTCTTTTGAAGGAATCTGGGTTTATACTGGGTTGATGTCTTAACCGTACCAGAAAATAACAAACTTAAAACCAACAGCTTGATAGCTTGACATGTAAAATCAAGAGTTAAGATATTTTTAATACTTAACTTTGAGGGGAAAAAAAAAATGAACCAGACTCTTAGGAATCTTAAATGTTCTGAAACAGGATTTTCACAGTGTTGACTTTTTAGCTTCTCTAGAGAAAAACCAGTTTCGCCCGATATCCTTTCACATGCCCCACTTGCAGTGCATGATGGATTAGAGAAAACTGTTGCAGCACTACCAACAATAAATGGAATAAAACATATTCTTAATACATATAAATGTTTCCAAGAGCAGAGAGGAGGGAGGTGGGCAGGAGAGATAAAGTGAAGCCAAATTAAGACAGGTAGTATGTTGCACACAATTTTTAAAAATGCATATTTAAAGCATGCAAGATCCCAGATCAGTTTTGATGCTGCTGCTGAAGTATTTACACGTATGGAATTGTGTGTGTGTGAGTATGCACATATATTTTTGTGAGGCGAGGGAACATTTGGGAGTTTTAGATGTGATGAATGCCATTGTCAAAGCTAATAATGCTTCATTTAAATTATTTTATATTTATCTCTAATATTTATGTAGCTCTTTACATTCACAAAGATCTTTCACATTCATGATCTCACTCGATTCCAACACCACTTCTGTAAGATAAATGTTACTACCTCAGTTTCTGATAAATACACTGGAGGAAGATTAAAGGATATTCCTAAGGGTGCATACACCATTAGAGATAAATGTTGGATTAAAAAAGAAGTGAGCCTTAATTACCAATCTATCAATCCTAAATTCCATGTTCTTTCTTTATTCATATGTACAAACACACAAACACACACACTGAGTTTTATCAGGGAATAAGTTATGATGAATGAGTAAACTTTGTTTTACATGGTAGAGCTTCATTTCAGCCAGTATTGCAGACTCTTCCTGAAATGTTCTGATTTCTTTTCTTGCCTTTGTAAACAAGGTATATTGAACCTCATTAATGTATTTCTTTAAATGTTTACCATGAGCATTTAAATTTACCTTGTGTTCTGGTTCATTGATACCTTCAGCTGAAACTGAGCTTATATTAGCATCTTTGTTTCTGAGTTAAATGACCCACATACACATTGCCATATGTAAAATAGATAGACAGTGGGAACTTTCTATGTGACTCAGGGAGATCAAACTAGTACTCTGTGACAACCTAGAGGTGTAGGATGGGGTGGGAGGTGGGAAGGAGGTTCAAGGGGGACATATGTATACTTTTGGCTGATTTATATGGATATATGGCAGAAATCAACACAATATTGTAAAGCAATTATCCTTCAATTATTAAAAATAAATAAATTAATTAAATATAAATTAAAAATAAATAAAAATTTAAAAGACCCACATATCCAGTATTTTGTGAATTTTGTGTTAGCATCTGTTCTTGCCTGGAGAATCCCAGGGACGGCAGAGCCTGGTCGGCTGCCATCTATGGGGTCGCACAGAGTCGGACACGACTGAAGCGACTTAGCAGCAGCAGCAGCATCATATGACTTATGACCTTCTAAGTGATTCTGTTTGTTGCATCAACAAATATGACATGAATATCCACTCTGAGTATCTGTTAGGCACTAGCTGAAGAGATTAGACCTGAGCCCTTCTCTTAAGTCTTCCTTCTCTTAAGGCTTCCCTCATAGTTCATTTGGTAAAGAATCCACCTGTGATGCAGGAGACCCCAGTTCAATTCCTGGGTCGGGAAGATCTGCTGGACAAGGGATAAGCTACCCACTCCAATATTCTTGGGCTTTCCTTGTGGCTCAGCTAGTAAGGAACTCACCTGCAATGTGGGACACCTGGGTTTGATCCCTGGGTTGGGAAGATCCCTTGGAGAAGGGAAAGGCTACCCACTCCAGTATTCTGGCCTGGAGAATTCCATGGACTGTATAGTCCACGGGGTTGCCAAGAATCAGACATGACTGAATGACTTTCACTTGACTTGGCTTCTCTTAAGTAACCCACAATATTCTTGCAACCTGTCTTAATACAGTGTGATTAGTGCTATACAGAGTACCATAGAACCTCAGAGAAGAAAATGGCCTAACTCAGCTGGTGATGTCATCCTTTCATGTATTGTTTGGGCCAGGTCAAGATGAACGAATTTGGCAAGTCAAAACACTGTGCCATAGGGAGATTTACTGACAATTGTGCCAACTCAAAGATAGCAAATGAGCCAAGATTAATGAATCCAAGAATTTCAATAATGTATCTTCCATAATGTCCGTCATACAATTATATGCTCAACATTGAAATAAACAGAAAAATATGACTCCATGATTAAGAGAAAAATAGTCTATAAAAGTCAGTTTTAAGATGGCCCAAATTAGTAGTCAGGTGCTTTAAAAAAAAGACAGTATAGATATAGGTTCAAAGATTTATAGGAAAATATGCTATTAATGAACAAACAGATGTGGAATCTCAGTAAAGAAATGAAAACTGTAATAAGAACTTATAGAACAGAAAGCTAAAGTATTTGAAATGAAAAATTTAATAATTTGCTCAACAGCAAACTGGAGTTGGTAAAATAAATAATTGGTTAACTTAAAAGTCAGATTCAATAATTTCTACTGATCTAAGAAAAGAAAAAAGAAAAATCGGAATGATTTATACACAATATAATGAATCTCATTTCCAAGTGATTGGAGTCTCAAATAGAGAATGGAGTGTGTCACCAAATATCTGGAGATGCATTGGCCAAATTAATGAGAAATATAGAGATCCAAGAATCTCAGTGAATCTCAAGCAGGATAAATAAAAAGAACACCAAATCTAATTACATTAAAGGTGAATCTTTAAAATCAAAGATAATGAGTCTTGATAGTCACCAGTAAAAGTGGTATACTACATGCAAGTGAACAATAATAATTTCACTGACTTCTAATCAAAAATAATGGAGACCAGAACACAGTTAAATGACATTTTTAATGTTAAGTTAGAATTCTATATCCAGTAAAAAATACCATTCAGAAATTATATGTATGTGAATATATTTTCAAATAATTGAAAATTGAGATAATTATACACTATCAGAAATGCTAAAGGAAGTTCTTAAGGTTGAAGGAATATGACACCAGATTAAAGCTATAGATTTATATAAAGGGCTGAAGATCACTGGACATAATAATATGTGGGTAAATAAAGATATCTTGTTTTTCTTTCAGTTATTTTAAAGGATATATTAAAGAAAATATTATGACAATATTGAGAGGCTTATAATGTATACAGGTGTCATATACACAACAGCTATAGCATATAGAAAGATAAGTGTAACTACTGTTATGAGATGTCTTTGTTTAACAAGAAGTGGTACAATTTTAACTAAGTTTGTAAATAAGAATGCATATTCATAGAACAATAATGAAAAGAATAATGCAATGAGGCATACCTATGAAAACAATACAGAAATAAAATAGTAAAAATATTTAAGTATTAATATTTAAGAAATATATTAATGTTTAAGGAATAAAGGAAGAGGAACAGCTAGCAAATGAGACAAATAGAAAAAATAGCAAAACATCAGACTTAAATTCAGTTGTATTAAGAACTACATTCAATCTAGATATATGGTTGACCCTTAAATGACATGGGGATTAAGGGTACTCAAACACTCCCTGCCCCCACCCCTGTCCGAGCAGTTGAAAATCTACATATAACTTTACAACTGGCACTTTTAAAATAAAAAAAAAATCATTTATTAATTTTATTTACTTTTGGTTGTGCTGGGTCTTTATTGCTGCCTGTGGACTTTTAGTTGCAGTGAGCAGAGACTACTCTTTTGCTGTGCGTGGGCTTCTCATTGCAATGGCGTCTCTGCAGGGCACATGCTTTTGGCACTCAGGGTTCAACAGTTGCCACACGTGTGCTCAGCAGTTACAACGTGCAGGCTCTAGGGTGCGTGGGCTTCATTAGCTGAGGCAAAGACGCTCAGAAGTTGTGGTGCACAGGCCCTAGAGTGTGCGGGCTTCAGTCATTGTGGCACAGAGGCTCAGCAGTTGCAGCTCACAGGCTCTGGAGTGGTGGCTCAGTAGTTGTGGCACATGGGTGTAGTTGCTCCATGACTTTCGGAATCTTCCAGGACCAGGGATCAAACTCATATCCTCTATCTTGGTAGACAGATTCATATCCACTGTGCCAAGGGAAGTCCACCAGTTGGCACTTTGTGTCTGTAGTTCAACATTTGCAAATTCCACCAATCTCAGATCATAAATATAGTAGTATATGTGTTGAAAAAATTCCGTCTATAAGAGGACCTGCACAGTTCAATCCATGTTGTTCAAGGGTCTGTTATACTAAATAGGTCAATGAAAAGGCAGATGTTGTCAGAATGGATAAAAACAAACGGAAATAAAAATACACAGATGAACTGAAAGAACGAGTGTAGGTAAAGATACAACATTTGTTGTTGTTCAGTCACTCAGTCAGGTCTGACTCTTTGTAACCCCATGGACTGCAATCTTCCCTGTCCTTCACAGTCTCCTGGAGTTTGCTCAAACGCACGTCCATGCAAACTCTATACTAGAGTAGTTTTACCTTCTACAACTTCTTTAGCAATTTCTAGCACTGTAGAAATTATCCCAATTTTCACTCATCTGAGAGCTGGACTGTGAAGAAGGCTGATCACTGAAGAATCGATGCTTTTGAACTGTGGTGTTGGAGAAGACTCTTGAGAGTCCCTTGGACTGCAAGGAGATCCAACCAGTCCATTCTAAAGGAGATCAATCCTGGATGTTCATTGGAGGGACTGATGCTAAAGCTGAAACTGCAATACTTTGGCCACCTCATGCGACGAGTTGACTCACTGGAAAAGACTCTGATGCTGGGAAAGGTTGGGGGCGGGAGGAGAAGAGGACGCCGGAGAATGAGATGGCTGGATGGCATCACCGACTCTGTGGACATGAGTTTGAGTGTACTCCGGGAGTTGGTGATGGACAGGGAGGCCTGGCGTGCTGTGATTCATGGGGTCGCGGAGAGTCGGACACGACTGAGCGACTGAACTGAACTGAACTGAACTGAAAAATGCCTTACTTTTACCTTCAGTTTTCATTAATATCAGACAAAGTAGATTTCAAAACAAGAAATATTACCATAAATGAAACTGGGAGATTTTATTAAAATAAGGTAATTCATCAGTAAGGCATGACAATCTTAAATACACAGCTCCTAGTAATAGAATTCTAAAACAAGTAAAACAAAAACTAAGTTAAATAGAGAGAGAAATAAATTTACAATTCTGATTGGGGATTTCAATACTTGCTTAGCAATTGATTGGATGAGTAGGCAGTAAATAAGCAAATAGAATAGCTCTTCCATGTTTTAGTCAGTTTGACCCTTTGGTATTTATAGAACCTTCCAACCAACAGCAGACTACACTTTCCAAGTGCACATGGAAGCAAGAGAGAACATATGAATCATAAAATAAGATTCAATAAACTATTAAACTATTAAAATTATACAAAGTATATTTTCTGACCACAGTGGAGTTCAATTTTAAATCAAACAAAAAATATCAGGTAAAAACATTTGGAATTTAGAACACAGACTAATAATTGAGTTAAAGAAAAGATTATAAGGGAAATTGAAAAATACTTGGAACTGAATAAAAACTAAGGTGTAAGACATTAAAACTTGTGTGCTTCAGCTAACAGTGCTTGGAAAATAGTTTGATTGCTTAATATAAAAAAGAAGTATATCAGTCATGGTTCATTTGGGAAACCATAGTTTGAATAATGAAAGTTTAATATAAAGGATTAACTGTAACAGGGGATTACTGTTAGTTCAATGGTGTGTGGGGTCACAAATGGCAAGGTGAGAGTCTCATCTTCTAATTAAATTTAATTATTTTTGTTACATTTCTTGGTTAGAATATTTTGCCCATGAGGACTAAGACCCATGGAGCTAAGTATGCTGGGACAGGAAGAAAATCCTGCAAGTGAGTTATTAGGTGAAACGGGAATAAAAGAAACCATTACCAATTTCACCCTTTAACTCCTAGACCCGTAAATTCTGGCTGTATAATTGTCTGATTTAGAACATACATTCTTTGATTTAAAAGAGAGCCCTGTCATTTTAAGATATCTTACAACTGGTGGAGTAACCAAGTCATTAGTAAGCCATTTATCTTTCAAATACATCACCTATTTCTGGATGATGAGCTATGCGGTAAGACTAGTTAATTCTGTAGACATGAGTCCATTGCTCTATTTCCTTTATTGTGAAATGAGTTCCTTTACCAGATGCAATGTTATGGGGAGTGCCATGATAGTGGTTAAGGCATTCTGAGTGTCCACAGATGGTAGGGCTGGCAGAAAGCATTATGGGAAGGGAAACCAAATCAATTTTCTGAATTTGTGTCTGTTCCAGCAAAGATAGATTTCTGCCCCTTCCATGGGGAAAGAGGTCTATTATAATTAACCTGCCACCAGATTGATTCTTAACAAAGAATGATATCACATTTAGGAGTTACTATTGGTTGCTGCTTTTGCAGATAAGGTGCTCAGCAATGATATAATTCAGATCAACTTTGTTGAGGGTGAGTCCATATTGTGGAGCTTAGGTGTAGGTTCCACCTCTGCTAACATGGCCATTTTGTTCATGGGAGCTTTTGAACAAACATTAAGGTACCTGGGGAAAGACGCTGACTGACATCCACAGGGCATGCCATTTTGTCCACCTGACCTCCATAAGCCATCATTTTGATTGATAAGCCACAGTGAGATTTTGGGTCCCAAAATGTTAACATAAATTTTGGACCAAAGTCAAGTAATCCTTGAGAAATCTGGGTATTTCTTATTCCTCAGATAAGCCACTCTACTATATGGGTATAGGTCCCTTTGGGGAAAGATTTGGTGGAAAATTTACAATGTGTGTTTGTATTAATTATGTAGGACACTTTCTCAAGGAGACTTGGCCTCCCTTTCAGTCAAGGGGCTCTTGATCTTTGAATTGACATTGGTTTGGGAACTAGTTAATAGACTGTGATGCTCCGCTGTGTTGACTCAAGTCAGGTGATAGATGCAGTGTTAGTTCTGATGTGACACAGAGCGATTCATCTGGTGGTTATTTCCTCAGTTCTCTAATGTAAAATTAGATCAGATATGCTTAGTGACTGGTAGAATCCCCCACAGAGGTTCCCTAACATATGGGTCATATGGTAGCAAGTTTTAAATAAAAGACCTTAGAATTTCCTCTCCTTTTTAAGATCAGTTCAGTTCAGTAGCTCATTCCTGTCTGACGCTTTGCGACCCCATCAACCGTGGCACGCCAGGTCTCCCTGTCCATACCCAACTCCTGGAGTCCACCCAAACCCATGTCCATTGAGTCGGTGATGCCATCCAACCGTCTCGTCGTCTGTCATTCCTTTTTTCTCCTGCCCTAAATCTTTCCTAGCATCAGGGTCTTTTCAAATGAGTCAGCTCTTTGCATCAGGTGGCCAAAGTATTGGAGTTTCAGCTTCAATATCAGACTTTCCAGTGAACACCCAGGACTGATCTCCTTTAGCATGGACTGTTTGGATCTCCTTGTAGTCCAAGGGACTCTCAAGAGTCTTCTCCAACACCACAATTCAAAAGCATCAATTCTTTGGCAATCAGCTGTCTTTATAGTCTAACTCTCACATCCATACATGACCACTGGAAGAGCCAAAGCCTTGACTAGATAGACCTTTGTTGACAAAGTAATGTCTCTGCTTTTTAAACACGCTGTCTAGGTTGGTCATAACTTTCCTTCCAAGGAGTAAGCATCGTTTAATTTCACGGCTGCAGTCACCATCTGCAGTGATTTTTGAGCCCCCCCAAATTAAAGTCGGCCACTGTTTCCACTGTTTCCCCATCTCTTTGCATGAAGTGATGGGACTGGATGCCATAATCTTAGTTTTCTGAATGTTGAGCTTTAAGCCAACTTTTTCACTCTCCTCTTTCATTTTCATCAAGAGGCTCTTTAGTTCCTCTTCGCTTTCTGCCATAAGGGCGGTGCCATCTGCATATCTGAGGTTATTGATATTTCTCCCAGCAATCTTGATTCCAGCTTGTGCTTCTTCCAGCCCAGCGTTTCTCATGATGTACTCTGCATAGAAGTTAAATAAGCAGGGTGACAATATACAGCCTTGACGTACTCCTTTTCCTATTTGGAACCAGGCTGTTGTTCCATGTACAGTTCTGACTGTTGCTTCCTGACCTGCATATACGTTTCTCAACCTATGTAGCTCAGGTGGTCTGTTATGATTATCTCCTTCAGAATTTTCCACAGTTTGTGATCTACACAGTCAAAGGCTTTGGCATAGTCAATAAAGTAGAAATAGATGTTTTTTTCTGGAACTCTCTTGCTTTTCCATGATCCAGTGGATGTTGGCAATTTGATCTCTGGTGCCTCTGCCTTTTCTAAAACCATCTTGAACATCTGGAAGTTCATGGTTCACATACTGCTGAAGCCTAGCTTGGAGAATTTTGAGCATCACTTTACTAGCGTGTGAGATGAGTGCAATTGTGCAGTAGTTTGAGCATTCTTTGGCATTGCCTTTCTTTGGTATTGGAATGAAAAGTGACCTTTTCCAGTCCTGTGGCCACTGCTGAGTTTTCCAAATTTGCTGACATACTGCGTGCAGCACTTTCACAGCAACATCTTTCAGGATTTGAAATAGCTCAACTGGAATTCCATCTCATTTACTATTCCTTTTTGAGATATTAAATGAGAAACAATATCACTTTACTATGGGAATTATAGAGATGAATAGCACCATAAAAAACCTAAAGAAGTGGGGATGATAATACCCATCACATTGCTATTTAATTCCTTCACTTTAGCTGCAAATAAGTCAGCTGTATGCCAGAAAATGATCAAGGGCTGTTGTGAACTTAATATGATTGTGATGCCAATTGCTATTGCTTTCCCGTATGCAGTGACTCTAAGGGAGCAAACCCACATAGCATGTGACACTTGGTACATAGCTATTGACCTGGATGACTTCTTCTCCATATAGTTTTTAAGGACAACCAGAAGCAGTTGCTTTTACCTGGAAGGCCCAATAGTATTTTCAGTCTTACTTTGGGGCTATGACAATTTTACTGCTCCCTATCATACTATAGGGGCTTCCCTGGTAGCTCAGCTGGTAAAGAATCTGCCTGCAATCCAGGAGACCCTGGTTCAACTCCTATGCTGGGAAGATCCCCTGGAAGAGGGCATGGCAACCCATTCCAGTATTCTTGCCTGGAGAATCCCATGGACAGAGGAGCCTGATGGGCCCCAGTACGGGGGGGGGGGGGGGTCACAAAGAGTCAGACACGACTGAGCAACTAAGCACAGCACATCATACTATAGACCACAGAAATCTTGCTTGTCATGACATTTCATACAACATCATCTATACTAGTGTACTGATGATGTACAAATTGGACCTGTTGAACAGAAAATAGCAATTATTTTAGATGTCTTAGAATAAGATGGTGAGTTCTAATTCTGTATCAGTCAAGGCTCAACTAGACAAATGCTCATGAAGGGAAAGGCTACCCACTCCAGTATTCTGGCCTGGAGAATTCCATGGACTGTATAGTTCATGGGGTCACAAAGAGTTGGACATGACTGAGCAACATTCACTTTCACTTTATAATTTGAATAAGGAATTTAATATAAAGAATTAGTAACTGTTACAACAGAGAAGGGAATGGCAACCCACTCCAGTATTCTTGCCAGGAGAATCCCATGGACAGAGAAGCTGGGCGGGCTACAGTCCATGGGGTCGCAAAGAGTCGGACAGGACTGAGCGCTTAACACACACACCACTGTTACAAGGAACTAGAGCAATGAGAATATTGGATAGCAACTAAGATAATTCTGAAGAATACAGGAATAAATCCACCTACTATCCCTAGGGCTAATATAGGGTATTATGGGGAACAGATTTTTCTCTACATTTTTTAGTGATCCTATAAAAATCTCAGTTTCCTGAACCAAGGAAATGCGTAAGCTACCAGGGTAGAGGGTTTGCTTTCATTTCCCCTAGGAACATTTTACTTCTTTCAATGAAGATTAGAACTGAGGCCATCTGTTTCTGTAATGGTGGAGATAATTATTTCCTTACAATAAACTTCTCTTATCTTCCCAAGAGTCAAATGGTTTTGGCTAAGGCACCTTGTTGTTGTTGAGTCACTAAGTCAAGTCTGCTCTTTGCAACCCCATGGACTGCAGCATGCCAGGCTTCCCTGTCCTTCACTATCTCCCAGGGTTTGCTCAAACTCAAGTCCATTGTGTTGATGATGTCATCCAACAATTTCATCCTCTGTCTGCCTCCTTCTCCTCCTGCTTTCAATCTTTCCCAGCATCAGGGTCTTTTCCAAAGAGTTGGCTCTTCACATCAGGTGGCCAAAGTATTGGAGCTTCAGCTTTAACATCAGTCCTTCCAATGAACATTCAGGGTTGACTTCCTTTAGGACTGACTAGTTTGATCTCTTTTCTGTCCAAGAAACTCTAAAGAGTCTTCTCCAATACCACAGTTCAAAAGCATCGATTCTTCAGAGCTCAGCCTTGTTTATGGTCCAACTCTCACATCTGTACTTGACTACTGAAAAAACCTTGCTTTGACTGTATGGACTTTCGTCAGCAAAGGGATGTCTCTGCTTTTGAATACGCTGTCCAGGTTTGTCATAGCTTTTCTTCTAAGGAGCAAGCATCTTTTAACTTCATGACTGCAATCAGTGTCTGGAGTGATTCATTATCTCTCTGCCTGTTTACGTTTCAAAAGGGGTGGAGCCTGGAACCTTGAGGAAATCTCTAGGTTGTTAAAGCCATAGACATTCTATCTTTTTCCTGGAGAGATTTATTTACATAACAAGGATTAGAGGAAGGATTCTTTGCATTCTGTCTCCAAGGAGATACTCAGAAGGAGAAGGAAGAAAAAATAATCTCTTTCCCCTGTATAAAGGGAAGACGTTTATATTTCTCCATCACTTCAATACAGAGTTATCCTGCCACTTGTGTAGGATATATTTTCCATCTGATTCTTATTACATCACTTTGCAGGGTTGCACATGTGGAGAGACTAATGATCCAATGCTATTCTGATTGTTGACTGTGTGGTGAGCATAAGAAAGCTGCTCTGATTTAGAAACTTCATTCCAAAAAATTTAATAATAATGAATGTTAAAAACCAACAACACTCAAGGAAGAGACAACCTTACCTGCATAAGGGCTAATATGCATACCTTATTGGAGAGGCCGCACATCAACCCACTGTATGATAGAGACAGTGCAGTGTGCCATGCTGGGACAATGTGGATGAAATCTACACTTTGGAACGTGCTAGAAATCTGCCCTCTGTTGTACTGGGGAAAGTTATTCTGAAGGTGCTCTCTTGCTGGAGATGCTCTACTTTACTACGCAAAGAGCCATCCTAAAGTAAATTGTTTATTTCTAGGTGCTGTTGATTGCCATGCACTGCAAAGCTGGAGTATCTGCCCATGTTGCAGGAACTTGGTGCTGGAGAAGCCAAGTCGTGCTGAAGAAAACTGCCAGATGAAGCACAGTGGAAATGTGAAGGAAGGTCCCTTCCTCCTGTAATGTGTCTAATAGTGTCCTGAATTGACAAAGCTTAGCATTGTACCAGCTGTCAGGAGCTCAGCTCAGTTTCTTCAGAGCAAGCAACGAAAGCAAATTTGAAGTTGAAGGGAAATACACTGATAAATGGCACACAAAGAAAAATGTAAAATCAATTATGTATTGCTTCTTCTACTCAGGAGGGAGTAACTACTGCTTTATTAGTCCTTTCATCATCAGGAAAAAAAAAAACAATAAAGTGGGAAAAGCATGCAAATCAATTGTTTTCAGATGTGGGACAATAGGCAGTGAAAGATTGTGATTATTGAGAGACTAAAAACATGAAAGTTAAGCTTCATGATTGCCCTGGCCTTTTGTCTAAAGGCTCTTTGCAAAACATGACATATTGAAGGGGAATCTAAGAAGAAGACAGGGTTTTACTGAGCTAAAGAGACAAAAATTGAAATTTAAAGATGGCAGTATGGGTGGTACATGTGGGTCAGAGTAGAAGAGAAGAGGAAGCTCCACAGAATAAAAGCTGCAGAATGATACATAAGTATCTCTTGGTCTGTAGCAGAATACTAAGCTATACATATACAGAGTCAGGCATTAAAAGGCTGGCATAGAATAATTAAGGGGAAATGTAATGTAAACAGAGGTTCTGAAGTTTGCACATGGCTGTGAGACATTGGTGTTTGATCACCTAGAGAAGAGAAGCTTAACTGAGCAAACTGGGTCCTCAGTGGAGACCCTAGTAAGACTATACCTTCAGGATAAAGCCATCCTAACCCTAAATTAAAGACTAATGAGTCTTGCCCTATCAAACAGAGAACGCAATCAAGTCAAGCTCAAAAGGATCCACAAGTAACCTACATACATAACAGAACAAAGTTCAATGTTTTTTAAAGGTATAAAAGGAAAAAAAATACAGCATGCTACACATAAAATTCAAAATCTCTAGCATTCACTAAACTACTTGGTATATGATGAAGCAGAAAAATGTCAATTATAGTGAGAAGAAAATCAGAAGAAAGAGATATAGACATGAAAGAGGAGATGGAATTAGGCAAGATTGTTAAAACATTTACAAATATTATATACTCTCAAGGATTATAAGAAAACATGAAGGTAATGAGAAGAATGAAAGGTATAAAAGAACCAAAAGAACCTTCTGTATATAAAAGATTGTATTATGTGCAAAGAGCATTTTCAGTTCAGTTCAGTTACTCAGTCGTGTCCGACTCTTTGTGACCCCATGGACTGTAGCACGCCAGGCTTCCCTGTCCGTCACCAACTCCTGGAGTTCACCCAAACTCATGTCCATTGAGTTCGCGATGCCATCCAACCATCTCATCTTCTGTCATCCCCTTCTCCCACCTTCAATCTTTCCCAGCATCAGGATCTTTTCAAATGAGTCAGTTCTTCACATCAGGTGGCCAAAGTATTGGGAGTTTCAGCTTTAGCATCAGTCCTAACACCCAGAACTGATTTCCTTTAGGATGGACTGGTTGGATCTCCTTGCAGTCCGAGGGACTCTCAAGAGTCTTCTCCAACACCACAGTTCAAAAGCGTCAATTCTTTGGCACTCAGCTTTCTTTATAGTCCAACCCTCACATCTATACATGCCTACTGGAAAAACCATAGCTTTGACTAGATGGACCTTTGTTGGCAAAGTAATGTCTTTGCTTTTTAATATGCTGTCTAGGTTGGTCATAACTTTTCTTCCAAGGAGCAAGCGTCTTTCAATTTCACGGCTGCAGTCACCATCTGCAGTGATTTTGGAGCCCCCCCAAAATAAAGTCAGCCACTGTTTCCACTGTTTCCCCATCTCTTTGCCATGAAGTGATGGGATTGGATGCCATAATCTTAGTTTTCTGAATGTTGAGCTTTAAGCCAAATTTTTCACTCTCCTCTTTCACTTTCATCAAGAGTCTTTTTAGTTCTTCTTCTATTTCTGCCATAAGGGTGGTGTCATCTGCATATCTGAGGTTATTGAACTTTTCCCCAGCAATCTTGACCCAACTTGTGCTTCTTCCAGCCCAGCGTTCCTCATGATGTACTCTGCAAATAAGTTAAATAAGCAGGGAGACTATATACAGCCTTGACGTACTCCTTTCCCAATTTGAAGCCAGTCTGTTTTTCCATGTCCAGTTCTAACTGCTGCTTCCTGACTTGCATTTTGCAGAATAGATTAATAGTAGATTAGTAAGTGCTTTGTTTCATTGATTTTTCTCTACTGATTTCTTGTTTTCAATTTCATTGATTTCTTCAATAATCATTATTATTTATTTTATTCAACTTTAGGTTTAATTTGCCTTTTTTTCTTCCCTAGTTTCCTTAGATAGAAACTTGGATTATTGATTTCAGGTCTTTTTTCTTTACTAAGATGTGTATTCAATGCTATAATTTTCACTCTAAACACTGTTGTTACTGAATCCCACTTTGCTGTTTTATTTTCATTTGGTTCAGAATATTTTCAAATTTATCTTGAGATTTCTTCTTTGACCTATGCCATATAATTATAATTATGACATTAAAGTTTTAATGTCAATATGTTTATTAAAAAAGAAGCAAAATATAGCTGCATTTGGGAAAAATGTTTTCTTAAGAAATTTGTTTAGTATCTACCATATGCAGATTTGTACTAGGTACTAATAAGTGTTTGAAAGTATAAAGGAAAGTGTTGGCTGCTCAGTCGTGTTCAACTCTGTGTGAGCCGATGGACTGTAGCCCACTAGGCTTGTCTTTCCATGGGATTCTCCAGGCAAGAATACTGAAGTGGGTTTGCCATTCCCTTCTTCAGGAGATCTTCGCAACTCAGGGATCGAACCTGGTCTTCTGAATTGCAGGCAGATTCTTTACCATCTGAGCCACATTAATAGCAAGATCACTAATGGCAGAAAGTGAAGAGGAACTAAAAAGCTTCTTAATAAGAGTGAAAAAGGAGAGTGAGAAAGCTGGCTTGAAACTCAACATTAAAATAAACTAAGATCATGGCATGCTGTTCCATTACTTCATGACAAATAGTAGGGGAAAAAGTGGAAGCAGTGACAGATTTTATTTTCTTGGCTTCCAAAATCACTGCAGACAGTGACTGCAGCCATGAAGGTAAAAGACACTTGCTCCTTTGAAGAAAGGCAATGACAAACCTAAAGAGTGTTTTAAGAAGCAGACATCAGTTTGCTGACAAAGATCTGTATAACCAAAGCTGTGGTTTTTCCAGTTATGAACGGATGTGAGAGTTGAACCATAAAGAAGGCTGAGCACCAAAGAATTGATGGTTTTGAATTGTGGTTTTGGAGAAGACTCTTGAGAGTATCTTGGACTGCAAGGAGAACAAATAAGTCAATCCTAAAGAAAATTAATCCTGAATATTCATTGGAAGGACTGTTGCTGAAGCTGAAGCTCTAATATTTCGGTCACCTGATGTGACAAGCTGGCTCTTTGGAAAGGACCCTGATGCTGGGAAAGACTGAAGATGAAAGAAAAAGGGGCCAGCATAGGATGCAGTGTTTAGGCAGCATCACTGGCTCAATGGACACGAATCTGAACAAACTCCTAGAGCTAGTGGAGGACAGAAGAGCCTGGTATGCTGAAGTCCATGGGATTCCACAGAGCCAACACGACTTAACGACAGTAACAACAGCAGGCAAGATTTTAAACTTGAACAGAAACTTATTAAGTTATCAAATTTAAATTTGTTACAATTAAGATATGAAAGTTTAATGATGGCGAACACGGTCTTCAGAATGAGCAACTTAGTGCACTTTCCCCATAACGTGATCCTGACTCCACAGCCTCATGAAATATCAGCAGCTTCCATGGCATCCTCAGACTAACTCTGTGAAGCAGAAATTATCTGTAGGGCTATTCTTAACTCTGGGTTTTAGGCATTGGTAAGGGTATATTTTCTCCAGAGAAGACCAGGCCAGAAAGGGAGGGTTAATATATGAAGTTTCAATGGAAGGACCATTTAAATGTTCTCTTTGAATAGGAGGGGATACAATGTGCTGGGTGTGAGGATGCCCAATGAGGTTGGGGTACTGAGTGCAGGGGAGACTGGGGGACCCTGATGGATAGTTCGGTGGGGCATGGTGTGCAAAAAGGAATGAAGTGAAGGATGACATCCAGCAGACTGAGGGCTGGGCTGACCAAGTCTTTCTTTGGGACCAGTGACATGGGGAGGAGGGACCGATAGAATCCAGTGTATTCTAAATTCTGTATCCAGAATTCCAGTCCTCAGCTTCACACTTTCAGTTCAGTTCAGTTCAGTCGCTCAGTCGTGTCCAACTCTCCGCGACCCCATGAATCACAGCACGCCAGCCCTCCCTGTCCATCACCAACTCCCGGAGTTCACTCAAACTCATGTCCACAGAGTCGGTGATGCCATCCAGCCATCTCATTCTCGGTCGTCCCCTTCTCCTCCTGTCCCCAATCCTTCCCAGCATCAGGGTCTTTTCTAGTGAGTCAACTCGTCGCATGAGGTGGCCAAAGTATTGCAGTTTCAGCTTTATTATCAGTCCTTCCGATGAACACCCAGGATTGATCTCCTTTAGAATGGATTAGTTGGATCTCCTTGCAGTCCAAGGGACTCTCAAGAGTCTTCTCCAACACCACAGTTCAAAAGCATCAATTCTTCGGCGATCAGCTTTCTTTACAGTCCAACTCTCACTTTAGATGTGGGTAAATCAGAGTTCACAGTCAAAGATTTTACAATATCTGAGCCTGACAACAAGAAAAAAAAAATTCAACTCTAAAACAGATGTTTTATTTTGCTCTTAGGCAGAGGGGGCGAGGGCTTCCCTTGTAGCTGTCAGTATAGAATCTGCCTGCAGTGCAGCAGACCCGGGTTCAATCCCTGGGTCAGGAAGATCCCCTGGAGAAGGAAATGGCCACCCACTCCAGTGTCCTTGCCTGGAAATCCCATGGACAGAGGCGCCTGGCGGGCTACGTCCATGGGGTCTCAGAGTCAGGCATGACTGAGTGACTGACACTCTCAAGAGAGGGAGAGGTTCTTACATGTCTGTAGAGATGATGAAAGGAGATTAGCTGCATGAGAAGGGCATGACTGAAACTTTCAAAGGGAGTTTATAATTAATCCATACTGGTGGAGGGACCATAAGCCTCTGGAGTTCAGAGAATAGATTCACGTTTCTTCGTATTCACCCCAGCACCTAGCAATGCTTAGATACATAGTGACTACTCAGAAAGCAGGAGGAAGGGAGGAAGGTGGAGGGCATTGTTCTAGGGAAAGAATGTTCTGGGCAGGATAACAGAAGCAAACATGCATGCCCTGAGTCTGCCCCACAGCCCACAGGCCAGAATTCATGGACACCTTCCTGTGGCTAACGAGAACCTAGCAGTGACAATAGGAAGGTCAAGCAGAGCTGTACTTTGAGAGTGAAGCAAGAACCTCCAAACTTGGATTCCTGAGACCTGAGCTGTTAGTTGTATTCATCTTTTCTCTAGTCTGACTCTTACCTGGACTTGAATGCTGTCACATGCTTCTGGATCTTCTCATTCCTGGAATCTGGGCTACAGAGGTTGGGATGTATGCAATAACCAATATTTTTAATAATTAACCACCATTGATTTCTCAGACAAGGGTCATTCCCTTCCTCCCTTATTGAAACCACGCACTTGGCACCTGTGTGCAGAAGTGAAAAATCTTTCACAGATTATTAATAACTTTGCAACCCCCTCCACCTCCCATTCTATATTTGTAAACCCTGAAAGGTCTGAGCTTTGTGACAGGAGCTCCAACTCACTGGTGGGAAACTTAATACCACTTTGTGAGGGGGCTGTGTTGCATATACCCACACTGTTGTTGGCCTTTGACTTTGCTCAGACAAATAGGAGAGCTGGTAGAGAGGGCTGGAGGATGTTCAGGAAAGAGAGGGAAACAATTGCTCATAAAAAGGTTTTCATCCATTCTTTTCCTACCAGACATTTATTGGGTAAATATTTTCCTGCTTCTGTCTTTTTCTGGATAGATAAGAAGGGAATTTTGTCCCATACAGAATCTATTACTTGCTTTGTGAGCTTGGTTCTATAGCTGGGGGAAACTCTGGCAGAAAGATATTCTTTGATGTTGAGCCTTCACTGACTTCTCCCTTAACTTCAGGCACCTTTTCTCTAGTTTTTCCAGCAAGGATGGTGAATTAGTTCTTATGAGGTCTAGTATTGGAGAATACAACTTGTACCATAGTGTTACAACATTGCCTGTGAAATAATCAAAACCTTAGCCATTCCAGTGCACATCAACGCTAGTGCTGGAAGTCTCCCTAGCCCATTGATAGGCTCTGGTCAACGGGAAGGCTTTGGTGAGGAAGGGTCTCTGGCAGGGACACGTTGTGGGGTGCTTACCCCAACACCATCTTGGGACATGAGCAGGATTCCTATGGGTTCCATAAGGGTCAATCTTCGTGGAAGTGATTAGAGATTTGATTGTCTGGGATTCTTCTTTGTGTGTATATGAGATAAATTTCCAGTGCTGAAATTCTAGAGTAGTAGAAAATAGTTTATGTTTGAATTCTGGTTGAAATGTTTCACCAAACCCCTTCCACAAACTGGGAAATAAATATGACTGATATTTGAATGCCATTGTTACTAGAACATCATCCTTAGATTTCTAATACTTCTTTTGAGTTGCTTATGTTTCAAGTTGCCCATTAAACTCAGTTAATTTCTTAAATGCTCTGTTGAGCTTGTGAAATGTTTTTTTCTAAACAGAATTCTTTCATGTATAATTATTAAGCTCTTCATGAATCAGTTCTTTATCACCCTGAGCAAAGGAACATTAAGGAGTAAACCAAAACACATTTTGAACATCCAGAATGATGTCACAAAATAAATCTGTGCTTTACAATGTATTTTCATTATTTTCATCTGATATTAGTTTGCTAAGAGTTTCATCATGACTGGATGCTGAATTTCATAAATGGCTTTTTCTGCATGCGTTGAGATGATGACACAGTTTTTATTTCTGTAATTGTGGTGAAATGAATTGATTGTTAAGGTGTCAACCCAATTTTGTATTCCTGGAATATATCCAACATGATTTTGATGTATTACCAGTTTTGAATATTACTGTTGTCATTGCCAGATTCTAGTTTAAGGTCATTCTCTCATAAAGTTGGGGAGGGTGATGTCAGCAAGATGGTCAAATAAGACACCCTTCATTTATATCTCTCATTCAGCAACAATAATTTGGCATCCATCCGCAGACAAAAGTGCCTTTGTGAGAACTTGGGGATCCAGTTAGGAGACTGTGAAACCCTAGAGCAGTCCGAGACTGAGGCTGTCTTACTGAGGTGGTTGATTCTCTGACCATGGTCCCAAATGCAGACTTGGAAACAGCTCTGTCCCCCTGAAGAAGGAGCTGCAGCCCTGTTTGGCTTTCGTTCTGTCATGAGCACCATCTGCCGGGGGACCTTGGAGGAGTCATGACCACCTATGCATCAAGTGATACGCAAACAGTCTTGGCCCTGGACCTGGAAGTGGACCATTTACCTACTCTTGCCCCTTTGGGTGTTATCCGGGAGCCCCTGGATGTAACATTGAGATGGCAATGAAGGTCATTGCCAACTTTATTCCCCCTCATGAGAAGACCAACTAACAACTATCCATAGACAAGACACCACTGTAAAAATCCCAGAGCCTGGGAGTGAGGCTGAGGTGACTTTTTGGACCACAGAGATGGAGAAGGACTGCACTGGAAGGGGAAGAATAGAGGTTTCACTTTGTTCCCCATGATGGCACAGAACCACACCAAGGGACGGCTTCCCAGGACCTACAGTTTCCCCAGTGGGAAAAGAGCAAAATAGACATCTTGCTCCCCTCAGCTTTTGATATACTTCCTGGGAGGCTCACTTGGATCTTGCATCATGGGGAATCACTGTGGGAATCTGTGGGGCTTGATCACTGGGGATCAGAAAGAGGTGGAGAAAAGATGCAGCCAGATCTTGGTGGATCACATTCCTGTTTGTATCAGTGCCCATGTGGCTCTACCTGCCCATCTTCAGAACCTAGGCAATGGTCTCTATTGGCAGTGAAGTCTTTTCCGTGGCTGTACACAGGCAGGAAAACAAATTTACAGCCCCTCCCAACTACTGAGCATAGCCTCTAGTCCTGTCAGGACAGAGGGCTTGGCCAGAGAACCTAGGCAGCCCTGGAGCCCATCTTACTGCCAAGAGTCAAGCCAGTAGCCCTTCTCACATGTTGAGCATAGCCTCTGATTTCACTCAATTAGGGAGCCTAAACAGTGACCCTGGGCAGCCTGAGCCCAGCTATGGCCCTATATGATTGCTGAACACAGCTTGTGGCCTCATCAAGACAGGGAACCCAGTTGGTGAATCCATCCAATCATGGAATATAATCTGTGGCTCCACCCAACAAGGTAGCCCAGAAAGTGACCGGCCAACCATGAAGAGTCTCCAGCCCCACCCAACTGCAGGATACAACTGAATGTCCTGTTCAACCAGAAAGCCTAGCCAGAGACTTTGCTCAACAGTGGAACCTGCCAGTGGCCTCAGTTCAGTTCAGTCACTCAGTCATGTCTGACTCTTTGTGACCCCGTGAATCACAGCACACCAGGCCTACCTGTCCATCACCAACTCCCGGAGTTCACTCAAACTCATGTCCATTGAGTCAGTGATGCCATCCAGCAGTCTCATTCTCTGTCATCCCCTTCTCCTCCTGCCTCCAATCCCTCCCAGTATCAGAGTCTTTTCCAGTGAGTCAACTCTTCTCATGAGGTGGCCAAAGTATTGGAGTTTCAGCTTTAGCATCAGTCCTTCCAATGAACACCCAGGACTTATCTCCTTTAGAATGGACTGGTTGGATCTCCTTGAAGTACAAGGGACTCTCAAGAGTCTTCAACACCACAGTTCAAAAGCATCAATTCTTCGGTGATCAGCTTTCTTCACAGTCCAACTCTCACATCCATACATGACCACTGGAAAAATCATAGCCTTCACTAGACGGACCTTTGTTGGCAAAGTAATGTCTCTGCTTTTTAATATGCTATCTAGGTTATGTAGGCTAGACCTATGATACCTTCTAGAACTAACACCCCCCAAAATATGTCCTTTTTTTTTTTATAGGGGACTGGCATGCAAAAGTAGGAAGTCAAGAAACACCTGGAGTAACAGGCAAATTTGGCCTTGGAGTACAGAATGAAGCAGGGCAAAGGCTAATAGAGTTTTGCCAAGAGAACACACTGTTCATAGCAAACACCCTTTTTCAACAACACAAGAGAAGACTCTACACATGGACATCACCAGATGGTCAACACCGAAATCAGATTGATTATATTTTTGAAGCTAAAGATGGAGAAGCTCTACACAGTTAGCAAAAACAAGACCAGGAGCTGACTGTGGCTCAGATCATGAACTCCTTATTGCCAAATTCAGACTTAAATTGAAGAAAGTAGGGAAAACCATTAGACCATTCAGATAATCCCTTATGATTATACAGTGGAAATGAGAAATAGATTTAAGGGACTAGATCTGATAGATAGAGTGCCCAATGAACTATGGATGGAGGTTCATGACATTGTACAGGAGACAGGGACCAAGACCATCCCCATGGAAAAGAAAAGCAAAAAAGCAAAATGGCTGTCTGAGGAGGCCTTACAAATAGCTGTGAAAAGAAGAGAAGCGAAAAGCAAAAGGAGAAAAGGAAAGATATAAGCACCTGAATGCAGAGTTCTAAAGAATAGCCAGGAGAGACAAGAAAGCCTTCCTCAGTGATCAATGCAAAGAAATAGAGGAAAACAACAGAATAGGAAAGACAAGAGATCTCTTCAAGAAAATTAGAGATACAAAGGGAACATTTCATTCAAAGATGGGCTCAATTAAGGACAGAAATGGTATGGACCTAACAGAAGCAGAAGATATTAAGAAGAGGTGGCAAGAATACACAGAAGAACTGTACAAAAAAGATCTTCACAACCAAGATAGTAACGATAAAGTGATCACTCACCTAGAGCCAGGTATCTTGGAATGTGAAGTCAAGTGGGTCTTAGAAAGCATCACTATGAACAAAGCTAGTGTAGGTGATGGAATTCCAGTTGAGCTATTTCAAATCCTGAAAGATGATGCTGTGAAAGTGCTGCACTCAATATGCCAGCACATTTGGAAAACTCAGCAGTGGCCACAGGACTTGAAAAGGTCAGTCTTCATCCCAATCCCAAAGAAAGGCAAATCCAAAGAATGCTCAAACTACTGCACAATTGCACTCATCTCACACGCTAGTAAAGTCATGCTCAAAATTCTCCAAGCCAGGCTTCAGTCAGTGGCCTACCTGATTGCAAAGCCCAGACTGAGACTCTACCCATCTTTGGGGCCCTGGCTCAGCCTGAGGCTGTCTGACCCTGAAGCCCTGCCTACAGTCCCTGCAGTGTGGGGTTCAACCAGTGGCACCATCTGATTGGAAAGCACAGTCTGGGGGCCTGGGAACCACTTCTACTGCATCTATTTCACAACTGTTCTCTTAAAAGCAGTTGGAAGACTCTGTGTGTGTAAACCACATATACGTATAAACCCAGAGGTTATTAAAGAAGGAGCAATAGGTGGAACACAGGTGATTTTATTTAGGAAATGAAACTTCTGTGTCCTACTGTGGTGGATATATGTTATAAATTGTTCAAAATTTTTTGTACAACTCAAGGAGAGAACCCTAGTGTAAACTGTAGACTGGTTAACTTGATGTCTCAGTATTGGTTCATGGGTGTAACAAATGTTGGCTGTGGGGTAGGCTGAATGTGTGTGTGTGTGTTGGGGAGGGGAGGGAATGTGGGAACTTCCTGTACTGTCTAACTTTGCTGTGCACTTTAAACTGCTCTAAAAACAAGTATTACTTTAAAAAGCAAAAAGCAAAATACGTAACTACCTTCTCTTTACTGCTCTCAGAAGATGGAAAGAATGGTCAGTGTCCCAGAACACATGAAAAGATATTCAGGATGACTGATAGGGAAATGCAAGTCAAAAGAGGATTGGGATACAATTTTTATTCCAAATTGCAGAATGTTCTAACTCTTTAGCCCTGTCAAGAATATGGAGAAACAGGAACTCCTTCACATTGGTGGTACAGCTGTGAAAGGCTACAGCGTCTTTAACAATTATCTAGAACATTATTATAAAACTTAAAATTTACGACTGACTCAGGAATCACTGAAGAATAAGGTCTACAAAGTCCTATTGGTACCTGTAGGTAAAAATATATCTAAAAAGATGATTATGTTATATTCTTAATCATAAATATTTTTAATCATCAATAAAATTGTTGAATAAACTATAGTACATCTATATTATGGAATATCATGCAGCTATACAAAACAATGAGTTAGATTTATTTTTATTAATATGAAGTGGCATATATAAAATATTTTCAGGGAAAATGCATAGGACAGATGAAAATAAAGCAAAGGAAACAGTATATTTTTGTCCATGTGTATAGCAAAAGAGGGTAAAAGAACGCAGAACAAACCATTAGCATTTATTGCCTTGGGGATGGGGAAAACAGGGGAAGATTGCGGTTTTCTTTATACAATAGCAGTTGTTTTGTTGCAACAAGTATGTAGTACTGCTTTTGTAGCTTAAAAGAAAAATTCAATAAATTGTAGTAGAAATAAAACCAACAGAAGAAGAGCCCTGGATGACATGGCCTCAGGGTCAAACATCTATGGACAGTCAGCTCTTTTATACTTCCAAGAGTGACTGCCTCTTAGTTTAACTCCTGAGCATTACTAGACTATGAAATTCATTTCTTTTCTGTGTTTTGAGGGATGAAACAAACAAGAAATTAACTCTTCTTCTCTCCGAACATGGTGCACAGTTTCCTTCAGGATGAGATGTCTCTTAGTTAAAGCTCAGTAAGTGGCTGAAGAGGAAAATCTTTCCCTCCACCACCTCTCCATCCTGTTCCTAAATTAATATACCTCCAGCCTAAGGGTATAGGGGGAAACTGCGTCATGTCCCTCAAAAGGGAGTAAAGGAATAAACACTGTTTTTGATTTAAAAATATGTAAATCCTGTCTAATTTTGAGCTCAAGCATAAAATATCAGCCATCAAATAATGCATAACAAATTACCCTAAAAGTTATCAGCTTAAAACAACAATAACCATTATCTCACACAGTTTCCTTGGATAGCAAGGAGATCAAACCAGTCAATCCTAAAGGAAATTCATTGGAAGGACTGATGCTGAAGCTGAAGCTCCAACACTTTGGCCACCTGATGCAAAGAGCTGACTCACTGTAAAAGACCTTGATGCTAAGAAAGATTGAGGCCAGGAGGAGAAGAGGGCAACAGAGGATGAGATGGTTGGATGGCATCACTGACTCAATGGACATGAGTTTGACTGAACTCTGGGAGATAGTTAAGGACAGGGAAGCATGGTGTGCTGCAGTCCATGGGGTCACAAAGAGTCGGACACAACTGAGTGACTGAACAACAGCAACACGCAGTTTCAGAGTCAGGGCTCTGGGACTGGCTTTGCTCTGTGGTTCTGGCTCAGATACTCTCAGGAGGTCAAGGTGTTGGCCTGGGCCCATCTAATCTGCTTCTGTGTTGGCTGGCTCACATGGCTGGTGAGTCAGAGCTGGTGGTTAGAGAAAGCCTCAGTTCCTCCCAGGTGTGCTTCTACATAGGGCAGCTTAGTATCCTCAGGACATGGTAGCTGGACACCTCCAGGGCTAGTGGTCCAAGAAGAAGAACAAGGAGAAGTACAAAATGTCTTTTATAAACAAATCTCAGAATTCAAATGCCATCATTTTTATACATTCTATTCTGTTAGAAGAAAGTTGCTAAATTTGGGCCACCATTCAGGGGAGTGGAATTAATTCCACCATGAAGGAAAGAGTATCAGAAAATGTGTATATATTCAGTACTCACAGCTGCCCTATTTTCTAGCTTTTAGGAATTTCAAAAAATTTTAAGTCTCCTGAAAGCATTCTTTTCTATAAAGGTTTTGGATTTTTTCTTAATAGCTTTTGTTTAATTTTACGAGATTTTGATGATCTAGTGTTCTGTATTCCCTTTTCTTGTACTTATTCCTGTTGATACAAAGCCAGAACTCCACATGCTTTTATGAAATCTCTGTCCCCTTCTTTCCCCCCTAAATCACAAATTCATCAATGTCATCATCCCAAAAGTCTCAGTTCAGTTCAGTTCAGTGGTTCAGTTGTTTCCACTCTTTGCGACTGCAGCACGCCAGGCCTCCTTGTCCATCACCAACTCCCGGAGTTTATTCAAACTCATGTCCATTGAGTCAGTGATGCCATCCAACCATCTCATCTGCTGTTGTCCCCTTCTCCTCCTACCTTCAATCTTTCCCAGCATCAGGGTCTTTTTCCAGTGAGTCAGTTCTTCATAACAGGTGACCAAAGTATTGGGAGTTTCAGCTTCAGCATCAGTCCTTCCAGTGAATATTCAGGATTGATTTCCTTTAGGATGGACTGGTTGGATCTCCTTGCAGTCCAAGGGACTCTCAAGAGTCTTCTCCAGCACCACAGTTCAAAAGCATCAATATTTCTGTGCTCAGCTTTCTTTATAGTCCAACTCTCAAAACCATACATGACTACTGAAAAAACCATAGCCTTGATGAGACAGACCTTTGTTAGCAAAGTAATTTTTCTGCTTTTAAATATGCTGTCTAGGTTAGTCATAACTTTCCTTCCATGGAGCAAGGGTCTTTTGATTTTCATGGCTGCAGTTACCATCTGAAATGACTTTAGAGATCCCCAAAATAAAGTCTGCTGCTGTTTCCACTCTTTCCCCATTTATTTGCCATGAAGTGATGGGACAGGGTGCCATGATCTTAGTTTTCTGAATGTTGAGCTTTAAGCCAGCTTTTTCACTCTCCTCTTTCACTTTCATCAAGAGGCTCTTTAGTTCCTCTTCACTTTCTGCCATAAGGGTGGTGTCATCTGCATATCTGAGGTTATTGATATTTCTCCCGGCAATCTTGATTCCAGCTTGTGCTTCTTCCAGCCCAGCGTTTCTCATGATGTACTCTGCATATAAGTTAAATAAGCAGGGTGACAATATACAGCCTTGACATACTCCTTTTCCTATTTGGAACCAGTCTGTTCCATGTACAGTTCTAACTGTAGCTTCCTGACCTGCATACAGGTTTCTCAAGAGGCAGGTCAGGTGGTCTGGCATTCCCATCTCTTGAAGAATGTTCCACAGTTTATTGTGATCCACACAGTCAAAGGCTTTGGCACAGTCAATAAAGTAGAAATAGATGTTTTTCTGGCACTCTCTTGCTTTTTTGATGATCCAACCAACGTTGGCAACGTGATCTCTGGTTCCTCTGCCTTTTCTAAAACAAGCTTGAACATCTGGAAGTTCATGGTTCACATATTGCTGAAGCCTGGCTTGGAGAATTTTGAACATGACTTTACTAGCGTGTGAGATGAGGGCAATTGTGCAGTAGATTGGACATTCTTTGGCATTGCCTTTCTTTGGGATTGGAATGAAAACTGACCTTTTCCAGTCCTGTGACCACTGCTGAGTTTTCCAAATGTGCTGGAATATTGAGTGCAGCACTTTCACAGAATCATCTTTCAGGATTTGAAATAGCTCAACTGGAATTCAATCACCTCCACTAGTTTTGTTCATAGTGATGTTTCCTAAGGCCCACTTGATTTCACCTTGCTATTCTTTGGAACTCTGCATTAAAATGGTATGTCTTTCCTTTTCTCCTTTGCTTTTCACTTCTCTTCTTTTCACAGCTATTTTTTTGGCCTCCTCAGACAGCCATTTTGCTTTTTTGCATTTCTTTTTCTTGGGGATGGTCTTGATCCCTGTCTCCTGTACAATGTCACAAGCCTCCATCCATAGTTCATCAGGCACTCTGTCTATAAGGTGTAGTCCCTTAAATCTATTTCTCACTTCCACTGTATAATCACAAGGGATTTGATTTAAGTCTTACCTGAATGGTCTAGTGGTTTTCCCCACTTTCTTCAATTTAAGGCTGAATTTGGCAATAAGGAGTTCATGATCTGAGCCACAGTCAGCTCCTGGTCTTGTTTTTACTGACCGTATAGAACTTCTCCATCTTTGTCTGCAAAGAATATAATCAATCTGATTTTGGTGTTGAACATCTGGCGATGTCCATGTGTAGAGTCTTCTTTTGTGTTGTTGGAAGAGGGTGTTTGTTATGACCAGTGCGTTCTGTTTGCAAAGCTCTATTAGCCTTTGCCCTGCTTTATTCTGTACTCCAAGGCCAAGTTTTTCTGTTACTCCAGGTGTTTCTTGACTTTCTACTTTTGCATTCCAGTCCCCTATAATAAAAAGGACATATTTTTCGGGGTGTTAGTTCTAGAAGGTCTCGTAGGTCTTCATAGAACCATTCAACTTCAGCTTCTTTAGCATTACTGGTCAGCGCATAGACTTGGATTACCACAATGTTGAATGATTTGCCTTGGAAATGAACAGAGATCATTCTGTCGTTTTTGAGATTGCATCCAAGTACTTCATTACGTTTGTTGACTATGATGGCTACTCCATTTCTTCTAAGGGATTCTTTCCCACAATAGTAGATATAATGGTCATCTGAGTTAAATTCACCCATTCCAGTCCATTTTAGTTTGCTGATTCCTAAACCCAAAAGTCTATTGAGGCTAATAACATTGTTTCTCATATCTCTGTGTTCATAGGAATCACCAAAATATTAATAATATGTCACTTACACAGCACTGACTTGAAGCCAGATACTGTTCCAAAGAGTTTACACGCACCCACAGAAGTACACCAAGCCATCCTTCATGACCCAATGTTTAGTGACAGTCTAGCTTGCCCTCCAACCCTCTCAACTCCCAAATTTTTCCCATGGAGAAACCATGACCCATGCCTGGCAAAAGTTCTGTATCTTAAATCTCATCTCTTGGATGTTTCCTTTATGTTTTTGCTCACACTGAAACTTGGATCTCCCTTGATGGTGTTGCTTCTTCTCCAGCCTTATATAGTAGACATTCTCTCCTGCATCCTTTGTGACAATTGAGCCTGAGGATGGGATAGCTTTTTGTTCCTCATTGCTGCTCCCAGGTCATTTCCCCTCCTTCTTCCTTGAAGACATTGATTTTTATCTTAGCTCCCAGTGAGTTTTGTTCTCACACTGTGAGAAAACCTACTTCACCTAGTTCTGTGGTCATACACGTATATTCTATGTAATCTCAAAAATGACAGAATGACCTCTGTTCAATTCCAAGGCAAACCATTCAATATCACGGTAATCCAAGTCTATGCCCTGACCAGTAATGCTGAAGAAGCTGAAGCTGAATGGTTCTATAAACACCTACAAGACCTTTTAGAACTAACATTCAAAAAAGATGTCCTTTTCATTATAGGGGGCTGGAATGCAAAAGTAGAAAGTCAAGAAACACCTGGATTAACAGGCAAATTTGGCCTTGGAGTACAGAATGAAGCAGGGCAAAGGCTAATAGAGTTTTCCCAAAAGAATGCACTGGTCATAGCATACACCCTCTTCCAACAACACAAAAGAAGACTCTACACATGGACATCACCAGATGGTCAACACCGAAATCAGATTGATTATATTCTTTGCAGACAAAGATGGAGAAGCTCTATACAGTCAGCAAAAACAAGACCAGGAGCTGACTGTGGCTCAGATCGTGAACTCCTTATTGCCAAATTCAGCCTTAAATTGAAAAAAGTAGGAAAAACCACCTCGGAGAAGGCAATGGCAAGCCACTCTAGTTCTCTTGCCTAAAAAATCCCATGGATGGAGGAGCCTGGTAGGCTGCAGTCCGTGGGGTCACTAAGGGTCAGACACAACTGAGCGGCTTCACTTTCACTTTTCACTTTCACACATTGGAGAAGGCAATGGCAACCCACTCCAGTGTTCTTGCCTGGAGACTCCCAGGGACGGGGGTGCCTGGTGGGCTGCCATCTATGGGGTCACACAGAGTCGGACACGACTGAAGTGACTTAACAGCAGCAGCAGTAGCAGCAGGGAAAACCACTAGACCATTCAGATATGACCTAAATCAAATCCCTTATGATTATACAGTGGAAGTGAGAAATAGATTTAAGGGACTAGATCTGATAGAGTGCTTGATGAACTATGAATGGAAGTTTGTGACATTGTACAGGAGACAGGGATCAAGACCATCCCCAAGGAAAGGAAATGCAAAAAAGCAAGATGGCTATCTGAGGAGGCCTTACAAATAGCTGTGAAAAGAAGAAAAGTGAAAAGCAAAAGAGAAAAAGAAAGATATACCCATTTTGAAGCAGAGTTCCAAAGAATAGCAAGGAGAGATAAGAAAACCTTCCTCAGCAATCAATGCAAAGAAATAGAGGTAAACAATAGAATGGGAAAGACTAGAGATCTCTTCAAGAAAATTAGAGATACCAAGGGAATATTTCATGCAAAGATGGGCTTGATAAAGGACAGAAATGGTATGGACCTAACAGAAGTAGAAGATATTAAGAAAATGTTGCAAGAATATACAGAAGAACTATACAAAAAAGATATTCATGACCCAGATAATCATGATGGTGTGATCACTCACCTAGAGCCAGACATCCTGGAATGTGAAATCAAGTGGGCCTTAGGAAGAATCACTATGAACAAAGCTAATGTAGGTGATGAAATTCCAGTTGAGCTATTTCAAATCCTGAAAGATGATGCTGTGAAAGTGCTGCACTCAATATGCCAGCACATTTGGAAAACTCAGCAGTGGCCACAGGACTGGAAAAGGTCAGACTTCATTCCAATCCCAAAGAAAGGCAATGCCAAAGAATGCTCAAACTACCACACAATTGCCCTCATCTGACATGCTATTAAAGTAATGCTCAAAATTCTCCAAGCCAGGCTTCAGCAATACGTGAACTGTGAACTTCAAGATGTTCAAGCTGGTTTTAGAAAAGGCAGAGGAACCAGAGATCACATTGCCAACATCCGTTGGATCATGGAGAAAGCAAGAGAGTTCCAGAAAAACATCTATTTCTACTTTATTGACTGTGCCAAAGCCTTTGACTGTGTGGATCACAATAAACTGTGGAACATTCTTCAAGAGATGGGAATACCAGACCACCTGACCTGCCTCTTGAGAAGCCTGTATTCAGGTCAGGAAACAACAGTTATAACTGTACATGGAACAACAGACTGGTTCCAAATAGGAAAGAGTATGTCAAGGCTGTATATTGTCACCCTGCTTATTTAACTTATATGCAGAGTACATCATGAGGAATGCTGGGCTGGAAGAAGCACAAGGTGGAATCAAGATTGCTAGGAGAAATATCAATAACCTCAGATATGCAGATGACACCACCCTTATGGCAGAAAGTGAAGAGTAACTAAAGAAAGTAAGAGAGGAGAGTGAAAAAGTTGTCTTAAAGCTCAACATTCAGAAAACTAAGATCATGGCACCCTGTCCCATCACTTCATGGCAAATAGATGGGAAACAGTGGAAACAGTGGCTGACTATTTTGGGGGCTCCAAAATCACTGCAGATGGTGACCGCAGCCATGAAATTAAAAGTTGCTTACTCCTTGGAAGGAACGTTATGACCAATCTAGGCAGCATATTAATAGCAGACTTGCCCTGTCAATAAAGATCCATCTAGTCAAGGCTATGGTTTTTCCAGTAGTCATGTATGGATGTGAGAGTTGGACTATAAAGAAAGTTGAGTACAGAAAAATTGATGCTTTTGAACTGTGGTGCTAGAGAAGACTCTTGAGAGTCTCTTGCACTGCAAGGAGATCTGAACAGTCTATCCTAAAGGAAATCAGTCCTGAATATTCACTGGAAGGACTGATGCTGAAGCTGAAACTCCCAATACTTTGGTCACCTGATGTGAACTGACTCACTGGAAAAGACCCTGATGCTGGGAAAGATTGAGGGCAGGAGAAGAAGGGGATGACAGAGGATGGGATGGTTGGATGACATCACCGACTCAATGGACATTAGTTTGGGTAAACTCTGGGAGTTGGTGATGGACAGCGAGGCCTGGTGTGCTGCAGTTCATGGGGTCACAGAGTCTGACATGACTGAGCGATTGAACTGAACTGAACACTGCAGTTTTACATTTGTGATTACCGTATCCCCTCTGTAATGTCTAAGCTTACCACTGCCTCCCTTTCCAACTATACAGTACCCAAGGGAACAAATGTTCAGCCCAAATAGGACTTGAACTCTGTGATATTGTAGTTTATTATATGAAATAAATATTTGATTTTTGTAGTGTTGCTCACATGGAGCTCTCCAAGCCCTCAAAATTTCCTATGGTGAGAACTATGAAGGTATCTTTTGTCATGTTAATGAGGTGACTTTGGGAAAGAGCCTAAAAAGGGGAGCTGGTTCTCAGAGAAGCTGGTCATGTGATGAGAGGGTTACAATTTTCAGTGTTACCCTCCACGTCCAGGGAGGAGAGAGGGATTGGAGATTGTGTTCAGTTACCAGTGGCCAATGGTTTCATCTTTTATGAAATGAAGCTTCCACAAACACCCAAAACACTAGTTTCAGAGAACTTCCAGGTTGATGAACAAGCCGACTTGGGGGAGCATGGCATTCTTGGAGGGGGCCAATGGAAGATCTGTGCCTTTTCACCGTACATTGCCCTGTCCATCTCTTCCCTCTGGCTGTTCTGATTATGAAATGTTTCTCTGAGCCCTGTGAGCCACTCTAGCAAATTAATTGAACCTGAGGAATTGATTGTGGGAATCTCTTATCTATAGGTGGTCAGTCTAAAGCACAGGTGACAACCCTGTTGCGATTGGCATCTGTAGTAGAGGGCAGTCTTGTGGGACTGAGCCCTTAATCTTGGACTCTCTGGGCAGATAGAGTCAGAATTCAGTTGAATTGTAGGGCATCCAGCTGCTGTGCAGAATTGCTTGGTTCTGTGGGGAAAATTATCCCCACACGGGAATTGGGGGCGGAAGTACAGATTCCTTGATCTTAACACTGTTCCTCACTCCCTTCCAGTCCTAACTTCTCTCCTCAGCCAGTTTAGATTCCTTTTTTCTTCGTTACAGTTGCTGTCGTTCATAGATTCTCAGCTCCCTTATTTCTCTCTTTCTTCATTGCACTCACCTGGCAAACCTCCAGACCTAGTTAAATCCAACTTCTAACTACTTTGCCTTTAACCCAGGCAGCAGAATTAGCTGGGGAAAAACACACAACCACTCTGACTAATCTCACTCTATGGCACTGACCTTCTGTGGGCTAAAGTACTGCTAGGCAACCTTACCTTACCATATTTCTATAGTCCAAGTTTTCTTATACAGTAGAATCTCTTGGGCAAGCTTTTTAATAATGCTGATGTCAGGCCAGACCCCTAGACCAATTAAATCACAGTGTCAACCAGTGGGCCCAGGCATCAGTTTGTTTTTTTTAAACTCCACAGCTGAGGACCACTGCTCTAACCCATTTATTCCTTTACTCTTAGAGATGACCCTTTCACCCACACAGTCTTTGCTATTCCTCCAGCATGCCAAGCACAGTTCTGCTACATGAGTCTCTCTTCTGGGATGCTCTTTCCCCAAGAGTTTGCATGGTTGGCTTTTTTATTCCTTCAAGTTTCTGCTGCAAATGTCTGTGAGCAATAGATATTTCTGAACTCTTCCATATAAAACAAGACTTTCCCACCCCAACCTTAGCACTTCCTGTCCCCTTTGTCTTACTCCTTATCATTTCTCACTACCTAATATATTGGCACTGGTGGTAAAGAACCTACCTGCCAATTCAGGAGACATAAGAGACTTGTGTTCTATCCCTGTGTTGGGATGATCCCCCGGAGGAGGGGATGGCAACCCCCTGCAGTATTTTTGCCTGAAGAATCCCAAGGGCAGAGGAGACTGGTGGGCTACAGTCCATAGAGTTGCAGAGAATCAGACATGACTGAGGTGGCTTAGCACCATATTATGTATTTATTTGCTAATTATTTATTGTATGTTTCCATCTACTAGAAAAATAGATTTTGTGGGTTTTGTTCATTGCCTATAATAAAACGTGCACAGTTAATTTATTAACAGATCAATAGGTGTTCAATAAATGTGTATTATTTAAAGGGTAGAAAACAGACACTTCCCAGGATTTTATTGTGTTCAAGGTAACTGTTATTTTATGCAATAAAATATGCATTTTCTAAACCTGGCTAAAGGGGCTGGTGTGGGACTTGGATCAGAAAGGTTGGAATCCTGGATGCTTCAGAGCCAGTTCCTAGATATTGGGAGAGAGGCTGGTTGAGAGGATGGGGACCGACAGCAGCAGCAGCAACGAAAGCAAACAGGAACTGTCACAGTGCTGAGTCTGAAGCATTGTATTCTCAGCAACCAGGAGAAGAGAATCATGAACAGAACAACTTTACTTAAGCTCAAGGCCCAGAGGGACTCAGCTGGTGATCCGTCAGTGACCAGGGCTCACCAGCGCCACTCACAGAGACGACATGCTGCTAAATGGGCTGTGAAGGAGGAGAGAGTGTGTAGAAGTTGGGGTGGCAGCAATTATAGGGATGAAGGCTCAGCTTACTACAGTTGGTTTGGGTAACAGTGGGTTTTTTTCCCCCAAACTTGGTGATTAAGAAAGTATGTATTCCACATGTGTTCTTAGAAGATCTAATACTAACAAGAATTTTTAGAATAATGGTAAATCACAGTTTTTAGAGCTATGGACAGTTCAAGTGGAGTTTAGTTTTTCCTATTTAAGTATTAAGGATAATGAATAAATCATTCAGTTCAGTTCAGTTCAGTCGCTCAGTCGTGTTCGACTCTCCGCGACCCCATGAATCACAGCACGCCAGGCCTCCCTGTCCATCACCAACTCCTGGAGTTCACACAAACTCATGTCCACAGAGTCGGTGATGCCATCCAGCCATCTCATTCTCCGTCGTCCCCTTCTCCTCCCGCCCCCAACCTTTCCCAGCATCAGAGTCTTTTCCAGTGAGTCAACTCATCGCATGAGGTGGCCAAAGTATTGCAGTTTCAGCTTTAGCATCAGAGGTCATAAGATGAGTCTTTAGTCAACATTGTTCAACTTTGCTCTAATTATCCTACTTTTTACTCTTCTTCAGCATAGATTCTCCATATATAACAGTAATAGGCTTGAATAAATTCAGAAATCTCTATGGGCGATAAATGTCACATTTATTATTTTTCTGCATCAAATTTAGTTGTCACCAAATTCCCACTCATCAAAGCCCATGAGAAGTTGCAGTGTTCATTCCCTTTCCTCTACTGGATTGTACCAGACTTAGGTCTTAAACAGTTCAGAAAACATGGGCAGGCTGAACTTGGGGCAGTGATGTAGAACTTTCATGCTGACACCTGGGAGTCAATTTGAAGTTGCTCGTTTTCTGTGCCAGCTTGGCTACGGGAGGTTGGTGCAAAAGTAGTTGTGAGTTTTGTGTTGTTGGAATTTGCTGTTTGATATTGGAATATGTTCTCAAGTAAATGGGGCTATGTTATAAATTGTTTTAATGCGCATTTCTTGCTTCTTTTTTTTTTTTGCTAGTGATGCTATTTTCTGTATGTTTTATATTTATTTTAGACTATGGAAATGATGTTAGACAAAAAGCAAATTTGAGTGGTTTTCTTATTCAAGTTCAAAGTGGGTCATAAAGCAGTGGAGACAACTCACAATTTCAACAGCACATTTGGCCCAAGAACTGCTAATGAATGTATAGCGCAGTGATGGTTCAAGAAGTTTTACAAAGGAGATGAGAGCCTTGAAGATAAGGAGCGTAGTGGCTGGCCATCAGAAGTTGACAGTGACCAATTGAGAGGATCATGGAAGCTGATCCTGTTACAACTACATGAGAAGTTTCCAAAGAACTCAATGTTAACCACCCTACGGTCGTTTGGCATTTGAAGCAAATTAGAAAGGTGAAAAAGCTTGATATGTGGGTGCCTTGTAGGCTGACTGCAAATAAAAAAAATCCTTGTTTTGAAGTGTCGTCTTCTCTTATTCTATTCAACAACCATTTCTCAATCAGATTGTGATGTGTGATGAAAAGTTGATTTTGTATGACAACTGACGATGAATCAGTTCAATGGTTAGACCGAGAAGAAGTGCCAAAGCACTTCCCAAAGCCAAACTTCCACCGAGAAAGGTCATTGCTTGGTAGTCTGCTGCCTGTCTGATCCACTACAACTTTCAGAATCCCAGTGAAACCACTACATCTGGGAAGTATGCTCAGCAAATCGATGAGATGCAACAAAAACTTCAAAGCCTGCAGACAGCATTGGTCAACAGAATGGGTCCAGATCATCTCCATGAGAACACCTCACCACAGGTCGCACAACCAGTGCTTCAAAAGTTGAATGCATTGGGCTATGAAATTTTGCTTCATCCACCACATTCCCCAACCTCTCACCAACCTACTACACTTCAAGCATCTAAACAACTTTTTGCAGGGAAAATGCTTCCACAAGCATCAGGATTCAGAAAATGCTTTCCAAGAGTTCATTGAATCCCAAAGCATGTACTTCTATGCCATAAGAAAAAATAAACTTATTTCTCAGTGCAAAAATGTGTTGATTGTAATGGTTCCCATTTTGATTAATAAAAGTGTGTTTGAGCCTAGTTATAATGATTTAAAATTCACAGTTCAAAGCTACAGTTATGCTTGCACAAACATTAATTAGTGTTATGGGAAGAAATTATAATCTTTCATTTAGCCATGGTCAAAAAAAATTTTTTTTAAAGTAGGATTTACAATGGATAACCCAAAGAAGAAAGATTTCTGTTGTGTCGTGTTGTTTGTATTTTTTTTTTTAGTATATGGTTGGTCATTTCTTTTTAAATTAATTTTTATTGGCATATAACTGCTTTACAATGTTGTTATTTTCTTGCTATACAGCAAAGTGAATCAATCATATTATATACATATATTCACTCTTTTTTTAGATTTCCTTACCATTTTGGTCACCACAGAATTGTCATTTCTTTTCTTAGTAAGGTAAATGAGAAGAGGTTGAGAACTTTACAATCCAGTGACTTTATAAACACAGTATAAAGAGCCCCTGCTTCTAAATGTATAGCGTCTCTGTCCTATTAAGAAGCAAGAAGCTTTCTGAGATATTCGCAAGTTCTTTTGGAGCTATTTGTCACAAATTCCTCCCAGAATATTCTTTCATTAAATACCTAACCTCTATGCAAGTTGTGTAAGTTCGCCGAAGATGTAACCATTACCTGGGGAACATATGATACATACATTGTTCATTTTGTGTATAAAGACCCTACACATTATACATTATAGAAGAATGAATTTTTCACTAAAATTGCAAATGAACTAACCAGCCATATGTTAATATGACTCATTACTCTGTAAATCATGTAGGCTATTCTTTTTTGTGAAGGAGAAAGAAGAGGGGAAGGAAACTATTCATGTCCCATGATCTACTTTTTCTCCTTTCTGCAGCAACAAAGAAAGGATGTCCTTAGATATTCTGATTTCAACATAATATGAAACATTTTTTTTTAATAGAGTTTAGTCTCCATGGGTATTCATACAACTGTTTTCCCTCTGAGATCTATTTTGGGGTGCTGTGTATGAGAAGCCTGCAGATTTCCATACATCAAGCCCTTTCAATCTGCCAGATCATCTCCCGTTTCTAGGGAACTAAACTTCCTTGGAGCTGTGCCACCTACTTCTCCTCTTAAAGCCACAGCTTCCATCATTCCCACATGTGGACAAGCCATTCTAATCACCTTGGTGGGCTCCATTTTTGAAACACAAAGATTTCTAGTCCTCAGACTCAAGAGAGTGCTATTTACCTCTCTCCCACATCAAGGAGCTTCTAGCATGAGAAACATCTCACTTTCTTTTTGGAGGTGATGGGAGTGGTAGAGGAGCAAATAATACATATGTGGGTGTTAACGAAAAAGGGAAAAAAAGAGATGTTTTGTTTAATCCTGATAAATCCATAACAGAAAAAAAAAATCCTCATTAATTCTTTACAAAGGTTAAAAAAGAAAAAACAACTTTAGAATAATACTTTAATAATACTTGGTAGGCTGAATCTTCATAGTCCAACTCCAATACAGGCTCACAAACTGTGAGCTCCTTAAGGTCCAGTGCCCTCTTCCAGTCTCTGTATCCTCCACACTTCCCGCCTGGCACTTCATAGCTGTTAAATAAAGGTAGATGCCCAAAACAAAACCAAGTGACTCTTACCCTTGCCTTCTCATGTGGACATGGTAGGTTGAATATCCCAGGCTCTCATAATTTATTCTTAACTTCTCATTCTCTAATTTCTTTGCATTCTTTCTATTTATTTATACTTTTAATCATTGTATCAGTTCACTGTGGCTGCTATAACAAACTCGGTAACTTAATTGACAGAAATGTATTCTTTCACAGTTCTGGAGGCTAGAAAATCCGAAATCCAAGCATCTTCAGGGCTGGTCCATTTCATGCCTCTTTTCTGGCTTTGGGAGCTCGGTGCTGCTGTCAGTCCTTGGTGTTTGTTGGCTTGTGGCTGCATCACCAAAATCTCTGCCTTTCTCTTTACATTGACTTCTCCTGTGTGTCTTCTTCCATGTTCTCCTCCTCTTACAAGGTCACTTGCCAATGGATTTAAGGCCCATCATAATCCGGGATGATCTCATCTCAAGATTCTTAGTTATATCTGCAAAGCCCTTACCAAATAAAGTCGCATTTATAGGTACCAGGTGGACATATCTTTGGGAAAACACCAGTCAATCATCTTCTATAATCATCTTGACATTTTCCATTTCTATGCTTTCTCCTTCTGAATTTAATGCACAAACCTTTCTGTATTCATTATCTCTTGAGCTAAGTAGATGTCTCTAGCATAGAATAACTATTCATAATTAATTGACTAGAAGTCTGGGAACTAGACTTTGATTTTGGATTTTGTAACCCCTACCAGTTGACTCACTGGAAAAGACTCTGATGCTGGGAAAGGTTGGGGGCGGGAGGAGAAGGGGACGACAGAGAATAAGATGTCTGGATGGCATCACCGACTCTGTGGACATGAGTTTGAGTGAACTCCGGGAGTTGGTGATGGACAGGGAGGCCTGGCGTGCTGTGATTCATGGGGTCGCGGAGAGTCGGACACGACTGAGCGACTGAACTGAACTGAACTGACCTGATAATGTAATCTTGGATAAATTTGATCACTTTGAACCATATTATTCATGTTTGTTGCCAGTATAGAAATCAGGCCTCGCTTAAGGAAAAGAAAAGTTCGTTGTGAGTTATGACAACATCTCATAAAGCTCATGGATAAGAATATAGTCAGACTTTAGGAAGACCATAGACCATGTAAATTGAAGTTTTAACATTCTTCCTCATTTTTTGGTCTCTATTTTTCTCTGCAGTCTATGTAATTCTTACCTACTCTTGTGAGTTTTTCTGACAAAAGCTCTCTAATGTTACAGTTCCACCTACTTGGACAGCGTCTTCTCATCTTTCCCTACCACTTCTTATCTCTTTTTGCTTGTCCCCACTTCTCTTAACATTTCTCTCCCCATCTCTATTTCTGCCCCAGTTTCAGATTACTAATTAGGGAATGAGAATGATTCAGTTGGGTTCTTTCCTGATTCAACCAATTTTGACTGGAGATAGGGTCATATTATACAAAGATGGGTTTTGAGGAGGAAGACATGGAGATTTGGGATTAGGGTATTTACCCTGAGGAAAGTGAAGTTTGGCAAATTCACAAAAATGTGTACCACATTTTCCTTCAGTAAAATGGACCTAATAGTTCCTACTGTGCTCACTTCTCAAGACTTTTTTAGGATCAGTGTATGTATCATGCACAAGAACACACTGCAAGTTGTATATTATACACAGGAAGGAGTTGTTTTAAAGTTTATGGTGCTATATTTGGGTTCTGGACAACTAGCAGACTTGATTTTTTTTTTTTTTTAAACTAGAGAAAGTGAATGAATCATCCAGTGGTGAAGTGGGTAAAGATTTCTAAGAGTTCATCACCATGGCTACTGAAGTTTTCATTGTTTCCACAATGCAGGAAATCACAATTTCAGAAATAGGGATGAAGTTGTTGTGAGAAAGGAAGAAGCTGGAGCTGCAAGTTTTAAGTGGGTGATGTTTGTAAGTGGAGGCCACCCTTCAGAGAAATCCAGACAACAATGGCAAGAGAACTAACTGAATTTAAATTCTGAACTACTTAGACAGAAAATGCTGGACTTCATATAATATTGCTTTCTCAATTGTTTATCACATGGATATTTATTTTCTGAAAGGTTATGAAAAGAAGGGTAAATCCTTGACAGCAGGCATAACCATCAGTCACAATATAAATGAAGTTATTACATTTCTTGAGGATCTATGATTTGGTTGATGTTAGAGAGGTAAGAGTGGGTTTATCTTACAACAGATGGATCAAAGAGGTTAGATACGTTTTGTTCAGAAGATTGTGAGTTGGGATTATTACTGCTTCTTTCTATCTTGTTTCCAGCAGGGCTGGAGCAGCAATACATCTCCTTCCCCTGGCTTTGCAGCACCTGTGCACCAGGAAAGGCCAATAGTACTGGACAAAGAGGAAAACACAGAGTGAGCTTCTTGGGTCATTTTTCTCTGGGCCTTATGAAGACAGGTTCTTACTCTTAAGATCATCTTTCTGTCCCTCATTGTACTATTCCATTAAAAAAAAAATCATCCAGGAAAATTCCTTGAGTAGACCTGGTTGAAAAAAAAACAAAACATCATTCTAAGGCTTTAAGTTAGACTTTAAGTTAGTTTGGCTGAAGGACATCACAGGCAGCATATGTGAACCAGCCCAGGTCATCAAAATAAGATACTTGTATGCATTTCCCTAGAGTGTCATCTGTGCAAAATATGCTCTATTAAGAATCTATAAGAATGTGCCCTCTTAAGAATTCTTAATATATCCTATTAAGAATCTATAGCAGGAGACAGCTGGTTGAAGATTTGGGGTCCTGGCTATCTTTCTATTATCACTGCTAAAACCAAGCACATAAGCAGGTGCTCACTAAGTGATGAATTAACGAACACTTTACTGAACATGTCCTTTGCCATGTGGTGCTGAAATTCATCTGTCTTATTTTATGAAGCATCAGCAGTTTCTGATTCCCTCTCTGTGAAAATGGCAGTGTTCCCTGGAGGAAGAAATGCATAATTTTTTTCTTGGCAGTTGAGAACACCACTAGGTTGCTTGTCTTCGGTTACAAATGGAGAGATTAGTGTTGGCCATCAGAGCAGACTCTTCTTCCCCAGAGAGAGGGTCACAGGCAAAGAAAGGAAAAATAAAGATACAGAGAGATATTTCGTTTAAGAGATGATACTTGAAATAATACATGTCAAAATATCTTGATAGTCTTGGTGATACAGAATATCAAATTGTTAGCTAAAAATGGGATGACCAGGGCTAAATTTGATTGGGAAAATTCAGTGTGGTATATGTGGGAAAAGACAAAAGCAGACTCATTCTTTTTTCAAATATTTGTTTGTATGTCATGTACCTGCACTTTTTGTGTGTCTCCACTCACATGTATCCTCTCAGATAAGCTTTAAAAGTCTGCCCACTAATAATGTATGTGTGCTCAGATGCTCAGTTGTGTCTGACTCTTTGCAACCCCTGGACCATAGCCCACCAGGTTCTGCTGTCCCTGGAATTTTCCTGGCAAGAATACTGGAGTGGGAAGCCATTTCCTACTCCAGGGAGTCTTCCTAATCCAGGGATTGAACCTTTGTCTCCTGCATTGGCAGGTGGATTCTTTACCACTGTGCCACCTGGGAAGTGCTACCCTTTATTAATAGTATTTCTATTACTCACAAATCCCCTTGCTTTGTATTATTTCCTTAGAAATCACATTTTAATATTATATTTTTATGCTTATATATTTATTTATAATCTTTCTTTCTACCAAGAGAGAAGACCCTTTGCTTTATCACCTGTTCCATTCAGTCTCTTTTCTTGAATAAAAACCTAAAAGATGGAGGCCAGTAAAATAATTACAACCTTCATCTTTGCAGTTGGTCTGGGAGCCACAATTGATACTAATCATTTCCTTCCTTAATTATCAATTCTAAGTTTCCTTCATCCTCAACTATCACCACTAAAGGTTTTTGTGGATCACTTGTGGTGTCACCAAACCTCCACACCTGAGATTTCTGACTTACTGGTGATCATATCCTTCACAGGCAGAGGTTCCTGACCCATCCATTTACAATTACCACTGGACAAGGGAGTACAAAGAAGTGTCCGAGTGGATCATCAAGTTCCACATATCTTCCACCCTGTCCCCATTGTGCAAAAAGATTCCTACCTCTTCATGCTGATCAGGGTTGATTAACCTGACCAGGATGATGTCTCCTTTTCTTACCTGCTAGTCTTTGGATGGAAAAAGTCCAGGTGGCAGTCATAGGTTGTTATTTCAGCACCCGGGCTGTAGGGTCACCATGTATAATTTACTTGCACCCACATATTGATCCAACACACTCATAAACCAAGCAGCAGCTCCCCTCACCTCTTTGTCGCTGGCTATACAAAACCCCCACCCCAACAACCATCAGCGTGCATTGAGAGAGGACATTGCTGATGCAACCACGATGGCTGACATTGGGATATAGATTACATGTTTTTGAAGCTTGCTTGTGCCTTTGGGTCCTACTTGTACCAAATCTCACATGCATTATTGGATCTTATAATGGATTGTTACTGACTTTCTGACTTTGTGGGTCAAATAGGATCCAACTCCTAAAGGAGATTTCTAAATGCATGGTCACTTGGTGTCCTATTATCAAACATTCTATTTCTACCAGGGCCCAAGTAGGTTTTCCAAATGTGTGTATGTAATTCTCTGCTCTAGATGGAATGACCTTTCTCCAAAACCTCAGAGACCTGTGCTGTGATTCTTTTCCTGGAGTTTGTCATAAATTCTCCACTGCAATCTTTCCTATCATTGACACTTCCAACACAATAAGTTGTACCACCTTATACAGCCCAAGTGATAGCTGATTGTACCCCAACCTGGATCTGCAACAGAGCCTTTTCATATTGAAGGTCAGGCTCCAAGTTGGAAGCTTCTCATGTAATATAAGGGCCAGAACATTATACCCACATGTGGACCATATTGCCTCCAGAATTCAAAGGGGGCAAAGCAGGCATTGGCACTTTCAATTTTGTGGTAAGGAATACAAGGTATAGCCATTTGCTGTTGGCTTTGGAGGGGATGTCATGCCATAACTCTGATCAATGGACCTCTAAAATTGAAATGGCAAATTTCTCAATGTTCAGGATTTATTTCTCTCTCTCCATAGTACTGAGGGCTTCCCAGGTGGCACAATGGTAAAGAATCTGCCTGTCAGTGAAGGAGGTGCAGGAGATTTAGGAGACATGTATTTGATCCCTGGGTTGGGAAGATTCCCCTGGAGTAGGAAATGGCAATCCACTCCAGTATCCTTGCCTGGAAAATTCCATGGACAGAGGAGCCTGGTGGACTACAGTTCATAGGGTCGCAAAGAGTTGGATATGACTGAGCACACACACACACATCTGAAGTATGTATGTCTTACCAAACCCTTCAGTATGATATCCATCTTGAACTCACCCCACCTAATTAGTGTATCATTGATGTGATGGGTGAGTGTGGTGGTCTGGCTTATAGAACCATTGGGAGAGAGAAACAGAATCTAGCCAAGAGCACTGAGGAATAACTTCTGCATTTACACTGCAGAACTGAGTCATCCAGGAAACTCCTGGGCTTATTTCTTTTGTTTTCAGAGTTAGGATGCAGATTCTTTTAGAACCTACCCAATTTGTGGCTATCATTGGGAAATCACAACATTCAAAAGTCTACTTAATTAGAAAGACACTGCCACTATTGCCACTGCCTCCCCATGCTGTATTTGCTCTAATCTGTCCCAGCAACATGGATCCCTAGGACTCTGCTTATCAATATTCACAAGCAGAGACTGGACAATGGCACGTCTCTTTAATTCTGTTGCTGAAAACTCAGTTCCTGTGCCCTCCACCAAATGCAGTCTCTGCCTCAATTCCAGCCTTCAGGTCTCACATATGTGTATCTGATTGACTCTAAATCACATTGAGAACCCTAGTTTCCAGGGAGTCTGGGAAATACAGCATTTAGCATTTCACTCTCTGCCCTTCAGAAAGGCAAATGAGAACGGTGAAATGGATATTGGACACAGGTCTGCTGTTTCAGTCTCAATAATGATCCTTCATCAGGTGTTTTTTTGAGAGGATTAAATGTGGTAATATATGGAAGTGCTTATTTCAATAGCCACACGTAGTAATATGAAATAATTGCTGGGTTTGCTTGCTTAAACCACTTAGTCATAATTTAAGAATAAATTTTCCATGTCTAAATGCTATACAATTAATATTGCCAACATGAATTCATTGTCCATTTGTCTATGGATACAGCTGGAAATGACCTCTACTTGTCTGAGATTATACTTGTGTATAGGATTCACACCTTCAATTAACTGCTGTTAAGAATGGTAGCCACGAGCCACATGTAGCCACTGAGCACATGAAATGTGGTCAGCCTGAATTGAGCTGTACTGCAAATATAAAATATGCATTGAACTTCAAAGACTTTGTGCAAAAAATGTAAAACTACCTCATTAATAATTTTGTGCTGATTACTACATGGTAAAATAGTAATATTTTAGAGATATTAAATAAAATAAAATATATTATTTAAATTTACTTCTCTAGTTTTACATTTTTTAAAGTTTGGCTGCTAGAAAAATTAAAATTACATATGTGGCCTGCATAATATTTCTTTTGGACAACACTGTCATAGATAAAGTAAGGGTAAAATTCTCTGAGGGATAAGCTGGAAAGGTATCTGGTAGGGGAGGGGTGGATAGTCTGATGGGAAGGTTACAGAACTGTTCCCTGAACTCCACCTTCTAACCGTCTGTCTCCCTTTTGGGAGGGTATTCCTATCACGATTTTGAGTTCTCCTGTCTCTCTGGTCTTAATTTTCCATATACTAGTACAGATGAGTCAGTTTTTAAAAACTTCATTAAAAATATTATGAGAAGCCATAAAGAAATATGATTATGTCTGACTTAGAAATTAGCTCTTCCTCCCCTACCCTCACTGATTCCCGGGAACGTTGTTTTCTCCCTGTACTAACTTGAATACAGAGCTCATAACCCATAAAATCACAAGTGAGCAATAAAGATGGTGTTCTTAAAGATCCCTTACGAGAAACAGAGGAAGGGGTTTACCTTGTACTCTCAAAGCAAACTGCCTAACACCCCCTCCAAATTAGACACTTCTGATCTTTTCCTAATTCTCTTCTCTGCCACTCAACCAATAGGGGTTCTCTCTCTCCCCTAAGCCTTTTACCCACTCCTCATATTGTCTTTCTGCCTTACTGGCCCCTTTCTTTCTCTTTAGAATCCTCTCTTGTTAAAATTCCTCATCCTTTTATTAGGCGGAACAATTTAATTGCTGTATTGTGTTACTTGAGCATTTCCTTAGGGTCTCATACTCCAAAGAAAGTAATTTCTTTTGAATAAATACAAAGTCTCCCTAGGAGGAATTTTGGGAAATATGATTTTCTTCATTTCATTACACAGAATAAATTGGATAAATTTGGAAAGGAAAGGTTTTCAATGCTAAAAAATTTGGTAAATGTAATAAGAAGCTTTACCAAGTCTCAAGTTTTCTTATCATAGGAGAGCCACTGTCTAACCACATTTAGACTAAAAAAAAAACTACTTACAACTTGTACCTTCCTTTCTAAACCTTGGTTTCAATAAGACAGGTTCTATTTGTTTTACATTATCAGGAGCAGCCCATCAGTTCAAGGGCAAAGGTCAACTCAAGTCCATTTCCCCTCCAGTCCTAATATCTTCCTTTGAGAACAGGTGTTTTGATTTAAGGTCAACAGTAGGTAATAGTTCTTTTGTGGAACTGTTCTAATTAGCCCCCTGAATTCTGATATGTGACTTAATTTATGTTGGTTCATATGATCACTTCTTCTCAGCTCTTCCAGTTTTCTGAAATTTATGCTAGTATGTTTTGCCTCTTCTCTAAAATGATAGTGTCATAAAAATATAGCTAATGCAATAGTCAGTATTGTACTATCATAAATTTAGTAAAATTAGAACATAGTATAAAAATACTAATGAAAATAACTTCCATTTGTTAGCAAGGTACAGTTCTAAGTGCTTTATATGCAATTAGCACATTACAATCTCATAACCGCAGAAAAGGTGGGCATTATTACTTCCATAGTATAGCCAGGCAACCAGGGCTCTGAAAGATTAAGGAATTTTCCACAAAGCACACAGCACTATAATGCCCACCAATGTGACCTCAATGTCCATAATCCACACACTTTTGCTCTGTCCTGAAGTCTCTGGTGGTCATCTTAGAAATGTAGGTTTTTGTCACTGAAAGCACTTCAGTTCAGTTCAGTTCAGTCGCTCAGTCGTGTCCGACTCTCCGCGACCCCATGAATCACAGCACGCCAGGCCTCTCTGTCCATCACCAACTCCTGGAGTTCACTCAAACTCATGTCCACAGAGTCGGTGATGCCATCCAGCCATCTCATTCTCTGTCGTCCCCTTCTCCTCCCGCCCCCAACCTTTCCCAGCATCAGAGTCTTTTCCAGTGAGTCAACTCGTCGCCTGAGGTGGCCAAAGTATTGCAGTTTCAGCTTTAGCATCAGTCCTTCCAATGAACACCCAGGATTGATCTCCTTTAGAATGGACTGGTTGGATCTCCTTGCAGTCCAAGGGACTCTCAAGAGTCTTCTCCAACACCACAGTTCAAAAGCATCGATTCTTCGGCGATCAGCTTTCTTCACAGTTCAACTCTTACATCCATACATCACAACGGGAAAAACCATAGCCTTGACTAGACGGACCTTTGACTTAGAGATCATCAAATCCTAGACCTTCACTTTATAGACTTGTTTAGTGATTCAGATGTTCCAATTAGTTGGAGTCATTCTGACTCCAAATAATAATTGTTTGGTAGTGTATTACACATTCAGTGATATCCTGGAAGTAAAGTTAGTACTGGTAACTTGGCTTACCAAACGATTGGAAATAACTTATTTCTTAATGACCATTTAAGTAAAGGCAGTTGACATTCTAGGACATGGGCCCATTCACAGAGGGGCAATCCATGAGCTGACTTGCCATCAGCTCTTTATTTACCTGACTAGTGTTATTACTATCAACTTTCAGTAGCTAATGAAGGTCTTTAGGACTGAGTATCAAGAAGAGTAAAAGGAAAAGAGTGTTAGGATCATGGGTGGCTTTCTTGCTTGTGGACTTTGAACTGGGTGTCTTAAATACACCAGGATTAGTTAGCAGGAGGTCAGCAATTGCATTAATAGAAGAAGGGGATTGTTGTTAAGAAGAAAAACAAAGTTGCTGAGCTCAAAAGACAAACTGCTTACTTTGAAGTGTTTTCTAGGACTCATCCAGAACAAACTTCTCTCCCCATGGAAACCTTCCAGATGCTTTTGTCTGGTGGTTACAGATAGATCTGTGATGTGGCCCTGCCAATTAAGTTGCAGTGCACCCTACGAATGTGTACTCTGCATTTCACAGACTTCATGGTTTTTGTGAGGGCGGTATGATGTCTGTCTTTACTGAATCCAAAATAGATCTGCAGGATTGAACAAAATTTGCTTAATTATACATTGTTCTTTCTTTTGGCCAGAACATTCTTTTATTGTTAGAAAATATAGTGAAAATACTGAGTTTTGGAATAATAAAAACCAAGCATTTCCATCATGTATCCACTTATTAAAAATATTTATCAAGAGATTCAGTTCAGTTCAGTTCAGTTCAGTCACTCAGTCGTGTCCGACTCTTCGCGACCCCAAGAACAGCAGCACGCCAGGCCTCCCTGTCCATCACCAACTCCCGGAGTCTACCCAAACCTATGTCCATTGAGTCAGTGATGCCATCCAACCATGTCATCCTCTGTTGTCCCCTTCTCCTCCTGACCTCAATCTTTCCCAGTATCAGGGTCTTTTCAAATGAGTCTGCTCTTTGCATCAGGTGGCCAAAGTATTGGAGTTTCACCTTCAACATCAGTCCTACCAATGAACACCCAGAACTGATCTCCTTTAGAACGGACTTGTTGGATCTCCTTGCAGTCCGAGGGGCTCTCAAGAGTTTTCTCCTACACCACAGTGCAAAAGCATCAGTTCTTCGGCTCTCAGCTTTCTTTATAGTCCAACTCTCACCATCCATACATGACTACTGGAGAAACCATAGCCTTGACTAGATGGACCTTTGTTGGCAAAGTAATGTCTCTGTTTTTAAATATTCTATCTAGGTTATAACTTTCCTTTCAAGGAGTAAGCGTCTTTTAATTTCATGTCTGCAGTCACCATCTGCAGTGATTTTGGAGCCCAGAAAAATAAAGTCAGCCACTGTTTCCACTGTTTCCCCATCTTTTTGCCATGAAGTGATGGGAATGAATGCCATGATCTTAGTTTTCTGAATGTTGAATTTTAAGCCAACTTTTTCATTCTCCTGTTTCACTTTCATCAAGAGGCTCTTTAGTTCTTCTTTCTGCCATAAGGGTGGTGTCATCTGCATATCTGAGGTTATTGATATTTCTCCCAGCAATCTTGATTCCAGTTTGTGCTTCTTCCAGCCCAGCGTTTCTCATGAGGTACTCTGCATAAAAGTTAAATAATCAGGGTGACAATATACAGCCTTGATGTAGTCCTTTTCCTATTTGGAACCAGTCTGTTGTTCCATGTTCAGTTCTAGCTGTTGTCTCCTGACCTGAATACAGGCTTCTCAAGAGGCAGGTCACGTGGTCTGGTATTCCCATCTCTTGAAGAATTTTCCACAGTTTATTGTGATCCACACAGTCAAAGGCTTTGGCATAGTCAATAAAGCAGAAATAGATATTTTTCTGGGACTCTCTTGCTTTTTCAGTGATCCAGTGGATGTTGGCAATTTGATCTCTGGTTCCTCTGCCTTTTCTAAAACCAACTTGAACATCTGGAAGTTCACGGTTCACATATTGCTGAAACCTGGCTTCGAGGATTTTGAGCATTACTTTGCTGCGTGTGAGATGAGTGTAATTGTGCAGTAGTTTGAGCATTCTTTGGGATTGCTATTCTATGTTAATAACTGGCAAATGTTGTAAATAAAATTTAGAATGTCTCATAACTCTCTTGGAGCACATATTCTAAAAGGGGCATTAGATAGTAAACAAGTAAAGAAATAAATGAGTAAAGTCAGTGTTGTTATTTAGTTGCTAAGTTGTGTCCAACTCTTTTTGAGCCCATGGGCTATAGTCCACCAAGCTCCTCTGTCCATGGAATTTCCCAGACAAGCATATGGCAGTGAGTTGCCATTTCCTTCTCCAGGAGATCTTCCTGACCCAGGGATCGAATCTGTGTCTCACACTGCAGATGGATCCTTTACCTCTGAGCCACTGTGTGTGCACGTGTGCTAAGTCACTTTAGTCGTGTCTGATTCTTTGAGACCCTATGGACTGTAGCCCGCCAGTCTCTGCATGAGATTCTCCAGGCAAGAATACTAGAGTGGGTTGCCATGCCCTCCTCCAGGGGATCTTCCTGACCCAGGGATCGAACCCATGTCTCCTGTGGTTTCCGCATTGCAGGTAGATTCTTTACAGCTGAGCCACCAGGAAAGCCATAAATGTTATAAGGATCATAATACAAGACGGCATGATTTGTGGCAAGGAGCTAGTCTAGGGTGGATAGTCAGGGAGGACCTCTCTTTGAGCATTTGAGATGGACACGTCTTCTGGGTGACAAGATAGAACCAACCAGACCGAAATCTAGAACTGGGATTGGCAATCTTTTTTTTTTTCCTGAAAAAGACCAGATAGTAAATATTTTAGGCTTTGCAGCTCATGTGGTCTCTGTCCTGACTATACAAGTTTGCCATTGTCCTGCAAAAGCATTCACTGATAAAACAGTTGAAAGGGTGTGGCTGTGTACCAATCAAATTTTATTCATAGAAACAGACAGGAGTCTGGGAGTTGAATTTGGCCTGTAGGCCATGAATTACCATCCCCAGATATATGGGAAAGAGCACTGAAGGCAAGGGGAATAACAAGTTGAAGTACCCAAAGCTAGATTTAGGCTTGGTAGTGTCATTGGAGGGTAGTAAATGAGAATGAGGTTGTGACGGTAGAGATAAAGGTCAGGTAGGTCTTTGGAGACCTAGAAAAGTCATTACACTTTATTCTAGGTACAAAGGAAAGCCATCAGAATAATTAAAGCAGAGATCACTGCAATCTGACTTAGATTTTATAAAGACTCTGGTTGTTGATTACTGATTGTTTTGAGTGGAGCGGGAGTGAAAGCCAGGGGATCTCTTCAGTTCAGTTCAGTTCAGTCGCCCAGTCATGTCTGACTCTCGGCAACACCATGAATCACAGCACGCCAGGCCTCCCTGTCAATCACCAACTCCCGGAGTTCACTCAAACTCATGTCCATCGAGTCGGTGATGCCATCCAGCCATCTCATTCTCTGTCATCCCCATCTCCTCCCACCCCCAATCCCTCCTAGGATCAGACTCTTTTCCAGTGAGTCAACTCTTCACATGAGGTGGCCAAAGTATTGGAGTTTCAGCTTTAGCATCAGTCCTTCCAGTGAACACCCAGGATTGATCTCCTTTAGAATGGACTAGTTGGATCTCCTTGCAGTCCAAGGGACTCTCAAGAGTCTTCTTCAGCACCACAGTTCAAAAGCATCAATTCTTCAGTGATCAGCTTTCTTCACAGGAAACTGTTAACAATAATCCAAGGACAGTATGGTCATGAAGACAGGGAAAACTGATATAGTATGAGTTTAAATCTCTCTCTCCATGGCCCCTTAACTAGATATGAACTTTGAACTTTACTCCCTTCAACAGCTAAATAGAGATAAAATCTTTGTTAGCATAAAATAAGACTATAAGTCAAATGTCCAACATGTGGTTAGTTTTCATCCACGATGATTCTTTCTTCTCTTCTTTCTCCTTCTTTCCCTTCTTACTCCTTTTCTTAGATATTTCTTTCCTCCTGTAGATATCTAATGGTGAACTGGGTTGTACAAAACATGATTCTAGGTGCTTAGTCACACTGGGAGAGACAGAGGTATCTTGTTTTCAAGCTTTCATTGACTTGAGTCATTGGGTACCCCCGAAAGCAGAACCTAATATTTTCCCTCTTGTTTTTCTCTTTCTTCAGTAAGACAGACAGTCATTTAAAAGTTCCAACTATTTATGTAAATAAAGTGGAGGAAAAGTCACTTTGGGGAAGATCTTATTTGTCTTGGGAAGAAAATATATTAGAAGTTTGATCCTAGGATAAGTGAGAATATGTGCAAGTTTTTTGCAACCTGGCAAAAATGCCTTAACCTATAAGCCTTGCAAATATTCAGTACAAGATTACTGGGAAGGACAATTTTCCAGATCGCCATCTTTCCCTTCATGGTGGCTGGGGTGAAGCAGAGGAACCATGAATCAGACTTGTGTCCTAGCTCTTCATTGGCTTATTCATGCCTTTGCATTTGTAGTTTCAAAAGCTTTTTTTTTTTTTTTAATTAAAGCCTAAAGTCATCTCACATTTTTCCACTGAATCATTTCCCTTTCCAGGGGAAATACATTTTTAGATAACTTTTAGTTTTCCATCTTTTTGATGTAGTATAGTATTTTGAAAAATATGCCACTTTCAAATCAGCCACGGCCTGGAGCTGCACATTGTTGGACAGGTCCCATAAGTTTTTCAGGACTCAGGTACATCATCTATAAAATGAAGACTGTACCAGATCACTCCATATCTTTTCTAGTCTGGTGAGGCCACAGAAGGGCTAAACTGAAGATCTTCACTATAGCTTTGTAGGTAAAGAGGGATAAGGAGACAAAAATAAAGAATAAAGTACAGAAGGAGAAGAGGTTATGGAGAAAACTCTATGGCTCTGTTTTGAAACTATACTTACTCAGATTGCATGTTGTAAAAATCTCTTTAGTTGAAAAATGTTTTCCAAACTGTTGGTCAACGAATTTTTAACCTACAATCACAACCATCTGCCTAGGATTCCACATACCCCAACCCCAGTATGCACATTTTCATTAGAATAAAGTCCCAGAAGCAAACATCAGGAAAGCCTTAAGATAATTTGTTAAAGCAACAGGTACACTGATCTGTGTACTTGAATATAATTAAGATAGATGCTCTTCTCTCATTATTGTACCGAATATCTGTAAATAATCAAAACCCAGTGAACTTTGTGGCAGATAATGATTGAAAGTAATTTGGTTGATTTTTTTTTAAAGGAAAGGAATTAAGAGTTATTAGAAGAGAGATTTGGGGGTTAATACACCGAAGGGAAGGATTAACTCTAGGTTTGTATTCATTACTCAAAAAAAAAAAAAATCATTGGACCATTTTTGTGAATTGTGGTAATTTTGTATACAGAGGGGACCTGAACATATTAGAACCCAGTGAGACATCACCCTTTTGCTTTTAACTGAAATTGATATTCATATTAAATCTGTTTCATTTGAGAATGACTCAAAATGGATTCTTTTAAAAATTAGAGCCCACAATTTCTTGCAATTTTTTTTGTACTGAAGAAAAATGAGATTGAAGTCCAAATGCTGAAAAGTAATTAATGACTGAAAATATTAAGCAGCTATACTATAGAACATTTTGAAGCCTTTAAATATTATGCTTATGAAGAATCTGTAATTGTATAGCCAAAAGCTTTTACTATAGTAAGTGAAAAAACAGAATGTGACTTTTTATACAAAATATTATCTCAATAATATTTTAAACAGACTATAGACAATATGCTATATCCAGTTAGTTGGATTTTTGAATCATTCATATTTACTTCCTTATGTATTTTTATAGAATCTTAATTTTTCCAGAATGGGCATATATTACTTTATAATTGGAAAACTAAACACTTATTTTGAAAACCTTGTATAAAATCTGTGGAATTCCTGGATCTATAGGGAGTCTGTTAGGATTGTTTTGTAAGGAATAGTAGTGTGTTGATGCAAATAATCAGAAAATATCTGGTAGCCATAAAACTGAAGCAGGGGTGATCTCTTTTTTGAAAGGATAGAGGTGGAAAATGATTATTACAGTGTATCATATTGTTGGTGCTAGTGTAAAATTTAAGTCTTAACCTGAATATTTCCTTACTATTCAAGAGGATAAAGCAAGCCTAGGTCAAGGGATAGTGTTGCTACTGAGCATCAATGCCAGAACAAACACAACAAGAACAACTGCATACAAAGCAAAACAAACCAACAAAATATATTAAAACCAAAATTAATTTGATGTCTGCATCAGAGGAAAGTTCTTTGCCCCTTTTCAATTAGCCCTTTTCTGCTTAAACTGATATATTTTGCCACCTGTTCTTTACAGTCAGCCACTTGAATGCTACTCATTAATTTCAAGGCTCAATTCTTGGTCTTTCATTTTTCTATCTGATTTCTCTCTCAGAGAAATCATTCATTCTCACGGCTAAACTTTTTCACCTTATATTGATAACTCCCCATTTTATATAATAAGAGGATCTGCTGAGTATTTCCACTTAAAGTGGAACTGAACTCATTTTTTAATGAATCATCTCATGCTTCTCCGCTGAGAATGATAAGAGTAATCTTGCATTCCACATTTTTCCTCATGCTTTGTTCTAATTAAATCTTGGACACTTGCTTATGCTCAGTTGCTCAGTCATTTCTGACTCTTTCTATCCCATGGGCTATAGCCTGCCAGGCTCCTCTGTCCATGGAATTTCCCAGGCAATACTGGAGTGAGTTGCCATTTCCTTCTCTGGAGGATCTTCCCAACCCAGGGATCGAACCCACGTTCCCTGCATTGGCAGGCGGGTTCTTTACCACTGAGCCACTGGGGAAGCCTAAAATCTTGGACTAGAGCCTGGTTTATCCTGCTCTCATCACTTTGGTTCAAGTTCCAGTCACTTCATTATTGACATCTGAAAACATGGGAAAATATCCTAAATGTAGTATGAGGCTAAGTTGTGTTTCCACTGGGACTCAGACATGTCAGGGTCAGGCCCACAGGAAACTATTTATATAAAGTAACTTGTATGTGAAAGAACTTCTGTGAAGGGATCTGTATGGTATAGAGAAGGTGAAGGAAGAGATTGGAGTGGGATGTTGTGTTTTCTGTGTTTAGTGTGGTGTTGGAAAGAGGGGCTGCTGGTTTTATGAAGGGCATGCATAAGCAAGTCTGTCTATGCTTTCAGGTAATAAGGAGTAATGCAGGTTGCGGAACCTTCTCCACTCTTTTGAGAAGACTGCAAAGACACAGTAGAAGTCAATGCAGGGCCTGTTGGTTGCTAACATTCCTAAATAATTGGACTAAATGAAGACAAATGAAGTAAAACACAAAAGATGTTGTTGTGTGTGTGTGTGTGGGGGGGTAGATCTTAGGAGAGATATATCACTTATTCTTGTATTAGAATAGTCAATATTATACAAATATGTAGAATTGTTTTTTAGATATAGGTGTAACAGCAATTCAGTAAATAATTAATAAACTCAAAAAAATTTTTAATTGAAATGTAGTTGATTTGCAATTCAGGTGCACAGCCAAGTGATTCAGTTATACACATACACACACAGTTCCTTGTTGGTTATCTATTTTATATACAGCAGCATGGATATGTTAATCCCCCCTTTCCCAATTGGTAAGTTTCTTTTCTATATCTATGGGTCTATTTCTCTTTTGTAGATTAAATTCATTTGAATTTTTTTTTAATTTCCCATGTTAGTGATAGCATCTGATATTTATCTTTGACTTACTTCACTTAGTATGATAATTTCTAGGTTCATGGGTTGCTTTTCAAATGGCATTATTTCATTCTTTTTAATGGAATAGAAACATTCCACTGTACATATATATACTACATGTTTATCCACTCATCAGTCAATGAACATTTAGGTTGCTTCCATGTCTTGGATATTTTAAATAGTGCTGAGGTGAGCACTGGGGTTGCATATATCTTTTCGAATTGTGTTTTCTCTGGATGCGGGCTCAGGAGTGGGATTGTATGATCATATATGGTAGCTCTATTTTTAGTTTTTTACAGAACCTTCATATTGCTTTCCATGGAAGGATAAAATTTTCATCCAACAAAGGATGCTGGAACAAGTAGATATCCATATATAGAAAAGTGAATCTTGACCTAAACCTCATATATTATATAAAAATTGATTCAAATTATCCTAGAACTATATGTAAAACCTAAAAATATGAAATTTTTATTAGAAAGTTTTCATGAACTGGAGTTAGGTAACAAGTTTTCATATATATATATATGTGTGTGTGTGTGTGTGTGTCACTCAGTTGTGTTTGACTCTCTGTGACCCCATGGACTATATATATAGCCCACCAGGCTCCTCCGTCCATGGGGTTCTCCAGGCAGAAATACTGGAGTGGGGTTGCCATGTCCTTCTCCCGGGGATCTTCCCGACCCAGGGATCAAACCCGGGTCTCCCGCATTGCAGGCAGACGCTTTACCCTCTGAGCCACCAGGGCAACAAGTTTTCATACAGAATACCAAAAACAATCATTAAAGACAAAATTATTAAACAGAACTTTATCTGAATTTAAAAAAAATGCTTTGTGAGAGTAACTAATGAGAATTAAAAAAAAACAAGCAACACACTGGAATAAAATATTTGCAAATAACTTATCTCACAGTAGACTTGTATCTAGAATATGCCGTTGAAACTGAACACACTGGTTTGAATTGTGAGGGTCTGCTTATATGTGGATGTTTTTCAATAAGTCTGTACAGTGGTACTGTATGACCCATGGCTAGTTGAATCCACAGATGTGGAAACACAGATACAGAGGCAGCTTGTAGCGTTAAACATGGATTTTGACTGGTAGGGGGTGGGTGCCCCTCATCCCCCACATCCAAGGGTCAGCTGTATAAAGAGCTCTCAAAATTTAAGAGCAGGAAGACAACCAATTCAGTTAAAAGTGGCAAAGTATTTGAACAGACACTGTGCCAAAAAGATAAAAGGATTGCAAATAAATATATGAAAGTTTTTCAGTGTTCCATTAGAGAAATATAAAGTAAAATCACTATAATATAACTTTATACCTATCAGAATCACTAAATACCGACTATACCAACAGCTTCCAAGAATGGAGAGCAACTGTAATTCATACTGGGAAAGCAAACTGGCATAGTTACTTCTGAAAACAGTTTGGCAGTTTCTTATAAAATTAAATGTGTACCCACCATATGATCTAGAAACCTTATTATTTACCCAAATGAGCAAAAGAGCTGTTCAAAGAGATACACTCAAAATGATCTAGAAAAATTGAAATGGAATTCTAAAATATGCTAAAGTAACTCACAGGGTAGCATGAGAAAGAAAAAAAAGTGAGGTAAAGTAAAACAAAATATAAAATAGTGGACTTAAACCCTAACATATCAATAATAGCATTAAATGTAAATGGTCTAAATATCTTCTAAATATACCATGTTAAAACAGATTATGAGAGTGGATTTAATAGCATGACCTAACTATATACGGGCTTCCCTGGTGGGTCAGAGGTTAAAAGCGTCTGCCTCCAATGCGGGAGACCCGGGTTCGATCCCTGGGTAGGGAAGATCCCCTGGCGAAGGAACCGGTAGCCCACTCCAGCATTCTTGCCTGGAGAATCCCATGGGCGGAGAAGCCTGGTAGGCTACAGTCCACGGGGTCGCATAGAGTCGGACATGACTGAGCGACGGAACGGAACGGAACTATATACTGTCTAGAAGAAGCTAATTTTAAATGTAGAAAATAAAAGGATGGAAGATAGCAATCATGCAGAAATCAATCAAAAGAACATAGGAGTGTAAATGTTGCTGCTGCTGCTAAGTCACTTCAGTCGCGTCCGACTCTGTGCGACCCCACAGACGGCAGCCCACCAGGCTCCGCCATCCCTGGGATTCTCCAGGCAAGAACACTGGAGTGGGTGTGTAAATGTTAGTACCAGATAAAACAGACATCAGGGAAAAGAAAACTACCAGGGGTTTTAGATTTTGAGAGAAAGACCACAGAAAAAGTGCCATTCTCATCACATCATATTTAGGGAACATGCGATCAATATGGCTTACCACCGTGAATGTTAATCTTTACCTGGATGAGGTAGTGTTTTACAGATTTCTGAACTAAGGTGCTCTTTTTATCTCACTGTTTAATTGGACTCTTTGGAAGAAAGCTACTATGTACATGAGAGGAAAGTTATGCTCTAGTTCCTTGAGGGTAGAGTGTGTGTAAAAATTATTTGGAATTCTGCCCAGGAGATTTGTCTATTCTCCTCCATTTATGTATTCAGGAATTTATTCATGTCGTATCAGTATTAACATGTGGGTATTTATCTTTTGGTTTATAATCTAATGCTACTTTATATGTTTTAGATTGCCCCAGATTTGGCTCTTTCAGCTGACTCTTCTTTCCCTTTGACGTATCCAAATTATCGAGTTGTGTGAGCACTTTCTTACTTTCAGGCGCTACAGGATGCTCCGGGATCATGGTGCATCTTTACTGCCCTAGTTTTAAAATCAGCCATTTATCTAAGGATAATTCCTCTTCTTAGAGAATTGTGTTAGAAACCAAAATCTGGACTTCTGTGATCCATTACCATGTAGATCATTTTCTTCTTCTCTTGCTTGTCTGTTACTTCACATCTTAACAGTGAAAAATCTGGCTTCTACCATGTGGTGTCCATTTTTTAATTGTTCAATTCCAGTATAAATCTATAGCACTTTAAGAATTGTTAGCCCGAATCCCTGTGGGAAATAGTTTTAAACATTAGAAGATAGTGCTTATGCCTTTAGTTCTGCAGACTTCACTCATTTCCCAAAGTTACTTTGCTTAGCACCTTTCCCCTACCCCTTTCAGTGAGGTTGTTTTGCACATTTGTAATACAGTGGGTTATTTTGCATCAGCCTTCACCACATTCTGGGATCTCAAACGCCTAAAGGTTTTTCTTTCCTTTTCATGCAGTAAGGTTCACTGTACTGTAAAGTTTTATGGGCTTGACAAATATGTAGTGTCATGTATCTCCAATGATAGTATCATACAGAATAGTTTCACTGGCAAAAAAAGATTTCCCTATGTTCCTATTCAACCTTCCTTCCTTCTTTAACACCTGGCAACCACTGACCTGTCTGTAGTCTCTACAGTTTTGTCTTTTCAGCAATGTCATATAAATGGGACCATACATATAGCTATTTCAGACTGGGTTCTTTCATTTAGCAATGAACATTTAAGATATACCTATGTCTTCCAATGGTTTGATTGCTCATTCATTTTTTAAAAATTTCTTAAAAATATTTCATTGAATACATGTACACCTGTTCATTCATCCATCTATTGAAGGACATCTTGGTTGCCTTTGGTTTTGGTAACTACGAGGAAACTGGCTATGGACTCTGTGTGCAGGTTTTTGTCTGGACATAAGTTTTACTTGGCAAATAACTAGCAATGTGGTTGCTGGGTGATATAGTGATAATATATTTACTTTTGTATGAACCTGTCAAACTCTCTTCCAAAGTGGCTTTGCCATTTTACATTCCAACCCTCAAAGAATGAGAATTTCTGTTGCACTGCATCCTCACCAGGAATTGTTGTTATCACTCTTTTGGATTTTAGTTATTCTAATAGGTTTGTAATGATATCTCATTGTTGTTTTAATTTGCATTTCCCTAATGAAAAATTATGCTGAGCATCTTTTCATATGCTTATTTACCATCTGTAGATCTTCTTTTATGAGCTGTCAGCTCTTTTGCCCATTTTTAAATTGGATCACTTGTTTTCTTAATGCTGAGTTTTAAGAGTTCTTTGTATATTTTGGATACAAGTCTTTTATCGGATAAATGTTTTGGAAATATTTCCCCCAGTCTGTGACTTGTTTTTTCATCTCTTAACAGTGTCTTCTACAAGACATTTTCAATTTTAATAAAGTCCAACTTACCATGTTTTCTTCATGGTTCGTAATTTTAGGGGTATATCTAAAAAATCATTACCAAACCCAAGGTTAGAGAGATTTTCTCCTATATTTTCTTGCAATAGCTTTTTCTCTCTGCATTTGAAGTCTCTGATCCATGTTGAGTTAATTTTTGTGTAATGTGTAACATCTACGACTCGGGAATTTTGTTGCTGTTTTTAATATATGGGTATTTAACCATTCCGGTGCCATTTGTTGATAAGATTATCCTTTTGGCCCTAAATTGCATTTCCAAAAAAACCACAGTGAGTCATTTCTGAAATTTCTGCTCTGTTCCTTTGATCCATGTTTTCTTTTACCAGCACCACTTAGTCTTGAATATTGTAACTTTATAGTAAAGTCTTGAAATTAAGTTTTCAGTTCTCTGTGTTTGTTCTTCAGTATTGTGTTGTCTATATTCTTTTACCTTTCCATTCAAACTTTAGAATCAGTTATTTGTAAAACGGTTTGCTGATATTTTGATTGGGATTGTGTGAAACAATAGATCAAGTTGGAAAGAACTGACATCTTATTAAGTCTTTGTAAATCCAGGAACATAGTCTGTCTCTGTTTAGATCATTTTGATTTCTCTTAGCAGTGTTAAATAGTCTTCACATAAAGATCCTAAACATTTTCATTAGATTTATCATATTTTATTTTTGTGACTTTTATTTCCAATTTTGATTTTTCATTGGTGGTATATAAGAAACAACTAACTTTTGTATATTGACTTTTTATTCTGTGATATTGCCATACTCATTATTTCTGAAAGAATTTGTAGATTCTTTGGGGTTTTCTAACTAAATGATCATGTCACTTGTGAATAAAAACAGTATTATTTCTTTTGGCCCATCTATATACCTTTTATTTCTTTTTCATGTCTTATTGCACAAGTAAGACTTCTAGCATGATATTGAATATAAATGACAGAAAGGGACATCCTTGCCTTGTTCTTGACCTAGGAGGGCAGCATCCAGTATCTCATCATTAAATGTGAAGTTAAGCTGTAAGTTATTAAAAATGTTTTTTATCAAATTGGGAAAGTTCCTCTCTCAATTCCTATTATGCTGAGTTTTCCTTCCTAAAAATCAGGAATGGATACTGAATTTTGTAACGTGCTTTTTCTGTACCAATTGATCTTATCATATAATTTGTTTCTTAGCTTCCTAATTTAGTGGCTTACATTGATTGATTTTCAGATCTTGAACTGGCCGTGAATACCTGTATTAAATCAAAGTTGGACATGATGTATACTTTATCTCATACATTGTTGGATTCACCTTGGTTGTATTTGCTGAACTTTTTTTCATTAATATTGATGACAAGTATTAGTATGTGACATGTTTTTTGTTATCTATCTGGTTTTGGGATTAGGGTAACACTAGAGAGAAGGCGATGGCGCGCCACTCCAGTACTCTTGCCTGGAAAATCCCATGGGCGGAGGAGCCTGGTAGGCTGCAGTCCATGGGGTCGCGAAGAGTCGGACATGACTGAGCGACTTCACTTTCACTTTTCACTTTCATTCATTGGAGAAGGAAATGGCATTGCCTGGAGAATCCCAGGGATGGGGGAGCCTGGTGGGCTGCCGTCTCTGGGGTTGCACAGAGTTGGACACGACTGAAGCGACTTAGCAGCAGCAGAAGCCTCATAGAATTACTTAAGAATTGTTCTCTCTGCCTTTACTTTCTAGAAGATACTGTGGTACATTGATATTATTGCTTCTTTAATTACTTAATTATTTAGTAGAATTTATCTGTGAAATCATCTGGGCCTGGCAGTTTAATTTTTGGAAGATTATTAATTAATTAATTTCTTTAACATACACGAGGCTATTTCTTTCTCCCTGCATGTGTTGTAGTCCTTTGTGTTTTTCAAGGAATTGACCTATTTCATCCAAGTTATCAAATTTCTGAACATGGCTTTTCATGTTCCTTTATAATCCTTTTAATGTCAGTGGGTCAGAAGTTATGATCCCTCTTTCATTTGATAGTGTTAATATATGTGTCTTTTCTGTTTTCTTGGTTGACTTGTCTATAGGTTTATCAATTTTACTGGCCTTTCAAATAACCAGCCTTTGGCTTTGTTGATTTTCTCCATTACTTTTCTGTTTTCAGTTTTATCGATTTCTGTCTCACATTCATAGTTTCTTCTGCTTGTGTTAGGCTTAATTTACTTTTCTTTCTAGAGTTTACTAAGGCAAGGCTTAGGTTATTGATGCTCAATTTTTCTTATTTTCTAAATATGCATTTAATGCTATAATTTCCCTCTAAGCACTACTTTCTCTGCAACCCACAAACCTTGATAACTTTTAATTATTCTCGAAATATATTCTTAAAATTACAATTTAAACTTTTTTGACTAATGAGCTATTTAGAATTTTAAAATTTAAGGTTATTTTAGAATTTTCTATATTTTTTTGTTGATTTCTGGTTTAACTCCATTGTGGTCTAAGAGTATACTTAGTGTGATTTCTCTCTTTTCAAACTTGTTACATTGTGTTTTATGGCCCAGAATGTGGTCTGTCTTGATGAATGTTACATGCAAACTTAAAAAGATTTTGTATTTCAGTGTTCTCAGATTGAGGATTCTGTAAGTGTCCATTCTATAAATGTCAACTATTAAGATAATTGATAGTTCTGTTCAGTTCCTCTGTATCCTCTGTTGTTCAGTAGCTAAGTCCTTTCTGACTCTTTGTGACCCGCATGGATTGCAGCACACCAAGCTTCCCTGGTCCTTTGTTATCTCCTGGAGTTTGCTCAATCTCATATCCATTGAGCCAGTGATGCCATCCAACTGTCTCATCCTCTGTGGTCCCCATCTCCTGACCACAATCTTTCCCAGCATCAGGGTCTTTTCCAATGAGTCAACTCTTTGCATCAGGTGGTCAAAGTATTGGAGTTTCAGCTTCAGCATCAGTCAGTCCTTCCAATGAATATTCAGTGTTGATTTCCTTTAGGATTGATCTCCTTGCAGTCCAAGGGACTCTCAAGAGTCTTCTCCAGCACCACAGTTCAAAAGCATCAATTCTTTGATGCTCAGCCTTCTTAATGGTCCAACTCTCACATCTGTACATGACTACTGGAAAAACCTTAACTTTGATTGTATGGACCTTTGTTGGCAACGTGGTATCTCTGCTTTTTAATACACTGTCTAGGTTTGTCATAGCTTTCCTTTCAAGGAGTAAATGTCTTTTAATTTTGTGGCTCTGGTCACTATCCACAGTGATTTTGGAGACCAAAAAAATTAAAAAATAAAAATAAAGTCTGTTACTGTTTCCACTTTATTCCCATCTATTTGCCATGAAGTTAAGGGACTGGATACCATGATCTTAGTTTTTTGAATGTTGAGTTTTATGCCAGCTTTTCACTCTCCTCTTTCACACTCAGCTCAAGAGACTCTTTCCTTCCTCTTCATTTTCTACCATAAGGGTGGTATCATCTGCATACCTGAGGTTGTTACTGTTTCTCCTGGCAATCCTGATTCCAGCTTGTGCTCCATTCAGTCTGGCATTTTGCATAATATACTCTGCATGTAAGTTAAATGATCAGGGTGACAGTATACAGCCTTGAAGTACTCCTTTCCCAAATCAGACCATGTATCCTTTACACTATTTGTTCCATGTATCCTTTACACTATTATTTTGCCTGTGTAGTCTGTTGACAGAAAGGTAAAGTGTTCAACTATAATAATGAATTTGTCTCTATCTCTTTTCTATTATGAATGTTTCCTCATGTATTTTGATGCCCTTCCGTTCTGTTCCGTCGCTCAGTCGTGTCTGACTCTTTGCGACCCCGTGGACTGTAGCCTACCAGGCTTCTCCGTCCATGGGATTCTCCAGGCAAGAATACTGGAGTGGGTTACCATTTCCTTCTCCAGGGGATCTTCCAGACCCGGGGATCGAACCCGGGTCTCCCGCATTGGAGGCAGATGCTTTAACCTCTGTGCCCTAGGTGTATACATATTTAAGATTACTATATCTTCTCATAGAATATATCCCTTTATTATTATGTAATACCCTTTATTCTAGACAATCTTCCTAGTTCTGAATTCTACTTTGTCTTTTCTGTCTGAAATTAATAGTTACTAAACCTTTCTTCTGATTAATATTAGCCTGTCATATCTTTTTTCATCTCTTAGGGAGGCCTGGCGTGCTGTGATTCATGGGGTCGCAAAGAGTTGGACACGACTGAGCGACTGAACTGAACTGAACTGAAAGCTATGTGAATGGTTTCCTTGTAAATAACCGAAAAATTTGTCCTATTTTAAAAAATCTACTCTGATCTATCTTTTATTTAATGCATTTCAAACATTAAAACAGTGCTCCCTAGCTTTTTGGCACTAGGCTTTGTGGAAGAAAATTTTTCCACAGACCAGGGGGTGGGGATGGTTTTGGGATTATTGAAGTGCATTACATTTATTGTGCACTTTGTTTCCATTGGTATTACATTGTGTCATATAATGAAATAATTATACAACTCACCATAATGCAAAATCAGTGGGAATCCTGAGCTTGTTTTCTTGCAACCAGATGGTTCCATCTTGGGGGTGATAGGAGAGACTCTGACACCTAAAGTGTGTTGCTTATGTCGAGTCTACTCCATAATCTTGCTATGGTTGCTGCCCTTTCACAAAGATAAGATGTTGGAAATGGAAGTAGGCTTTTTCAGTTCTTTTGTGACAATCTCATGATATGCTGCCTTGACTTTCAGCCAGAACGTATGGCGTTTTGAAGTTGTCTCAAACATACTCTTAAGGTCACTGTCACTTGTGATTTCAAGCAGATGACCCTCTACTAGCATGGACAAAGTCGAGTCACCTGGCTTATTAACAAATGGGTCATGGATCCGTCCTTTCCCAGTTCTGAAGTGTTTTGTGGTTGGGAGTAATGTTCAAACTCTTTGAAAGCTGAGATAGGTGATAATGCACCAACTAGGATAAAGAATGCCCTAATTTATTCTCTTTCAAAATCTCTGCTAATGTTTGAAACATGTCAGAAATCCCAGTGTTCACTCATCACTCCCATGATTCCAGTTTGGCTTTGAGTGCAGATGCTTAATCTGCTGACTTGAACACAGTTGTTGTTTTCCCCTGAAGTGACAGATTGAGTCTGATGAGCAGGCTCGATATGTCATACAAGTAAGCAAGTTTTGCAACATATACTATGAAATGTGCTGCCAGTAGTGACTACTTGTCTGAAAGAAATTGCTGGAGTGACTCTCATACTCAAAAACTCTGGCCAGTGATCCACCTTTAGAAAGCCACCTAACTTCTGTGTATAAGAGAGGGCATGTGTGCTCTGCAGCCATCTCTTCATAGAGTTGTGTGAATGGATGTGAGTAAAAGGCATGTACTTTAATGTGGTTGATCATTTAAATCACATCCTGCCAAACATTGTTAAGTTCATGTGTCATTTTTTGGCTAGCCATGTGGATGACACAGTGCATAGACTCACATTCAGAAGTGACCTGTTTGACCCAAGTGGTGAAACCAGAAAGCCATCCAGTCATGGCAGCTGCTCCGTCCATGCATGTACCAACACAAAATGACCAATTTCAATTTTCCTGATATGCAATCATTCAAAGACTTGAATAGTTCTATAGTTGCAATGTTGATTAGCAACAAAAGTGCACATAACATAACCTCATGCACATTCTTCTCAAAATTGTCTTGCAGAAAAGCAATCATTGTTGCCTTGTTGTCTACCTGGATTGTGTACCATGATGACTCATTAATCCTCTCTGACAATCGTGTCTCAATATCCTCTGCTATTTCATCAATTTGTCTAGTTATGGTGCTAGCTGAAAGAGGAACATGTGCCACCTTTTGAACTGCAGCCTCTCCTAAAAGTTCTCAATAAATGTCCCTAATGGCAGGCAGGATCAACTCTTCACCAATAGTAAAGGGCTCTTACTTAAGCAATGCTGTTGGCCACTAAGAATGATGTTCTCAGTGCAGGCACATTTGATGAAATTGTGGTCTTCAATAATTGCTTAGTCTAGAGTCTTCTTCCGGAGAAGGCAATGGCAACCCACTCCAGTACTCTTGCCTGGAAAATCCTACGGACGGGGGAGCATGGGGGGCTGCAGTCCATGGGGTCGCAAAGAGTTGGACATGACTGAGCAACTTCACTTTTATGCATTGGAGAAGGAAATGGCAACCCACTCCAGTGTTCTTGCCTGGAGAATCCCAGGGACAGCGGAGCCTGGTGGGCTGCCGTCTATGGGGTCGCATAGAGTCGGACATGACTGAAGCGACTTAGCAGCAGCAGCAGAGTCTTCTGTCTCATCATTGGGTCTTTCCCCCTTTTTGAAGAAGCTTTCCTGTGATGTTTGTTTTCTGATTCATTTTGGCAATGGTTAGCTCATGGACTTTCCAAAACTGTGGCTGAGACCAAGTGTACAGTATGGGAAAGAGGCACGGACAGTAGTGGTGAATAAAGTCATGGGGGGGCCATGGGCAGACTAAGATAAGTATCAGATTCTTACTTAAAGCCTGTCACCAGTTCAGTTCAGTTCAGTTGCTCAGTTGTGTCCAACTCTTTGCGACCCCATCAACTGCAGCACACCAGGCTTCCTTGTCCATCACCAACTACTGGAGCTTACTCAAACTCATGCCCATTGAGTCAGTGATGCCATCCAATCTTCTCATCCTCTGTCATCCCCTTCTCCTCCCACCTTCAATCTTTCCCAACATCAGGGTCTTTTCAAATGAGTCAGTTCTTCGCATCAGGTGGCCTAAGAATTGCAGTTTCAGCTTCAGATCAGTCCTTCCAATGAATATTCAGGACTGATTTCCTTTAGGATGGACTGGTTGGATCTCCTTGCAGTCCAAGGGACTCTCAAGAGTCTCCTCCAACTCCACAGTTCAAAAGCATCAACTCTTTGGTGCTCAGCTTTCTTTATAGTCCACCTCTCACATCCATGCATGACTATTGCAGAAACCATAGCCTTGATTAGCTGGACCTTTGTTGGCAAAGTAATGTCTCTGCTTTTTAATATGCTGTCTAGGTTGGTCATAACATTTCTTCCAAGAAGCAGGCGCCTTTCAATTTCAGGGCTGCAGTCACCATCTGCAGTGATTTTGGAGCCCACCAAATAAAGTCTGTCCTTGTTTCCACTGTTTCTCCATCTATTTGCCATGAAGTGATGGGACCGGATGCCATGATCTTGGTTTCCTGAATGTTGAGTTTTAAGCCAACTTTTTCACTCTCTTCCACTTTCATCAAGAGGCTCTTCAGTTCTTCACTTTCTGCCATAAGGGTGGTGTCATCCGCATGTCTGAGGTTATTGATATTTCTCCCGGCACTCTTGATTCCAGCTTGTGCTTCACCCAGCCTGCATTTTGCCTGATATACTCTACATATAAGTTAAATAAGCAGAGTGACAATATACAGCCTTGATGTACTCCTTTCCCTATTTGAAACCAGTCTATTGTTCCGTGTTCAGTTCTAACTGTTGCTTCTTGACCCACACACAGGTTTCTCAGGAGGTCAGGTGGTCTGGTAAGAATTTTCTACAGTTTGTTGTGATCCATATAGTCAAAGGCTTTGGTGTAGTCAGTAAAGCAGTAATAGATGTTTTTCTACTCTTGCTTTTTCAGTGATCCAACCAATGTTGGCAATTTGATCTCTGGTTCCTCTGCCTTTTCTAAATCCAGCTTGAATATCTGAAGTTCATAGTTCACAAACTGTTGAAGCCTGGCTTAGAGAATTTTGAGCATTACTTTGCTAGTGTGTGAGATGAGTGCAATTGTATGGTAGTCTGAGCATTCTTTGGCATTGCCTTTGTTTGGGATTGGAATGAAAACTGACCTTTTCCAGTCCTGTGGACACTACTGAGTATTCCAGATTTGCTGGCATATTGAGTGCAGCACTTTCACAGCATCATGTTTCAGGATTTGAAACAGCTCAGCTGGAATTCCATCCCCTCCACTGGCTTTGTTCAGCTGCCACTCACTGATGGGGTTTTGGTAAGCAGTGAGCAAACAATGGATTTGTTATGGTCTCTGTGTGGTCAAACTTCTCCTCTGATGGTATTCTGCATTTGTAGCTACTTCCCAGTGCTAGCATTACTACTTCAGCTCCATTCCAGATCATCAGGAATTAGATTCTTATAAGGAGTGCACAGCCTGATCTTGCATGGAGAGTTCGCAGTCGGGTTTGAATTCCTGTGAAAATATAATGCCCCTGATCTGACAGGTGAACAGGGAGAGGCTGTAAATACAGATGAAGCTTTGTCTGCTAGCTTGCCTACCTTTCCCCTCCTGTTGTGCAGCTCAGGTCCTAACTGGCCATGGACCAACACCAGTCCATGGCCCAGGGGCTGGGGACCCCTGCCTTAGAGTATTTCCAGTTCCTCCCTTCTGTCACTTGTGATAGTCCTGTCATTCCTTCCATAATTATTACTGTTTTTGCTTTAAATAAGTAGCTATCTTTTAGATCAACTGAGAATAAGAAAATGAAATATATTTTATGTACTTTTATTTATTCTCCCTGCTCTCCCTTTGTTTATGTTGATCCTTTATTCTGACCTATATCATTTTCCTTCTTCATGAAGAACTTTTTCTAACATTTCTTAATAGGCAGATCTGGTGGCAATGAATTCTCAGTTTTTGTTTGTCTGAAAAAGTATTTATTTCTCTTTCAGTTTGGAAGAATAATTTTGCTCTATTTTGATATTTAAGTGCATGAAATTTTTTCTTTGAACTTTGAATATTTCACACTACTTTCTTCCTGCTTGTACGATTTCTGACAAGAAATCTGTATTAATGCTTATCCTTGTTCTCCTGTAGGTAAGGTGTTTTTCTCTCTGACTTCTTTCAAGATTTTTGTCTTTGTCCTTGGTTTTCTGCAGTTGGAATATAATATCCCTAAGTGTTTTTTGTTTGTTTGTTTTTATTTGGTGGAAGGGATGGTATTTATCCTGCTTGGTGTTCTTTGAGATTCCTGGATTTGTGATTTGACACCTATTAGGAGGAGCGCATGGCAACCCACTGTAGTATTCCTGCCTGGAGAATCCCCATGGACAAAGGAGCCTGGTGGGCTACAGTCCATGAGGTCGCAGAGTCAGACATGACTAAGTGACTAAGCACAGAACACATCAATTTTGGAAAGTTCTCAGGCAACCTAACTTCTCAATTATCATCTGTTATATTCTTTCTTTCTTCTCTTCTTTTATTCCAGTTACATATATGTTTTCTGTTTACATTTCAGTTTGGGAAGTTTCTATTGACAAATTTCCAAGCTCCTTGGTATTATGCAGTCTAATCATAACCACATGGAAGATATTCTTCATTTCTATTACTTTGTTTTTGATTTACAGAATTTATTTTTATTCTTTCTTAGACTTTCTATTCACATTATCTGTTTTTGCATACAGTCTACATTTTTCCTTTAGAAAGTGAATGGGAAAGTGTCACTCACTATCATGTCCAACTCTTTGTGATCCCATAAACTGTAGCCCATCAGGCTCCTCTGTTCACGGAATTCTCCAGGCAAGAATACTGGAGTAGGTTGTCATTCCCTTATTCTAGAGATATTCCCAACCCAGGATTCTAACCCAGGTCTCCCCAGCTGCAGGTAGATTCTTTAGCATCTGAGTCACAGGAAAGTCCATTTTTTCTTTAGAGTGCTGAATATATATTTAAAATTCCCGTAGTTACTTAAATTTTCTGATAATTTCAACATCTCTGATATATTTGAATCTTGTTCTGATGCTTGGTTCATCTTTTCAGACTTTTTCTTTTCTTTCAGCTTGACTTGGTAATTTTTCGTTAAAAGCTAGTCATGTTGTACTGAGTAATAAGAAATGATATAAATAGGACTTTAATGTTTTAAATTGAGGATTTATATTAATTGGACCAGAGGCTTCAAATTCCTCTAGTGTCCTTGATTATTTTTCCTCCCTTTATAGAGTTTGTGTCTTGTAGCCCTCGGTTGTAATTCACTGCTATTACACTGGCCCCCTGTTTGTGTAGTGATAAGATGTGGGGAAAAGGTCAGTCTTCATTCCAATCCCAAAGAAAGGGAATGTCAAAGAATGCTCAAACTACTGCACAATAGCACTCATCTCACACGCTAGTAAAGTCATGCTCAAAATTCTCCAAGCCAGGCTTCAGCAATATGTGAACCGTGAACTTCCAGATGTTCAAGCAGGTTTTAGAAAAGGCAGATGAACCAGAGATCAAATAGCCAACATCCACTGGATCATGGGGAAAGCAAAAGAGTTCCAGAAAAACATCTATTTCTGCTTCATTGACTATGCCAAAGCCTTTGACTGTGTGGATCACAATAGACTGTGGAACATTCTGAAAGAGGCAGACCACTTGACCTGCCTCTTGAGAAACCTGTATGCAGGTCAGCAACAGTTAGAACAGGACATGGAACAACAGACTGGTTCCAAATAGGAAAAGGAGTACGTCAAGGCTGTATATTGTCACCCTGCTTATTTAACTTATATGCAGAGTACATCATGAGGAACGCTGGGCTGGAAGAAGCAAACTGGAATCAAGATTGCCGGGAGAAATATCAATAACCTCAGATATGCAGATGACACCACCTTTATGGCAGAAAGTGAAGAGGAACTCAAAAGCCTCTTGATGAAAGTGAAAGAGGAGAATGAAAAGGTTGGCTTGAAGCTCAACATTCAGAAAACGAAGATCATGGCATCTGGTCCCATCACTTCATGGGAAATAGAGGGGGAAACAGTGGAAACAGTGTCAGACTTTATTTTTTTGGGCTCCAAAATCACTGCAGATGCTGACTGCAGCCATGAAATTAAAAGACACTTACTCCTTGGAAGGAAAGTTATGACCAACCTAGAAAGCATATTAAAAAGCAGAGACATTACTTTGCCAACCAAGGTCCGTCTAGTCAAGGCTATGGTTTTTCCCGTGGTCATGTATGGATGTGAGAGTTGGACTGTGAAGAATTGATGCTTTTGAACTGTGGTGTTGGAGAAGACTCTTGAGAGTCCCTTGGACTGCAAGGAGATCCAACCAGTCCATTCTGAAGGAGATCAATCCTGGGTGTTCATTGGAAGGACTGATGCTAAAGCTGAAACTCCAATACTTTGGCCACCTTATGTGACAAGTTGACTCACTGGAAAAGACTCTGATGCTGGGAGGGATTGGGGGTGGGAGGAGACAGGGACGACAGAGAATGAGATGGCTGGATGGCATCACCGGCTTGATGGACATGAGTTTTAGTGAAGCCCGGGAGTTGGTGATGGACAGGGAGGCCTGGCTGTGATTCATGGGGTCGCAAAGAGTCGGACATGACTGAGTGACTGAACTGAACTGAAGGTGTGGGGAAAAGGTTATTCTGTATCTTCCTATCAAATTTCAGTCTTTAAGTGGGCCAGTGTCTCAGGGTCATGACCCTCATTTGTGTTTCTCCAGCAGTGTAGATATTTTCTCCAGGTCTTTACTTCCTTAGGGAATTCCCCATCTATTTCTTTGAAGTTCTGACCTCTGTTAACTATGTTCCTCACCCAAAAGGTTTCATTGATAAAAGAAGGCTGGAGATAATTTCCTCCCCCAACCTATGATAAGGCTATATAGAACAGTTGTTTTCCTTGACATGTAGGTCTTTGTTATGGAGAAGGATCTGAATATATTTCACAGTAATCACTCTTCCCTTCCTTATCCATACAAATAAAAAATATCTGAGACAAATGAAAATGGAAGCATAACTTTTCAAAATCCATGGGACAGAGCAAACTCAGCCAACTTCTAATCAGTTCAGTTCAGTTCAGTCGCTCAGTCGTGTCCAACTCTCCACGACCCCATGAATCACAGCACGCCAGGCCTCCCTGTCCATCACAGGCCTACCTTAAGAGATGAGAAAGATGTCAAATATATAATAATCTAATATTACACCTAATGGAACAAGACAAAGAAGAACAAGTAAAGTCCAAAGTTAATACAAGGAAGGAAATAATAAAGAGCAGAGTAGAAATAAATATGATATGGACTAAAAAGACAATTGAAAGAAGTCAATGAAAGAGTTGCTTTGTTGAAAAGATAAATAAAATCAACAAACCTTTAGCCAGACTCATCAAGAAGAATAGTCCAAATAAATAAAATCAGAATGAAACAGGAGAAGTTACAGCTGACATGACAGAAACACAAAGTATCATGAGAATATTATGAACACTAAGATGTAAACAAATTAGACAACCTAGAAAAAAATAGATAAACACCTAGAAGTACATAATTTATCAAGACTGAATCATGAAGAAATAGAAAATCTTAATAGATTAATGAAATTAGTAATGAATAGCACTGAATTAAATCATTAATCAAAAATTCCACAAAAACAAAAGTCCAGGTTCTGATGACCTCACAAGTAAATCTTACCAAACATTTTAAGAAGAGTTAATACCTATCTTTTTCAAATTATTCTAGAAAATTGAAGAGGAAGCCATACTCTCAAACTCATTTTATTAAACCAACATTACCCTACTTCCCAAACTGGACAGAAGAATCACAAAAAGGAAAATTACAGGCCAATATCCCAAATAAATTTAGATGCAAAAATTCTAAACACACTAAAAGCATCATACACCATGTTCAAATGGGATTCATTCCAGGAATTTAAGTATGGCTTAGCATCCATAAATCAATCAATGTGATATACCACATTAACAAAACAAAGGAGATGAAGAAAAAGCATTTGAAAAAATTGAACATTCATTTATAATAAAAACTCCAAACAAAGTAGGTATAGAGAGAACATACTTTAACATAATACCTTAACATAAAAAAGCCATATATGACAAATACACAGCCAACATCACACTCTATGGTAAAAAGCTGAAAGCAATTCCTCAAATATCAGAAACAAAACAAGGATGCCCTCTCTCACCACTTGTTTTTGATACAGTATTGGAAGTCCTAGCCACAGCAATCAGAAAAGAAAAAGAATTAAAAGGAACCTGAATTGGAAAAGAAAAAGTAAAACTGTTGCTGTAGATGACATGATCCTATATATAGAAAGCCCTAAAGACTGCATCAAAACACTGTTTGAACTAATTAATGAATCCAGTAAAGTAGCAGTTTAAGAATATACAGAAATCCGTTGTGCTTCTATCCACTAATATAGAACTATCGGGAAGCAAAATTAAAAAAACCAATTTACAATTGCATCAAAAAGAATAAAATAGGAATAAATTTAATGAGGTCAAATACCTGTATTCTGAAAACTATAGAACATTGATGAAAGAGATTGAAGATAATACAAATAAGTGGAAAGGTATAGCTTAAGGAGTAGAATAATAATTTTGTCTAAACTGCTATATTACCCAAAGCAGTCTCTAGATTCAATGGAATTCCTATCAAAATAACAATAGATTTTTTCACAGAAGTATAACAAATAATTCTAAAATTTGTATGGAAACACAAAAGATTGAAAATAGTCAAAAGAAATCTTGAAAAAGAACAAAGCTGGAGATATCATGCTTTCCAATTTCAAACTACACTATGAAGCTATAGTAACCAAAATAGTGTGGTACCGGCACAAAAACAGACACATAGGCCAACGGAACAGACTAGAAAGCCCAGAAAGAAACCAATGCTTATAAGGTCAATTGCTCTCAGTCACTCAGTTGTGTCTGACCCTTTGCAACCCCACAGACTGTAGCCTGCCAGGCTCATCTGCCTATGGAATTCTCCAGGCAAGAATACTAGAGTGAGTTGCCATTTCCTCCTCCAGGGGATTTTCCTAACCCAGGGATCAAACCCGTATCTCCTGCATTGACAGGCAGATTATCACTATGCCATCTAGGAAGCCCCTATGGTCAATTGATCTATGACAAATTAGGCAAAAATATAAAGTGAGAAAAAGTTCTCTTCAATAATAATGTTGGGAAAACTTGGCAGCTACATGCTACCAAAATTAAATTGGATCACTTTCTTATACCATATACAAATGCAAACTCAAAATAGATAACAGATTTAAATGTTAGATCAGAAATGATAAAACTCCTAGAAGAAAACATAGGCAGTAAACCCTTTTACATTGGTCTAAGCAATGCATTTTTTGGATCTATCTCCTTAGGCAAGGACAACAAAGTTAAAAATAAATAAACAAATGTCAAACTGAAAAGCTTTTGCACAGTGACGGAAGCCATCAGCAAAACATAAAGGCAACTGACTGACCAGGAAAAGATATTTGCAAATGATGCATCTGTTAAGGGGTTAATATCTAAAATGTACAAAGAACTCATTCAACTCAATACAGGAAAAAAAAATGTCTGATTAAAAAGTGAGTAGAGGGCCTGAATAGACATTTTTCCAAAGAGGACACATAGGATAGCCAACAGACCATATGAATAGACGCTCAATAACACTAGCTATCAGGAAATGCAAATCAAAACCACAATGAGATATCACCTTGAACCTGTCAGAATGGCTATTAAAAAGAAGATAGCAAATAGGAAATGCTGGCAAAGCTGAGAGAAAGAAGCCCTTGTATACTTGATGGATATGTAAACTGATGCATATCCTATGGAAAATGGTATGGAGGTGCCTCAAAAAATTTACAAACACATTTATTATATAATACAACAATTCCACTCCTGGGCATCTAGACAAAGAAAATAAGAAGACTAATTTGAGGAGATATGTGTACCCATATTTTTATTGCAACATAATTTTACAATAACCAAGATATGGAAACAACCTAAGTACCCACTGATAGATGAGTACATGAGAAGAGGTGATGCACACACACACACACACTGAAGTATTAGTCATTCATAAAAATGAATGAAATCTTGCCATTTGCAACAGTGTAAATGGACATAAAGTTTATTCAGTTCAGTTCAGTTGCTTAGTCATGTCTGACTCTTTGGGACCCCATGAATCAAAGCACACCAGACCTCCCTGTCTATCACCAACTCCCGGAGTTCACTCAAACTCATGTCCATCGAGTCGGTGATGCCATCCATCCATCTCATTCTCTGTCATCCCCTTCTCTTCCTGCCCCCAATCCCTCCCAGCATCAGTCTTTTCCAGTGAGTCAACTCTTCGCATGAGGTGGCCAAAGTATTGGAGTTTCAGCTTTAGCATTAGTCCTTCCAATGAACACCCAGCACTGATCTCCTTACAGAGGTTATTATGTTAACTGAAATAAATAAAGACAAGAAAGAAAAGTATGGACTTCCCTGGTGGCTCGTGGGTAAGGAATCCACATCCTAATGCAGGAGCCAGGGCTTCAGGCCTTGATCTGGGACGATCCCCCATGCGGTGGAGCAATTAAGTCAGTGTGCCACAACTATTGAGCCTGCTCTCTAGAGCCTAGGAGCCACAACTAATGAGCCCACATGCCACCACTACTGAAGCCCATGTGCCCTAGAGCCCATGCTCTGCAACAAGAGAAGCCACTGCAATAAGAAGCCTGCACACCACAATGAAGAGTAGCCCCAGCTGGCCACTAGAGAAAAGCCCACGCATCAACAGAGAACCAGAACAGCCAAAAATAAATAAGTAAAGATTTTTTAAAAGACAAATCCTTTATAATTTCATTTATATATGTAGTCTAAAAAAAAAAAAAACAGAAACAGACTTATGGAAAAAAAATAAAGAAAAAAGCTTTGGTGGTTGCCAAAGGGGCTGGGGGTGTGGGAATGAACCAAATAGGTGAAGTGGATTAAGAGGTATAAACTTCCAGTTACACAATGAATAAGTCATGGGATGTTATGTACAACATAGGTAATACAAGAATATTATAATAACTTTATATAGTAACATATCGTTACTAAGCTCACTGAAGAGATTATTTTATAATGTATACAAATGTTGAGGAGAAGGCAATGGCAACCCACTCCAGTGCTCTTGCCTGGAAAATCCCATGTATGGAGGAGCCTGGTAGGCTGCAGTCCATGGGGGTGCGAAGAGTTGGACACGACTGAGCAACTTCACTTTCACTTTTCACTTTCATGCATTGTAGAAGGAAATGGCAACCCACTCCAGTGTTCTTGCCTGGAGAATCCCAGGGACGGGGGAGCCTGGTGGGCTGCCGTCTATGGGGTCGCATAGAGTTGGACATGACTGAAGTGACTTAGCAGCAGCAGCATACAAATGTTGAACCACTATATTGTACACCTGAAACCAATACTGCCTGTCAACTATACTTCCATTAAAAAATGAGAAATGAGTCAGAAATCTATTTCAATATTCTCTATATTCCCTCCATCTCATCTCGTATTTTACTTTCATCCTAAAGGTCTTGCATCTTCCCACCCTTCCATGAGCTGAGATGCTGGTTAAAGATTCACTTACAGGACCTTGTGGAATTGAAAGAAAATCTGTGACGCAACCAGGAAGACAAGAGTTAATAAGTGAGAGACCCAGGGCTTGAATTCAGTCTCCTGACTTCCACTTTTCTGTTCCTCGTGGTGCAGCTGGCAGTGTGTGGCTGGTACAGTCGGGTTCCAAACCAAAGTCCTCCATGTTGTCCCAGCATTTACAAAAAAAAGACTCTCCTCTTATGGGAAGTAGATTTATCTAAGCAAATCTAAGGATTTGCTCTGTAGGATTGGGGAAGTAAAGACATAAAGAATATTTATTTTTATTGGATTTAGAACTGAGTTTCTTACCAGACTTACAGCTTGAGCTGTTGGAGGTTCTCTAACAAATGAGAGCACTATGGACCACAGTAGTGACTTAAAAATCTCTGTATTAAATACATAGTCTCACTCTCTACCAGTGATAGGGAGTGATATGTGATTAAGGAGAAGTGAACTGACTGGCCAAGAACCTGAATTTGTCTTCCCTTATTTCTGATTCAAAAATATTTACTAGAACTAAAAGTTTCTTACTTCTGTGCTCTCATTACCTGTTTGAGGTTTTCATTTAGCATTCATCATTCTGCCAAATACATGTTATGTATTATATTTTATATAATGCTTTAGTATATGTTACACTATGTATTTTATATATTACATATTTTGCATTTAGTATAATTTGCCACTGTACTCGGAGAAGGCAATGGCAAGCCACTCCAGTACTCTTGCCTAGAAAATCCCATGGATGGAGGAGCCTGGTAGGCTGCAGTCCGTGGGATCGCTAAGGGTCAGACACGACTGAGCGACTTCACTTTCACTTTTCACTTTCACACATTGGAGAAGGAAATGGCAACCCACTCCAGTGTTCTTGCCTGGAGAATCCCAGGGACAGGTGAGCCTGGTGGGCTTCCGTCTAAGGGGTCACACAGAGTCGGACACGACTGCTGGCAGCAGCAGCAGCCACTGTACTGCCAGCACTTAGCACTGGACCTAACCCCTTTAAGTAATGGCCAGGTTTGCTTGTGAAGCTCTAAATGCTTTATTGGATTTGATTTAATATGGCAGAAAGTAGATACTCATGTCCCCTAAAATCTTAACTGATTCTATATGATTAAGACTGTATAGCTTGAACTGCTGCTGGAAATGCTCTTGCTTTGAGGATCTGCATTGGCTAGAATGAGGATCCCAGGTGGCTATTTCACAGAGGATTCTTCTCTTCTGAAAAAGGTTCAGGGAGGAAGTTTTGCTTTATTTGGGAAGTCTAAGGCCCTGGGGTTGTGAACTTTGCTGAGCTTGATTTCTCTTGTCCATCACTATCCATGATGTGAGTTGCCCTTGAACGGTGATACACGCTGTGTGAGTGTTAGTTGCTCAGTTGTGTCCCCATTGCGACCCCATGGACTATAACCCGCCAGGCTCCTCTGTCTATGGGATTACCCAGGCAAGAATACTGGAGTGGACTGCCATTTCCTTCTCCAGGGGATCCTCCTGACCCAGGGATCAATCCTGTGTCTCCTGAATTACAGGCATTTTCTTTACCATATACTCTAGGTAAACAGAAAATGCCAGCCAGGTGTTGCAAATTCAATTCTGCCTTCACCCTTTTTCTGACTTAGCCTTATTATCTGTACAGTTGGGAGCCTTATCCCTGCCTTCCTCCAAGGACTGTTCTGAAGACCTAGTGAGATAATTTCCAGGAAAGCATTTTGTGTTAAGGGCCACATTATGGAAGAGTTACTTGCCATAGAATGATCCTGGGCATGAGTAGTAACCAAAATAATCCTAAGGAACAGGAAAGGTTCTTCTTGGGTTGTTTAATCCAGCCAAATATACAGTGAGAGGCTGGAACTGTTTAGCAGGTCAGAAGTTCTGTGGCTAGGTCCTGAGTGGGCTGTGGCAAAGGCTGTTGAAAACATCTGATTCTATAGTGTGTGACTGTGAAGCTATTCTGTTCAAACAAGTTTTCTGGAAAACCTGGGTGATAAATATTCTAGAAGTCCACAGTGATAAGGTATTCTGAATGATGCCTGTCAGCAGCGGCATAGCCCTTAGCCCTAGGAGATGGTCCCATACATAGATCAAGACAGCCTTATTGCCCAGGTAACAAACATTTATTTCACTGAAGCTCAGCATGCAGGACTCTTTCTTGGTTTGATGAGATTAGCTTTATATAGATCACAAAAAAATATCCCAAGGCTTATGTCTTGGTCATTAAATATTAAACATGCTTTGTCCATTTCTCTATCACATTGCATTATGGTGAATTCTATGTGAGCCTATCTCCCCTGCAAGACTGGGAGCTCCTTTGTTCAAGGAATAGTGCAGTTTATTTAGATATTTTCCATGTCTAGCCCAGCATCTGGCATATAGTAAAGATTCCATGAATGTTTATTGAATGACTGTCAAAACTTTTGCCTGCAATACTTTGTTTTTCATTATTCAGTTTTTTAAAATTTTCCAGTTAACGATTTCTCTTAATTTCTTTTAGCCATTTTATATTCTTAGAGAACTTTAGGTATAGTTTGATGGCTGTCATTGCCTCTGTTGATCCTGAGAGTGGGCCTGGTATTTCTGTTATGGTCTGGAGAGCAGACACATGTGCTGTTTGGGTCTCTGTACCTTCTTTTGAAGGCTCTTGTGAGTAATGAGTCTACCCTTTAATTCTAGTGGAAGTTGTGTTCAGGGGCCATCATGCCCCCATGTCTGAAGTCTAGACTACACACTGACTTGACAGCTAGTCCCTTCTTCTCCTCACCGGGTACTCATTTGAATCACAAGCCCCAAATCTACATGAAGTTCCTTGGTCAGCCTCTGCTCCCCTGCTCTCTGTGACTGTCTGATTCAACTTCATCAGTTCAGTTCAGTTCAGTTCAGTTCAGTCGCTCAGTCGTGTCCGACTCTCCGCGACCCCATGAATCACAGCACGCCAGGCCTCCCTGTCCATCACCAACTCCCGGAGTTCACTCAAACTCATGTCCACAGAATCGGTGATGCCATCCAGCCATCTCATTCTCCGTCGTCCCCTTCTCCTCCCGCCCCCAACCTTTCCCAGCATCAGAGTCTTTTCCAGTGAGTCAACTCGTCTCATGAGGTGGCCAAAGTATTGGAGTTTCAGCTTTAGTATCAGTCCCTCCAATGAACATCCAGGATTGATCTCCTTTAGAATGGACTGGTTGGATCTCCTTGCAGTATAAGGGACTCTCAAGAGTCTTCTCCAACACCACAGTTCAAAAGCATCGATTCTTCGGCGATCAGCTTTCTTCACAGTCCAACTCTCACATCCATACATGACCACGGGAAAAACCATTGCCTTGACTAGACGGACCTTGGTCGGCAAAGTAATGTCTCTGCTTTTTAATATACTATCAAGGTTGGTCATAACTTTCCTTCCAAGGAGCAAGCGTCTTTTAATTTCATGGCTGCAATCAGCATCTGCAGTGATTTTGGAGCCCAAAAAAACAAAGTCTGACACTGTTTCCACTGTTTTTCCATCTATTTCCCATGAAGTGATGGGACCAGATGCCATGATCTTTGTTTTCTGAATGTTGAGCTTCAAGCCAACCTTTTCACTCTCCTCTTTCACTTTCACCAAGAGGCTTTTGAGTTCCTCTTCACTTCACAAGGGCATAATTATTTCTATGTGTGACCTCCAAATATTATAGCCTTGTTTCCTTTTGCCTCATTATTTTCTTGGCATAGAGTCTATAGATTCATACAGCTTCTTACATGTTTTGGTGGAGCTAAGTAAGGACAGCAAGGATGCCAGAAATTCACATAGATACCTCATAAACTGAATCCTAGTTTTCCTGAGTCTTAGGTGATTCTCACTGTTTAAAAGTTAAAGCTAGAATTTCTTCAACAAGTCCTTCACAATCTGACTCCCTCTTACCCTTCTGGTCTTATCTCTCTCCATTTCCTTTCTTGTACCCTGGTGTCAGCACAGTCACTTTTCATTTCCTGAACATTCCTCTTACTTTCATACATGTGAATATATTATTGCTTCTCTTTGAAATTCTTTTCCTAGAAAAACTTGCCCATCAGATAATCTCTTCCTGTGTTTTAGACCAGTCCAGATTACAGATCGTCTCCTCTCCGAAGATTTCTGGCATCTCCAATGAAGTTTCTTTCTCTCTATCTCTCCTATTTCCCTTCAATTGTCAATATACAATTTGACATGTAGAATTGAAACTATATATTTTTTAAAGATTTCTTTTTGATGTGGACTGTTTTTAAAGTCTTTATTGAATTTGTTACAATATTACTTCTGTTTTATGATTTGGTTTTTTGGTTGACCAGCATGTGGGATCTTAGCTTCTTGACCAGAGGTTAAAACTGTACCCCATGCGTTGGAAGGTGAAGTCTTAACCATTGGAAGTGGTTAAACTAGGAAAGTTCCAAATCTGTATCTTTAAATGTTTGTCTTTGCCACTAGAGTTTGAGTTGTTTGAAGACAGACAATAAGGGTTCTTTTCATTTTTGTTTCCCAAGATCCAGTCCATGGCCTGGTTCATCTGCATTGGCCATTACTTGCTTTCTGAATTAATGGCAGCTGAACTGACCTGGGAGGATCTTGGGATGTGCCCTCAAATAACTGTTAACATGGATGACAAGATTTGGAATTGCTGCTGCTGCTGCTAAGTCACTTCAGTTGTGTCCGACTCTGTGTGACCCCACAGATGGAAGCCCACAAGGCTCCCCCTTCCCTGGGATTCTCCAGGCAAGAACATTGGAATTGCTAGGATCTCTAATTAAACTGTAAGTGGTCACCATCTTTAATAAACAGTTTTTCTAGAAACTGGGATAAATTAAAGCAGCTGGGAGAGGAAATCTGTTTTCCCCTGGGCTAGTTCATTCTGAGGCTACTCTTCCTGTCCACACAGTGATTTTTGACTTTGTGTGTAATGTACAAACAGATTCCAACAGAGACTCTAGGTTGAGAAATTCTCATTCTCTTAAGAAGGAAGGAAGGGATTATAGGGAAGAATGTATGTCCTTGATTCTGTTTTTTTTTTTTTTTTCTAAAGGACCCTCTTCACTAAGCAGAGAGCCACAAGAAACCAAGAGGTCAGTGAAAAATCCTTGGCCCACACTACTCTTCAACCTCTTCTTTAGGCATATCCCATCCTTGTTTGTTTAATTACCCATAAAAGCAGGGCCAGCACTTCATCCAGGGACTTTATTTAAAGCTTCCAGACTCCTAGTTGGATGCTGTTTCTGTTCCTCTCTTTTCCTCCTCCACAAGGGGCAGGTCTCTGGGAGCCAAGGACATGGGGCTCAGCTCCTCATAGTCCTGCTTAGAATGCTGAGAGCCTCAGAAAACCAGTCCCCAAACTGTCATTAAAGCTTCCTGCCCATGACCCGGAGCAGAGCATCCTTGACCTCTTTGTTCCTCAGGGTGTACACCACAGGGTTCAGCAGTGGGGTGATGACAGTGTAGGTCACTGAGATCAGCTGATCCTGGTCCTTGGTGTTTTCTGACTTGGGCTTGAGGTAGGCAATGGAGGCACAGCCATAGTGGACGATGACCACAGTGAGGTGGGAGGCGCAGGTGGCAAAGGCCTTTTTCCGACCTTCAGCTGAGGCAATTTTAAGGATGGTGGAGATGATGAGAACATAAGAGATGAAGACCAGACCCATAGGCACAACGAGCACGAAAACACTGATTATCAAAGTCAGGATCTCATTGACAGTCGTGTCAATGCAGGAGAGCTTCATCACAGGTCGGATATCACAGAAGAAGTGGGCCACCTTTGTGGCACAGAAAGGTAGTCTGAACACAGATGTCACCTGTGTCATGGCCACAATCAGCCCGATGCTGAAGGCCCCCCACACCAGCTGGATGCACACCCTCTTGTTCATAATGACTGTGTATCTCAGGGGGCTGCAGATGGCCACATAGCGGTCATAGCCCATCGCTGTGAGCAGGAAGCAGTTAGTGATCCCAAAGGTTACAAAAAAGAACATCTGTGTGGCACAACCTGCCAATGAAATGGACTGGCTCATACCCACAAGGCTGGACAGCATTCTTGGAAGAATAACTAGTGTATATATAGTCTCTGAAGTGGACAGCATGCTGAGGAAGAAGTACATGGGGGTGTGGAGAAGATGATCGATTCGGATAATGGCCACAATAACTATATTCCCTGCTAGGGTTAAGATGTACAGTGCAAAAAACATCACAAAAAGAGTGAGCTGGTGCTCGTGGAAGCTGGAGAAACCTTGTAAAACAAACTCAATGGTGAGAGTGTGGTTCTCGCTCTTCATTGAGTGGCCACTAGATTGGAAGTGTAGAAGAATAAAAGTTACATAATCTCCATAAAGCAGTTTAATCCATTTCTGAAATTGACTGAACTTTATTCTCCTTTATAAACCTGGGGGTACATTTTCTAGTGGCAGTGGAATACAGTTAATCTTTAGGTTTACTTACCTTCATTTACAATATTTTTGTTCCGTGGCCATCTATTATAATACAACTTCCTATGCATGTTGCTGCTGCTGCTGCTAAGTCGCTTCAGTCGTGTCCGACTCTGTGTGACCCCATAGACGGCAGCCCACCAGGCTCCGCTGTCCCTGGGATCCTCCAGGCAAGAACACTGGACTGGGTTGCTATTTCCTTCTCCAATGCGTGAAAGTGAAAAGTGAAAGTGAAGTCGCTTAGTCGTGTCCGACCCTTAGGGACCCCATGGACCGCAGCCTACCAGGGTCTTCCGTCCATGGGATTTTCCAGGCAAGAGTACTGGAGTGGGTTGCCATTGCCTTCTCCGATCCTATGCATGCTAGAATCATGTAAATTTTTTTCCCTGCACTGTATAACTGTCTCCATTCCCACTTCACTGTACTCTTCATCCTTGTCATCTGGAATACTCTTCCTATCTTCCTCCTCTTAAATAAGTCGTCCACAAGACTAATGCATGTCTTCTCCTCCATTAACGCATATTGTCCTCTGAAAGTTTCATGTTTGTTTGGATTATTGTCATCCCTCCTCTGCGCACTCTGTGGCTTTATACCTTTTACATCTGCGTGTCTCACTGACTCAGAAGTATGCATGAGTTTGATGCTTGAAAGCAACTTGTTTAGGGATTGACTGGAAAGTTCTTTTATTTCAAGACTGTGAATCATCCCCTTGCACATCCTTTAGGAAATAAAAGCAAAACAGATTCAGAAATGTTCATCTTGTTTTCAAGAAGGAAAAGGTGAGTCTTAACCAGCCACCATCCACACTGCTGTCTGAATGATGGAAGTTGGCTGACACTTCACAGCACTGACTCACGTATATTGTAAACCATGGTACACCTTCATTTTCCCTAAACTAGGAGGCAAATTTACAGCCAATACAACTTTGTGAATAGGAATACACCTACTCTGCAGCGGTGAACAATCGTACCAGGGAAGATGCAGCAAATTCATGTGTCCTTCATCTAAAGTAAAAGCAGGCTCTGAATATAAAGAACAGAGTTACACTAAACATACATCATTTTGTTGAAAGATGGGGCTCTGTCCAATTCATGTAATATTTCACATTTAGGTCCCTTTAGACAGTAAGCTCCTGTAGGTTATTTAAATTATATTCTGATTTCCTTATGCATATTCAGAAAAAGACTTTTTGCATAAAGTAAATCATGTCAGTGAGGAAGCTTAGTAGACATAGAGACCTCCTTCTAGTTCATAAAAAATTATTTAAGAGAAATTGAAGACCAGCTGTTAATCACTTACATTAAGAATGCTAAAAGACACTAAAGTTGCAACAGGAAATATTTCCCAATAGGAAAATTCATTTGACTCTAAAATACATGGCTAAAGACAGTTATCTTCTGAGAGCCCTCCAGGCATAAACTAGGCAGTGGTCCAGTCATGAGGTGGTATGGCACCTCTACTATGAAATAAAAAATGTGTGTTAAAGCTTTTGATTGTTCTAATGATGGCCACAGATGCTGCTAGCAATTAGTGGTGCTAAATGTCCTGCAGTACATGTGATGACCCCACCCAAGGAAGAACTGTCCTATTCCACATACAATAGGGATTCTCCTGAGAAACCCAGGGCTAGAGTGTCATCTGATTCTGGCTGAAGTCTAACTGTCTTGAGGTGGATGAATGGCCACTATAACCTGGTTAGTATCCACCACCCTATGGAGCCTATAATTCTTCCAAGAAAATCAAGGGCAAGAAGAGCAAACATAACCTAATGAGGACCTACCCCAGCTATGACATGAACTGCTATGCGCCATAAATTAAAGTCCGTCCATGAGCAATGACACCCGAGTCAGAACACTTGCCTGTAACTGCCTAGAGCTGAGGCACAACACGAGAGCTCAGCTGGAGGAGGTGGAAGCATGAAGGTGTAAGTGTCTGGCTCCCTTGGCCCCAGTATGCCAACTGGGGACGGGCAAGGTAACCAGAAAGAACTGTGACAGGTTGAGGGGGTAGCAGGCAAATACAAACTGGCAGGAGTGTGGTCGGGCCTGGGAGCTGCAGGCATCCTTGACAGTCCCTGTGTGGAGAAGTCTTCAAAGCCAGGAGCAGCCAGTGGGGCTCCTGGAGGTGACTCCCTGTAGACCTCCTCAGAGCCACACTGGGGTTGGGAGGATACAGACAGTAGGTTCCTGGGGGGCTCATTACGTGTAGGGCTCATTTACCCAATACTAGGGCTGGCCTTTGGGGAGTCTGCGGAGAGTTTTTGCTTCAAGGAGCAACAGAATTAGAGGAAGTTGGTTTATTTAATTTACTGTAACTTGTTGGAATAAGCACATTATTACTGGCCAGTTAGCTCAGTTGGTTAGCGTGGTGTTAATAATAAAATAATGAATAAGTACATTGTGCTTTTTTACATATGTGCCTCGGAAATCCATAGTTTACAAATCTAGGCAGCTCAAGCTTGCAGCCATAGTACTTTGGATCTCATGAAGTTTAGCAGCCCCCCCCCACCTTTTTTTTTTTTTGTAGGAAGGATTTCTACCCAGGGTTCTCTCTTTGGAATGAAAGTAGTCAAATACGGCCATGGTTCTGCAGAGAACAGTTCATGCTGCCTGTCTTTCTGCCCCTGTGACATTCAGAATTGGGAGACATTGTCTTTAGATCCAAGGATCCTCTCTTGGGGGTTAGGAAATGAGATGAACCTCTGAACATTGTTCTCATTACTCAGATTACCTCCTCTTCTCCATTTGGCAAACTCCTACTAGTTTGTCAAGTCTCAGCCTCAGAATTTACTTTTCGCTGAAGACTTTCCATGAGTTATTTTATTGTTTCTATAACATTTTCTTCCTTTAACATGAGGTACTTCTCTATGCCCATTCATTCTTGGAGCACTAAGCATATTCTAGGCCTTGTGCTCATTGCTGGGCATACAGCAGTGAATGAGATACTTTATAAACCTTTGAAGGGCTCACTGTTTAGTTACAGGTGATTGGTGTTGTTCAGTCACTAAGTTATGTCTGACTTTTTGCAATCCCATGGACAGCAGTATGCCAAGCTTCCCTGATCTTCACTATCTCCCAGAGTTTGCTCAAACTCATGTGCATTGAGTTGGTGATGCCGTCCAACCATCTCAACCCCTGTTTCCCACTTTTCCTTCTGCTCTCAATCTTTGCCAACATCAGGGTCTTTTCCAATGAGTCAGCTCTTTGCAACAGGTGACCGAAGGATTGAAACTTCAGCATCAGTCCTTCCAATGAATATTCAGGGATAATTTCCTTTAGGATTAACTGGTTTGATCTCCTTTCTGTCCAAGGGACTCTCAAGAATCTTCTCCAGCACCACAGTTCAAAAGCATCGATTCTTCAGTACTCAGCCTTCTTTGTGGTCCAACTCTCACATCCATACATGACTACTGGAAAAACCATACCCTTGACTAGAAGAACCTTTGTTGGCAAATTGATGCCTCTGCTTTTTAATGCATTGTCTAGATTTGTCATAGCTTTTCTTCCAAAGAGCAAGTATCTTTTAATTTCATGGCTGCAGTCAGCATCCAAAGTGCTTTTGAAGCCCAAGAAGATGAAATCTGCCACTGTTTCCATGGTTTCCCCATCTATTTGCCATGAAGTGATGGGACCAGATGCCATGATCTTTGTTTTTTGATTGTTGAGTTTTAAGCCAGGTTTATCACTCTTCTCTTTCACCTTCATCGAGAGGCTCTTTAGTTCCTCTTCACTCTCTGCCATTAGAGTGGTATCATCTGCATATCTGAGACTGTTGATATTTCTCCTGGTAATCTTTATTCCAGCTTGTGCTTCATCCAACCGGGTATTTCCCATGATGTACTCTGCATGTAAGTTAAATAATCAGAGTGACAGTATGCAGTGTTGATATACTCCTTTCAGGAACCCCATGAACAGTAGGAAAAAGCAATAAGATATGACACCAGAAGATGAGCCCCCCAGCTTGGTAAAGAGTGGAGAAATAGCTCGGAAAGAATGAAGAGGCCTGGCCAAAGCAAAAATTATGCTCAGTTGTGGATATATCTGGTGGTAAAAGTAAAGTTCAATGCTATAAAGAACAATAGTGCATAGGAATCGGGAATGTTAGGTCTATGAATCAAGGTAAATTGGATGTGGTCAAGTAGGAGATGGCAAGAGTGAGCATCAACATTTTAGGAATCAGTGAGTTAAAATGGACAGGGAAAGGTGAATTTAATTCAGATGACCATTATATCTACCACTATGGTCAAGAATCCCTTAAAAGAAATGGAGTAGTCCTCATAGTCAACAAAAAGAGTCCAAAATACAGTACTTGGGTACAATCTCAAAAGTGACAGAATAATCTTGGTTTGTTAACAAGGCAAACCATTCAACCTCACAGTAATCTAAGTCTATGTCCCAATCACTAACGCCAAAGAAGCTGAAGCTGAGAAGTTCTACAGACCTGTAAAACCTTCTAGAACTAACAGCAAGAAAAGATGTCCTTTACATTTTAGGGGAATGGAATGCAAAACTAGGAAGACAAGAGATGCCTGGAGCAGCAGGCTAGTTTGGCCTTAGAGTACAAAATGAAGCAGGGCAAAGGCTAATAGAGTTTTGCCAAGAAAACACTGGTTATAGCAAACACCCTTTTCCAACAACACAAGAGAAGACTCTACACATGGACATGATCAGTTGGTCAACACCAAAATCAGATTGATTATATTCTTTGAAACCAAAGATGGAGAAGTTCTATACAAAAACAAGACTAGGAGCTGACTGTGGCTCAGATCATGAGCTCCTTATTGCAAAATTCAGGCTTAAATTGAAGAAAGTAGGGAAAACCACTACACCATTCAGGTATGACCTAAATCAAATCCCTTACGATTATACAGTCACAGGTGATAGAGAAGTAGACTGAAATAATGCCACAAGTCAGTGGGGCAGGAAGAAGATGGTTCTTGATTAGACTCAGGCTGATTACAGAAAAATATGCTATAGGTAAAGTAAGACCAGGTTACAAAAGATTTTAGAGTGGCTTCCCAGGTGGTGCATTGGTAAAGAAGCCACCTGCCAAGCAGGAGACACAGGAGTTGTGGGTTCAATCCCTGGGTTGGAAAAATCCCTCAGAGTAGGAAATGGCAACCCACTTCAGTAGTCTTGCCTGGAAAATTCCATGGACAGAAGAGCCTGGCGGACTATAGTCCATGGAGTTGCAAAGAATAGGTACAGCTGAACACACACACCGAATCTTCATCACTTTTAAGGGTCTTTCAAATTATTTCACTTATCCCTCCTGTTCATGGGCTTCACTGTCCTTACCAACTTGCCTCTAAAGGGCCATCAGCCCTCATCAACTACCCTGCACCCTCTTCTTGTTTCTCTGGTGATTTTGCTTCCATGTTGGTAAAAAAAGATACTCAGCACTGGAATTTGATAGATTGACCTGGCAGCAGTACAAAGATGGATTTGAGGTTGGTGAAAAGAAGCAGTGTGGTTGCTGACACAACAGGCCAGGTCAGAGATAATTGGTATTGAGCTATATGGGTTGACAGTGGTCCATATGACAGCGAGAGGTAGGACAGACATATGAGGTGTAAACCAAGAGAGCTTATAACTGAATCAATGTGTGGATCAAGGGAGAAGAAACAATAAATCATTACATAAACTACTCCCATCAGGATCATTCACATCAGTTCCCTGATTTTTCATAATATGCATAGCTTTTTGTAATAACAGATAAATCAAATAAATGATCTTTATATTAATGTTCTATCATTAGGTATGATTGGTGGCTATGGAATCTCAGCAGCAAGAGTAGAATTGGGCAAAATAGCTCAGCGCTTTATGATGCCATTGCTTTGGGACAAATCAGGAAGATTTTGGAAATGGGGCACTGGGTAGGTGGTCTAAAAATGTAGCCCTGGGGAAAAAGAGGTTTTCAACTTCTGAGTCAACTAATATTTATTGAAAACTTTCACACTTTTTTGTCTCACTTAATCCTCCAAATGACCCTATAAATTCATTGGTACTATTTCATTTTACAGAGGAGAAATTATGAGGACTCTATTACTCCATCAACAGTAAGTCTATTGGGTCAGTTCAGTTCAGTTCAGTTGCTCAGTCGTGTCTGACTCTGTGACCCCATGGACTGCAACACACCAGGCTTCCCTATTTGGTGCTAAATGGAAATGAGTGTGTGGTGACTATAGAAACAAAACTGGGTAAAAAGCCAAGAAGATCTGCCAGAAACTGCTTTATTTGGGGACCACATTCAAGTAGTTCTAGTTTATTTATACCATTCACAGTCGTTGAGGATCCCAGGTGTAAGCCCTCCTAAGATGTTTTAGGATTGTCAATGGGAGTCTTTCAGAGCCATGAATAGGACTCACAACAAGGTTAACTGAGGTCAGCATTGTGCCAGAATGTCTTAGCCTGGGCTGCTATAACATATATCACAGACCATGTGGCTTAAATGACAAGCATTTACTTTTCATTTCTGGAGGCTGGGAATCCAAGATCAAAGTGCTAGAAGATTTGGCTTCTTGGTAAGACTTTTCTCTCTGGATTGCAGATGGCTGCCTTTTCTCTGTGTCCTCATATGGTGGAGAAAGAGTGGTAGAGAGAGCCCTTTATCTTGTCTTCAGTTCAGTTCAGTTGCTCAGTCGTGTCTGACTCTTTGCGACCCCATGAATCACAGCACGCCAGGCCTCCCTGTCCATCACCAACTCCCGGAGTTCACTCAAACTCATGTCCACAGAGTTGGTGATGCCATCCAGCCATCTCATTCTCTGTCGTCCCCTTCTCCTCCTGCCCACAATCCCTCCCAGCATCAGAGTTTTTTCCAGTGAGTCAACTCGTCGCATGAGGTGGCCAAAGTATTGCAGTTTCAGCTTTAGCATCAGTCCTTCCAATGAACACCCAGGACTGATCTCCTTTAGAATGGACTGGTTGGATCTCCTTGCAGTCCAAGGGACTCTCAAGAGTCTTCTCCAGCACCACAGTTCAAAAGCATCAGTTCTTTGGCTCTCAGCTTTCTTCATAGTCCAACTCTCACATTCATACATGACCACTGGAAAAACCATAGCCTTGACTAGACAGACCTTGGTTGGCAAAGTAATGTCTCTGCTTTTTAATATGCTATCTAGGTTGGTCATAACTTTCCTTCCAAGGAGCAAGTGTCTTTTAATTTCCTGGCTGCAATTAGCATCAGCAGTGATTTTGGAGCCCAAAAAAATAAAGTCTGACACTATTTCCACTGTTTCCCCATCTATTTCCCATGAAGTTATGGGAACAGATGCCATGGTCTTCGTTTTCTGAATGTTGAGCTTCAAGCCAACCTTTTCACTCTCCTCTTTCACTTTCATCAAGAGGCTTTTAAGTTCCTCTTCACTTTCTGCCATAAGGGTGGTGTCATCTGCATATCTGAGGTTATTGATATTTCTCCCGGCAATCTCGATTCCAGCTTGTGCTTCTTCCAGCCTAGTGTTCCTCATGATGTACTCTGCATATAAGTTAAATAAGCAGGGTGACAATATACAACCTTGACGTACTCCTTTTCCTATTTGGAACCAGTCTGTTGTTCTATGTCCAGTTCTAACTGTTTCTTCCTGACCTGTATACAGGTTTCTCAAGAGACAGGTCAGGTGGTCTGGTATTCCCATCTCTTTCAGAATGTTATCTCGTCTTAAGGGATCCTAATCCCATCATTTCACTTCATGACAAGTAGATGGGGAAACAATGGAAACAGTGACAGACTTTATTTTCTTGTGCTCCAAAATGCAGATGGTGATGCAGCCACAAAATTAAAAGACACTTGCTCCCTGGAAAAAATTCTATGACAAACCTAGACAGCATATTAAAAAGCAGAGACATTACTTTAACGACAAATGTCTGTATAGTGAAAGCTATGGTTTTTCCAACAGTCATGTATGGATGTGAGAGTTGGACCATAAATAAAGCTGAGCACCGAAGAATTGATGGTTTTGCTGGAGAAGACTCTTGAGAGTCTCTTGGGCAGAAAGGAGATCAAACCAGTCAATCCTAAAGGAAAAATCAGTGCTGAATATTCATTGGAAAGACTGATGCTGAAGCTGAAGCTCCAATACTTTGACTACCTGATGCGAAGAACTGACTCATTGTAAAAGACCCTGATGCTGGGAAAGATTGAAGGCAGGAGGAGAAAGGGACAACAGAGAATGAGATGGTTGGATGGCATCACCTATTTGATGGACATGAGTTTGAGAAAACTCTGGGAGTTGGTGACGGACAGGGAAGCCTGGCATGTTGTAGCCCATGGGGTTACAAAAAGTCAGACAAGACTAAGTGACAGAACTGAACTGATTCCCATCAGGAGGACCCCACCCACACTCCTGACCTCATCTAAATCTACTTCTGGCAGGCTCTGTCTCCAAATCCCATCACATAAGAACTTAATCTCTACAATATGGGACTAGTGGTAGGGGGACACAGTTCAGTCCACAGCACTGAACTTATATCTACTTTCAGACTATTCCAGTCTCCATTTTCTTTGGACGTGAAAGCTCCAACAGTTCATATCTCTAGCTTGATGATGGTTGGATAATAATAGTTGTACTACTTATAACAATTGATAGAAAAAAAGTTCCTGAAAAGAGAACTACGAATTTAGTGATTTGTGCTTTCAAATCACTAAATGTATGGTACATTTAAAAATAGTCACACATGTCTCTGTACATATTTATACATTTATACATCCTGCCTATGAAGACGGAGAAGGCAATGGCACACCACTCCAGTACTCTTGCCTAGAAAATCCCATGGATGGAGGAGCCTGGTAGGCTGCAGTCCATGGGATCGCTAAGGGTTGGACACGACTGAGCGACTTCACTTTCACTTTCACACATTGGAGAAGGAAATGGCAACCCACTCCAGTGTTCTTGCCTGGAGAATCCCAGGGACGGGGGAGCCTGGTGGGCTTCCGTCTATGGGGTCACGCAGAGTTGGACACGACTGAAGTGACTTCACAGCAGCAGTAGCAGCAGCAGCAGCCTATGAAGATTGATTGCATACATGAATTCTCAGACTGCTTGCAATGTCTCTGAGGCGCCAAGGAGAGAAGTGAGAATGACTGATGCTCTGAGTATTTGGTTAGACCAGTCAGAGGGTTGGGCACAGGTCAAGGGAATCTGGGTAGGGACACAGAAAGGTAGCTGAGTGGTTTATTAAGACATGGCAGGTGTATACAGGAAGTAACTCTTAGAAGGCCCTGGAGAATATTTAGTGCCTTTTACTGTAACATGGGATCAAAGACTATAGGGGGAGCCTATTTACAAACTCAGGGCCTCCTGGGAAGAGGGAACTCATTCTATGAATGAGAACTCTGTTGGTAAAATTGCTGCTAAAACTGTCCCTTCAGAGTGAGATAGAAAACAATGTAGGGGTGTGGGGTTGTAGAGCTAAGAGCCATCCTGCTTCCTGCTACCTGGAGACATTATGTGTCTGTAACCATTGTGACTCCTCACAATAACCTTGGGTGGTTGATATTGTCAGCCCCACTGTGTAGATAGGACACAAAAGCCAGGGAGGTTAAGTGACTATCCCTAGGACATATTTATTATAATGCTGGACCCAGGATTGGGATGCATGCTGCTCTGGCCCCAGAGGCTGTACTCCATCTACAGTTTCACACTTTCTCAGCATCTTCTACTTCAGGCTGTCAGCATTTTGAAAGTGGGGAACAGGAAGAAAAATAAACGTGGGTATGATGATGGGTACAGAGGTTAATGATCTAGTGGTCCAGATACCTGTTTTTTTTCCAGTGGACTTTGACCCACTTGAGATTTCCTTTTGTCTTTCTTTCTTTGGAGCTGTGCTAAGTGGAGAAAGGATAACCAAGATATCTGAGGAGAAAGCATGTTACAATACATGATCTCTGAACTTCCAGACTGATTTTCCAAGATCCAAGGACATTCAAATGAGATTTGAGATGTGTATAAATCCACAGTGTATGGAGCTCCTTTTCCTAGTCTTTAACAACTGTAAAGGAGAAAGCCAGTTCAAATAATCATCCTGAGATCATAATGCAGCTATAAAATCTGGGGTGAACTGCTGTTTTTAAATCTTGATTCTGCCGCATTCTAGCAGTATGACCTTAAGGAATTTACTTAATCTGTTCAGGTCTCAGTTTTCTTGTCTTTAAAATGAGTTTAATAAAACACATTATAAATTTACAGCAAGGATTGAATGAGTCAAGTGAGTAAATTATGCCTGCTCTTTAGGAGATATTCAATACATGCACCAAAAGGGGATATCACCAAGGTGTGTGTGGCGGGCGGGCGGGAGTAATGAAGTAAAACAAGCAAAGAGGGAGAAGGACTGTCTGCTGATGCTAACTGTGTTTTAGCTGTCCACAGATGTCTTCCTTCATTCCCTCCTTCCTTCCTTCTTTCTGTTCTTTTTTTTGGCCATGCTGTGTGGCATGTGGGATCTTAGTTCCCCAGCCAGGGATTGAACTTGTGCTCTTGCCTTGGGAGGACAGTCTCAATCACTGGACCACCAGGGAAGTTCCCCTTTCTTCATTCTTTTAATAGTTATTGAGTAGGTACTATGTACTGGGTGCTGTTTGAACTGCAAGAGATGCAGAGAAGACACTCAAAGAGTGACACCTGAGTGATGGATACAGGTGTCACCTGGTTTGGGTCAGTGTTCTTTGAAGCAGAGGCTGAAACAAGGACTCAGGTGCAGGTAATCGGTTACTGAGTATTCTCTGAGGAAAGGGAGTGAAGGTAGCAGGGTGGAATGAGGGAAGAGCTGAGCAAGGCTCCGATCTCACTTGGACTCTAACTTCAACCCGATTCAATGGAGGACTCACAATTACACTCTGAAGTTGGTCCCATCTTGAGACTACATGAGTGGCCTTTTGTACCTTCTGTTTTAGCCAGGCCTTGGCTGTAGACCGTCCCTTGTAAGGGGTGGGGGTGGGGTATATGTCACATCTAAGGAAGTTCGCTTTCAGCCAATGGCAAATCTTCAGAGAGGAGGGCAGCTATGAGGTGTCAGCACTCCAGCATTCACGAGGCTGGATATGGGGGAGCCAGCCCAGCAGAGGAGACCTGGGCAGAGCATTGACAAGGTTTGTTACAGGACCCAGGCTCTTTGGAGATAGGGGAATGGAAATGAAGATGAGCGCTCTTCTTTTGCTATTTCCAGATATACAGGAAGCCATTTTCATGGTTGTTGCTTCGGCTGCTCAAAATTTACACTTCCCAACCAGTTTGTAAGTTTGCTGCCAGAGCCTGTGTCTGACATAGCTTTCTAGGGTTTATATATGTAGTAACAGGCACAGGGTAGATCATTAATGGAGTGATTTTGTAAAAAATTATAGTGTAAAATATAGCATAGGAAGTGTTATGTGTAAATACTAGACAACTTGTTATTTCACGTCCCTGATTTTCATGGTGAGGCCAGGTTTAGATTATATAGATTCCTCTGTTATGATACTGTATTTTCTTCCCACCCACACTGCTGGTTTACAATCCTTATGCCAAGGGTAACAAAAGCAATGTCTAACATTATAGTACAGCACCTGAATGTGCTTTATCTTTTCTAATTTCTATCAAGCATGGTACACCCATCTATCAGTCTTGGAAAATCCATCCATCACTTCCTCCATTTTAATCTTTCCTTCTTGTTTTGCTCTATTCCTCCAATTTCCCAGATGCTTCCCGGATTAGGTACCTGGAGCCCCCATACTATCTCTTATTTGATTAGCTTCTTTGCTGCTACACCTCATCAAACATCGAAGATTTTAATGTTATTGAGAATGACTAGCACCTAAGAGAGGGACTTTCTGCCCAAAGCTCTGAGCAAGGCATCCTTGACCTCTTTGTTCCTGAGGCTGTATACAACGGGGTTTAGGAGCGGGGTGATAACAGTGTAGGTCACAGAGATCAGTCTGTCCTGCAGGGAGTTTTGTGATTTGGGTTTCAGGTAGATGAAGGAGGTACAGCCATAGTGGACAATGACTACTGTGAGGTGTGAGGCACACGTGGCAAAAGCCTTTTTCCGACCCTCAGCAGATGCCATCTTGAGGATGGTGCTGACAATCAGGACATAGGAGATGAAGATCAAGACCATGGGCAGAACAAGGACGCACAGACTGATGAGCAAAGTGATCCGTTCTTTGATGGTGATATCAGCACAGGCAAGCTTCATTAGGGGCCGGATGTCACAAAAGAAGTGGGAGATGACATTGGCATCACAGAAAGGCAAGCTGAACACAGAGGATACTTGAATGATGGCTGTGCTCAAGCCAATGCCCCAGGATCCCCCTGACAGTTGTATACAAGTCTTCTTGCCCATGATGACTGAATATCGTAGGGGGTTGCAGATGGCCACATAGCGGTCATACCCCATGGCCGTGAGCAGGAAGCAGTTGTTGACACCAAAAGTGAGATAGAAGAAGAGCTGAGTGGCACAGTCTGGAATGGAGATAGCGTGTTGGGGGCTGAGGAGACTGGACAGCATTCGGGGGATGATGGCCACTGTGTAACAGGTCTCAGAAATGGACAGCACACTCAGGAAGAAGTACATCGGTATGTGAAGCTGATGGTTGAGGCAGATGACTGTCAAGATGATAGCATTGCTGGCAAGGGTCAACAGGTACAAGACCAAAAAGACCACAAAGAGGATGAGTCTGGGCTGCCATCCAAAGATTGAAAAGCCTTCAAAGGTAAACTCTGCCACGGCTGTGAAATTAGGTCTTGGCATTGAGGATCTGGGTCTGAAAGAGATGAAGTGAGATGGTTGAACATCCAGGCTGGAAACAGTATACTGGTCCAGGGCCATCATCAGCCATAAGCAGGGATTCACAGTGGGGGTAGCTCTGGGTTACAGAAGCTCTCAGCATTCGGACACTGGCCAAGTGTGTGAAGACCTCTTAGGATACTTGGGGGCCTGGCATTGGAGGCAGATATAGTAGGAATGGGAAGAGAGTAGATATGTAAAGGGAGTAGTGAAAACACCTAAAAAGCTTGGCTAGAAGTTGAAAGGTGGAGAGGTAGGTAGATGGACCAGAAAAATAGATTGAATGATAGACCAGAGTAAACCCAGCCCTGGAACTCCATCCAGAGTCATCTGTTTAGACCAGCAATGGCCCAACACATGTTAGAGACATAGTGTAAAGGCATATAACCCAGTCAAGGGCAGAAATCTACTTAAGCCACACTTCTGAGAGGTAAGAGGCCAGCTCCAACTCTGGTCAGAAGGGCTTGGCAAATAAAGATACATAACACTACTTGCTTTCATGGTTCAAATTAAATTCAAAATAGCTAATGTCTACAAGACTTCCCTTGTAGCTAAGCCAGTAAACAATCTTCCTGCAACTCAGGAGACCCAGGTTCAATTCCTGGGTAGGGAAGATCCTCTGGAGAAGGAAATAGCAACCCATTCCAGTATTCTTGCCTGGAGAATCCCATGGACAGGGGAGCCTGGCAGGCTATAGTTTACAGGGTCACAAGAATCAGACATGACTTAGCATCTAAATCACCATAGCTAATGTCTGGAATAAGGCCATGAGAAAAGAGACTACTTGTTCTTTTTCAAATTAATTATTACTTTTAAATTTGAGATTCTAGTGTGCGGACCCAGGATATTCTGTGATCCAGAGCTAACTCTTTTCTTTTCAGCCCTTGCTTTCTTCTTTTGTTCTCCAAATACCATTTGTTCTAATACCCAAGTCTCCTTTCTTCTTTGTAGACTGTATCTGTAGTTTCTGCTTCCATTGTCTAGTCTGTAAACACAATAAAGAGACTGAAACTTATTAAGAGTTTGAAGTACCAGTAACTGTAAACAGATGAAAACAACAAAATATTAAACTTTCTAGAAATCTCCGGCTTTAACCCCAGTGTAAATCAAGGGATGCTTAATTTTTTGTGTGCTCATTTCATTTGTCTCTATTGGCTCATCTATAAAATTGAGAGGATAATATCTACTCATAGTGTTACTATGGAGATTACATGAATTACTGTATGTAAATAGCCAAGCACAGTTCTTGATACGTAATAGGCAAACAATGCATTACATTTCTGTTTCCCTCTCTTCATCTGTTCTCCCCAACCCCACTCTGCCTGATTCTGGGTTTTACTTGCGTGTGAGACCCATGCAAATGTGCATATATTTATTCTTTCTCTCTTCCTCCCTCCCCCATTTCCCTCTCTCATCTCTCTTGCTCTCTCACTCTCTTTCTCTTGTGTTTGGGGTGATGTTTGTCATGAATTTCTTCAGTCTCTATTGATTGAAAAATCCAATCCTCACTTTCCCTTCCTCTCCAACTCTAGATTCACAGATGGGGTTGGGCATAGGGCTGGTCTATTTTCAGAAGTAAAGCCAGCTCCTCTTACTTCACATGTGATCTTACAAACATTTCCTCATCGCTTTAGGATTCAGTTTATTCACCTGTAAGATGGACACAGTACTAATAACTATCTCAGAGGACTGAGAGAGGATTACATGGGAAGATGCCCATAAGGCATTTAGCAGAGGCCCCAGTGTAGATCATGCCATCAATAAATGGTAACTGTTGGAAAAGGTGAGCACAGATTTCAAGATATGAGTCTTGTGGGTTATTCTGTTATCTTCCCTTCTCCTCCCCCAAGCCTGACTTCAAGAAGGTGGTTGATCTCCATCCAGCTAATACTTGTGGTGCAGCTTGCAGATTAGAGGATGTTTTTCTGTCTTTTGGAGATGTGAGGATAAGGAGGTAGTGGGGGAGGAAACACAATATTCAAGGAGGAGAGAGAATCCCAAGGATCAGAGGAGGATCTGCATCGGGTTGGAATGGAAAAGCCACTCCCAGTGCAGCAATACTACAGGCATGCCTGTGTCCAGGTCCTCTGCTTTGAACTCCTGCACTTATGAACCCAATATTTCAGCCAGCCAGCCAGCCATTCACTGACTCTCCCTTCCTGGCCTCTGTATGATATCTGGTGAAGGACTAGGTGGGGACTTCTGTGTTCAGGGAATACACTTTTTCTAGAATAGAGGGGGGAAATCAGGTTTGCTCAACCAGGATCGGATGTTCCATTCTTCTTCTTCAGTCCCTACAGGCCAGGAATGTGATAGAGGGTTGAGGGAGAAGATGGGACTGGATGCCACCAGTTACCATGCTTCATTCATATTTGTTGAGCTAAATTCATCAGCTAAGTTCTTTGAAACTTCTGAGATTTTTATACAACTAGTACCCAAATAACACTTCCTGCATGACTTTTTAGTATTTATAATGGTCTTTATTTCCCAAGTTTTCTGACACAGCTGTACATTCATTTTTCCACTTAACAATAATCCTAGGAAAGAAAATAAGAAGGTGATAGTGCATGAGACAAGGGTCATAAAGCTACATCTAGCCAGACAAGAACCATGCTTCACTGAGTCATGGAATGTGACTTACCTCTCACAGGCAGGGCTGAAGCACTGTCTTCTAGGACAGCAAGACTTGTGAGTCTAGAACAAGGACTGGCAGGACTCCCGCTGTGTGTGGCAGACAAGGCTCCCAGAGAATCTTCTGAAAGGGAGGACTAAAAGAAAAATACAGAGCCCACCAGGATCAGTTTGTCAATTCCTTTCTCTGATTGGTCAGATCTGGGAGTAACAAATGGAAAGCAGTATCAGCTCTCCTGTGCCTCCTTATAGCCCTGTTTGTTTAACTGGATTGCAGTCTGTCAGAGAGGACAATTCTCATGTGCCCCAGGACTCTGGGGTCCCTCTCCCCAAAGTCACAGTGACTGCCCCCAAGGTAATATTTGCAAGATCCAAACACTGTGATGTCTGGGGATCTCATTAACCACGGGGCTCATCAACCTGCTCATGTAGATAGTATGTTGATGTCAGAGAGGAAGAAATTTTACTCTGTCCTTTCAGGTTTTTCTAGTGGTCTAAAAATTAAAGTGATGTGAGACAGATTAACATGAGAAACTCAAACAAGTTTTAATGACATGTGGATATAAAAGAAGTGGGTTCCCCAGTGGCTCAGTGGTAAAGAATCTGCCCATAGTGCAGGAGAGATGGATTTCATCCCTGGGTGGGGAAAATTCCCTGAAGAAGGAAATGGCAACCCACTCCAGTATTCTTGCCTGGGAATCCCATGGACAGAGGAGCCTATTGGTTACAGTCCATGGGGTTGCCACAGAGTTGGACATGACTGAGCAGCTAAACAACAACAACGAACGTGTGAGAGAAACCCAGGAAAACTGAGTAACTTGCCAGAATGTCCAAAAACCTCACCTTAAATACAAACTTCAACCAAAGACAAAAAAGAATGTTGCAAGTAGTGATTTCAGACCTCACAGGGGAGAAAGGCAATCCACATAGATAGAAAAGAAAAGTTTAGTAAATCGATATGTGCTGGGCCTTGCAAAGACAATGGAATGCAGAAAGCACTTTTAATAAACAGACATTCCTAGGTTCCCACCTGTCTACCGCCTGGTTAATACTACAGTTATCTAGGCTGATGGCTCCTTTCCTGGATCCTGTTCTCCATCTACATTCTTTAAGGCAGTTGAGGGAAGGTCAAATGTTCTTCCTGAGTCTTCTGAGACTTAATCGTTTTCAGCTTAAAATAATCTGCATATCAGAGAGACATTTTGGGGTGGCACGCTTTGTTCCCCTACATAGATGATCTAGGGTTTCCATAGGAACAAATTGTCTCATTGGACCATGGTCTTGCTCTGCTCAGTGGATGGAGGCTGAAGAGGAGCTCTTGACTCCATGAACATCATTGTAGAAAGGGTCTATAACATTGTGGAGCCCAACCATGTTTAAGGGTGCAGCTTTATTAGATAGACCACTCACAGGCTAAGGTCTCTGTACCCTCAGGGTCAAAGGATCTGTCTCTGAGGTCTCTTCCAGTTTGAATGTTCTGGAAACTGTGAATCATTCATTCACTGATTCCTTCAACAGATACTCATTATGTGATTCTCAGGTCAAGGTACATGAAACATCAGAACAAAGACATGACATCTGTCCTACATACTAGTCCTGCTGGTGTGGCCCTTCAGACTGCAAGGTATTGAGAGAGTTAAGTCTTAGGCAGGTTGATAGGAAGTCAGGGGTCCTGGGGGAAGGGGAAGGGGGAGGAGGAGGAGAAGGGGGGACAAGCAGGAGGATGAGGAGGACGAGGAAGGAGTTCTCTAGGAGGAGAAAAGGACAAATGTTTTGTTTCTACATTCCTTTGTCTTAAGCACATAAAACATTTGCTTTTTTTTAAGGCCAAAGCTAATGATTACACAACAAAATAGCTCATCTTGCTCAAGGATATCTTTTCCCTTAAACTCTGTACCAGTGATTATATAACCACAATGTGTCCTGCTCCAGGACATGTTTCTGCTTGTTAAGAACCTTCTGACTAATCCTATCATCTTAAAATGTATATTGTGGGACTGGGTCTGGTTCAGTTCAGTTCAGTGCAGTCAGTCAGTCATGTCCGACTCTTTGTGAGCCCATGGACTGCAGCACGCCAGGCCTCCCTGTCCATCACCAACTCCCGGAGTTCACCACCACCCATGTCCATTGAGTTGGTGATGCCATCCAAGCATCTCATCCTCTGTCATCCCCTTCTCCTCCCACCTTCAATCTTTCGCAGCATCAGGGTCTTTTCCAGTGAGTCAGTTCTTCACATCAGGTGGCCAGAGTATTGGAGTTTCAGCTTCAGCATCAGTCCTTCCAATGAATATTCAGGACTGATTTCCTTTAGAATAGACTGGTTGGATCTCCTTGAAGTCCAAGAGACTCTCAAGACTCTTCTCCAACACCACAGTTCAAGAGCATCAATTCTTTGGCGCTCAGTTTTCTTATAGTCCAACTCTCACATGCATAGATGACCACTGGAAAACCATAGCCTTGACTAGATGGACCTTTGTTGGCAAAGTAACATCTCTGCTTTATAATATGCTGTCTAGGTTGGTCATAACTTTTTTCCCAAGGAGTAAGCATTTTTTAATTTCATGGCTGCAGTCACCATCTGCAGTGATTTTGGAGCCCCCCCCAAAATAAATTTTGCCATTGTTTCCACTGTTTCTCCTTCTGTTTGCTAAGAAGTGATGAGACAAGATGCCGTGATCTTTGTTTTCTGAATGTTGAGCTTTAAGCCAACTTTTTCACTCTCCTCCTTCTGTTTCATCAAAAGAATCATTAGTTCTTCTTCACTTTCTGCCAAAAGGGTGGTCTCACCTGAATATCTGAGGTTATTGATATTTCTGCCGGCAATCTTGATTCCAGCTTGTGCTTCTTCCAGTGCAGCGTTCCTTATGATGTACTCGCATATAAGTTAAATAATCAGGGTGACAATATACAGCCTTGACGTACTCCTTTTCCTATTTGGAACCAATCTGTTGTTCCATGTTCAGTTCTAACTGTTGCTTCCTGACCTTCATACAGGTTTCTCAAGAGGCAGGTCAGGTGGTCTGGTATTCCCATCTCTTTCAGAATTTTTCAGTTTATTGTGATCCACACAGTCTTTGGTATAGTCAATAAAGCAGACATAAATGTTTTTCTGGAACTCCCTTGCTTTTTCAATGATCCAGTGGATGGTGGCAATTTGATCTCTGGTTCCTTTACCTTTTCTAAAACCAGCTTGAACATCTGGAAGTTCATGGTTCACGTATTTTTGAAACCTGGCTTGGAGAATTTTGAGCGTTACTTTACTAGCATGTGAGATGAGGGCAATTGTGCAGTAGTTTGAGCATTCTTTGGCATTGCCTTTCTTAGGGTTTGGAATGAAAACTGACCTTTTCCAGTCTTGTGGCCACTCCTGAGTTTTCCAAATTCGCTGACATATTGAGTGCAGCACTTTCACAGCATCATCTTTTAGGATTTGAAACAGCTCAACTGGAATTCCATCACCTCCACTAGCTTTGTTCTTAGTGATGCTTCCTAAGGCCCACTTGATTTCACATTCCAGGATGTCTGGCTCTAGGTGAATGATCATACCACTGTGATTATCTGGGTCATGAATATCTTTTTTGTACAGTTCTGTGTATTCTTGCCACCTCTTCTTAATAATTCTTGCCACCTCTTCTTAATATCTTCTACTTCTGTTAGGTGCATACAATTTCTGTCCTTTATTGAGCCCATCTTTGCATGAAGTGTTCCCTTGGTATCTCTCATTTTCTTAAAGAGATCTCTAGTCTTTCACATCCTATTGCTTTCCTCTATTTCTTTGCACTGATCACGGAGGAAGGCTTTCTTATCTCTCCTTGCTATTCTTTGGAACTCTGCATTCAAATGAGTATATCTTTCTTTTTCTCCTTTGCTTTTCACTTCCCTTCTTTACACAGCTATTTGTAAGGCCTCCTCAGATAGCCATTTTTCTGTTTTGCATTTCCTTTACTTGGGGGTGGTCTTGATCCCTGTCTTCTGTACAATGTCACGAACCTCTGTTCATAGTTCATCAAGCACTCTATCAGATCTAGTTTCTTAAATCTATTTCTCACTTCCACTGTATAATTGTTAGGGGTTTGATTTAGGTCATACTTGAATGGTCTAGTGGTTTTCCCTACTTTCTTCAATTTAAGCCTGAATTTGGCAACAAGGAGTTCATGATATGAGCCACAGTCAGCCCCCAGTCTTTTTTTTTTTTTTTTTGCTGACTGTATAGAACTTCTCCATCTTTGGCTGCAAAGAATATAATCAATCTGATTTCGGTGTTGACCATCTGGTGATGTCCATTTGTAGAGTCTTCTCTTGTGTTGTTGGAAGAGGGTGTTTGCTATGATCAGCATGCTCTCTTGGCAAAACTCTATTAGCCTTTCCCCTGCTTTGTTCTGTATTCCAAGGCCCAATTTGCCTGTTACTCCTGTTTCTTGACTTCCTACTTTTGCATTCCAGTTCCGTATAATGAAAGGGACATCTTTTTTGGGAGTTAATTCTAGGAGGTCTTGTAAGTCTTCATAGAACCGTTCAACTTCAGCTTCTTCAGCATTAATGGTTGGGGCATAGACATGGATTACCGCGATATTGAATGATAAGTGGGTCTGGTGAAGATCTTTCTATTGTTAGTTCTCATCCTGTTATTTTAAAATGTAAATTGTGGTAGTAAGACCTTTGTAACATCGAGACTTTCTTTTGATTTACTGTAATAACCAACTGAAAAAGTAGATCGCTCCCTTGCTAAGACTAGCAGAGTGGGGCGCACTCTCCGTTCCCCTCCTGATGTCTATGCAGAAGCATTCTCTGTTCCTTTTTCACTTTAATAAAAGTCTGCTATACAAAAACTCTTGAGTGATCAACCCTGGTCCCTGGTCCTGAAGCTAAATCTTCTTTGGAGATCACAGATCTGACATAGTTCACTGTAAGCTATCAGCATCACTGTGCATTGCACAGGAAAAGCTGAGCACCTTGAGAGTTCTTCCCCATTTGCCCTCTTTCTCTTTCCCAGCATTTGGTTGGCTTCCCTCATGGTTCAATCATTAAAGAATCTGCCTGCAATGCAGGAGACCTGGGTTTGATCCTTGGATTGGGAAGATCCTCTGGAGAAGGAAATGGCAACCCACTCCAGTATTCTTGCCTGGAGTATCCCATGGACAGACGATCCTGGAAGGCTACAGTCCATGGGGTTGCAAGAGTCGGACATGACTGAACGATGGTAGGCCCAGCCTTGTCTGCCTTTTATAATGTGAGCCTAAGATGGGCCTTTCCAGAGGTTGAAGGAGAATCAGATATCAATTTTACCAGGTTCCATTGGAACTTGGATTATTCGAATCCCTAGTTCTGGTACCCTGCTTATGCCTTTCTCTTAGAGACACCAAGATAGGAAAGGTTCCTTTCCTAAACGCCAGTGGACTGAGAAACGAATACCTGAAAGGAAGGCAGTTCATTGTCTTGTCTTTGATAAGCCGAATAAACTGAGAGAGACTGACAGCATGGGATAGTTGCTAGGCATTTGATTCAGTTCCACATAATCTCCTCCAAGGCCCTCAAACATTTATCCAAGAGAAACCGCAAATACTCAGGCTCATAAGCCATTAAGGCCCAGAGACCTAGAGCTAAGAAATAAATACATAGCATATTTATTACAGCTTGGGAATGACCAGTGCATAGCCTCATTAGAACTGTTTGAAATCCTTTAGGGAACAGCTAAGAAAGGCTAAAAGCTTGGCAGCAGATCTTAGCAAGACTTTAAAATAATCATTAAATCTTGGACCTTATTAATCAATGTCCATTCTTCACAGTTTTTCTGGTAGCTCTGTTTAAATATGTATCTCTGAAATTAGAAATAGAAATGGAGTTGAAACCCATGAGAAAGGAAAAGAAACCCTGATATTGAAATTATGAGCTGAGAAATGACTTTTAAAAAATATATGATTCTTTTTGTACATATCTGAAAAAGACTGAAAAATCTGGAGTGGACGGAAGTTTGGTGGGTTTTTTTGTTTGTTTGCTTTTTGTTTTTCTGAGAAAGGAATGAGTACATCATTGGCGTGTTTGGGAAGTTTTGTCTTTTCCATTCTGATTTTTTAATATCTCTTACCTCTTTTGCTTTATTGCATTAGTTATGAACTATAATACAGGATTGAATAAAGGCAGTTATAGAAGCCCTTTTGTCTTTTTACAAATTTAATTTAAATGCTTCTCATGTTTCAGCCACCATTAAATGTGATGCTTGTTGTAAATCTCAGACAGATAAACTTTATCACATTAAGGAAGTTCCCTTCTATTCCTGGTTTGTTTGCAAGTTTATCACGAACAGTCTGTTCAATGGCCTCATTCCTTTTCTGTATCCACTGATATAATTTTTATGCTTTCTGTTTTTTAATGTGCTTTCTTTCCTTAATTGGTTAGGATGTTTTCTTTCTTTTTATTCTTTAATATGCTTTCTTTCTACATTAACAGCCTGTTCTGATGTTGATTTATTTATTTTAAAAGAAAACCTTGCTTGTTCTTTTTATACACTGTTGAATTCAGGTTGCAGTTTTTTTATTCATTTCTTATTGGTCAATAATTATCATTTCCTAACAGTGTCAGACTTTATTTTTTTGGGCTCCAAAATCACTGCAGATGCTGATTGAAGCCATGAAATTAAAAGACGCTTACTCCTTGGAAGGACAGTTATGACCAACCTTGATAATATATTAAAAAGCAGAGACATTACTTTGCCAAAAAAGGTCCGTCTTGTCAAGGCTATGGTTTTTCCCGTGGTCATGTATGGATGTGAGAGTTGGACTGTGAAGAAAGCTGATCACTGAAGAATTGATGCTTTTGAAGTGTGGTGTTAGAGAAGACTCTTGAGAGTCTCTTGTACAGCAAGGAGATCCAACCAGTCCATTCTAAGGGAGATCGATCCTGGGTGTTCATTGGAAGGACTGATGCTAAAGCTGAGACTGCAATACTTTGGCCACCTCATGCGACGAGCTGACTCACTGGAAAAGACTCTGATGCTGGGAAGGGTTGGGGGCGGGAGGAGAAGGGGATGACCGAGGATGAGATGGCTGGATGGCATCACCGACTCTGTGGACTTGAGTCTGAGTGAACTCCGGGAGTTGGTGATGGACAGTGAGGCCTGGCGTGCTGTGATTCATGGGGTCGCGGAGAGTTGGACACGACTGAGTGACTGAACTGAACTGAACTTTAACTTTGGTACCAAAAATTTCAATCAGCAACCTGTTTAAATGCTGGGGAGATTTTACTTCTTTTCTGTGCTCTGAGCCTGGTGTCTTTTTTGTTGTTTGCTTGCTTGTTTTGCAAGAGAATAGATTTTTCTTTATTTCCATTTTTAAGGATTATTATTTGAGTAAATTTTCCATTGCTTCATGGTATAGTTATGGTAATTTATATCTTCTTCTGAATGTTCCCATTTTGCATTCTTTTTCAAATAGGTTAATAAAACATCGTTCATGGTATGCTTTTATAATTATTTTACTCATCTGTATCTGCCCTCTTATCTTTTTTCCTATTTGATTTTTTAAATTATATCTCTCTGATTTATCATAGTTGTTGGAGACTATATTTTTCAGTTAATCTTTCCAAAGATCAATTTTTTGTTTCTATTTTATATTTCCTTTAGTATTTTAATTAATTTTGTTTCATTATTATTTGTTTCAGATGGCCAATGTATTGGAGTTTCAGCTTCAGCATCAGTCCTTCCAATGAATATTCAGGGTTGATTTCCTTTAGGATTAACTGGTTTGACCTCCTTGCAGTCCAAGGGACTCTCAAGAGCCCTCTCCAGCATTACAGTGAAATGAACAAGGTAAATCTGAAGAAGTTCTCAGAAAGAAATGGATGGTCTTATTATATTTACTATAATGCAGTTCATGGGGATCACAAAGAGTCAGACAGGACTCAGCGACTGAATAACAACAGTTATTTCATACTTGCTTTAGTAACTTAACTTTATTTCATTATTATTTGTTTCAACTTTCTTTGAGTTTATTTTTCTTTTTTAGGCTTCTTGAATTGAAATATGTTTTTCTCTTGCTTTACAGTAAATATTATAAGGTTATAAATGTCTTTCTAAGAACTGCTTCAGATTTACCTTATTCATTTTGATGTACAGTACTGTTGTTAAGTTGTACTATATAATTGTAAATTTTTATTTTTTCTTTAATTCACAGTTTATTTATATGTTTATGTTAGGATAGTACACTTAATACCAAAGAGCTCAGATCCTGTAGTCAGGGTGCCTGGGTTTGTGATCCATCTGCCACTGCTATAGGTGGCCTAGGGCACGTGGCCCTCCCCTCTGTGCCGCAATTTCCTTATTTGTAAAATGTGAAGAATAATAGTATTGACTTCAAACAACTGTTGTGAAGATTGAATGAGTAAATATTTGAAAGTTCTTAGAATAATGGCTGGCATATAATAAGTACTATGTAAGTGTTTATAAAATAAATCTTCAATACTATAAGGAGGGGTAATGGAAAGTTTGGCTACTTTCTTTTATTGATTTCTTATTTTATAGCATTGTGGTCCATGAAAATTATTTGTATAATACCCTTGTTTCAGAATTTGTTGAGGCATCCTTAGGGTCAAAATATCAGGCTTCCCTGACAGCTCAGTTGGTAAAGAAGCTGTCTGCAATGCAGGAGACCCTAGTTCAGTTCCTGGGTTGAGAAGATGCCCTGGAGAAGGGAGAGCCTACTCATTCTAGTATTCTGGCCTGGAGAATTCCATGGTCTGTATAGTACATGGGGTAGCAAATAGTCGGACACGACTAAGCAACTTTCACTTCACTAGGGTCAAAAAACTTAACAGTCTCTGCATAAATGTTAGAGTATTCTGTTAAGCATGTTACTTGTCATAACTGTTGTAATCCTATTAACTCATTGATTATTTTATTAGTCCAAAAGAAATGTGTAGTAGTATCATCTACTATGGGTGTTTGTCTGTTTATCCCTGTAGTTTTATTGTTTTTTGCATATACATTTTGAAGCTATGCTGCTAGGATCTTATAAATTCATGAATGGAATACCTTCCTGGTGAATTGTTTTATTTATCAATAATGTAAGTCCCTTAGTGATTTTCATCTTGTTGTTTTCAGTCGCTGGGTCATGTCCGACTATTTGTGACCCCATGAACTGTAGCACGCCAAGCTGCCCTGTCCTTCACTATCTCACTGAGCTCGCTCAAACTCATGTCTATTGTCAGTGATATCATCCAACAATCTCATCCTCTGTCTCCCCCTTTTCCCCTTTACCTCAATCTTTCCCAGCATCAGGGTCTTTTCCAATAAGTTGGCTCTCTACAACAGGTGGCCAAAGGATTGGACCTTCAGCTTCAGCATCAATCCTTCCAATAAATATTCAGGGTTGATTTCCTTTAGGATTGACTGGTTTGATCTCCTTGCAGTCCAAGAAACTCTCAAGATTCTTCTCCAGGACCATAGTTAAAACCATTAATTCTTCCACACTCAGCCTTCTTTATGGTCCAACTCTCATATCCATCCATGACTACTGGAAAAACCATAGCTTTGACTAGATGGACCTTTGTTGGCAAAGTGATGTCTCTGCTTTTTAACACACAGTATAGGTTTGTCATAGCTTTCCTTCCTAGGAGCAAGCATCTTTTAATTTCATGGCTGCAGTCACCCTCTGTATTGATTTTGGAGCCCAAGAAAGTGAAATCTGACACTGTTTCCACATTTCCAAATATATTTGCATGAAGTGATGGGACCAGATGCCATGATCTTCATTTTTTGAATGCTGAGTTTTAAGCCAACTTTTTCACCCTCTTTCACCTTCATCAAGAGGCTCTTTAATTCCTCTGCACTTTCTGCCATAAAGATGGTGTTATCTGCATAGCTGATGTTATTTATATTTCTCCCCACAATCTTGATTCCAGCTTGTGCTTCATCCAGCCTGGCATTTCACATGGTGTATTCTGCATATAAGTTAAATAAGCAGAGTGACAATATACAGCCTTGGTGTATTCCTTCCTTTCCCAGTCCATTGTTCCATGTCTGGTTCTAACTGTTGCTTCTTGTCCTGCATACAAGTTTCTCAGGAGTCAGGTAATGTGGTCTCGTATTCCCATCTCTTTAAAAATATTCTACAGTTTGTTGTGATCCACATAGTCAAAGGCTTTAGCATAGTCAATGAAGTAGAAATAGATGTTCTTTCTTGGAATTTCATTGCTTTTTCTATAGTCTAGTGAAGCAGATGTTTTTGGTTGGAATTCCCTTGCTTTTTCTATTATCTAGAATATGTTGGCAATTTGATCTCTGGATCCTTTACCTTTTTAAAATCCAGCTTATATATCTGGAATTTCTCAGTTCACATCCTGCTGAAGCATAGCTTGAAGGATTTGGAGCATAATCTTGCTAGCATGTGAAAAGAGTGCAATTATACGGTAATTTGAATATTTTTTGGCTATGCCATTCTTTCAGATTGGAATGAAAACTGACCTTTTCCAATCCCATAGCCATTGCTGAGTTTTCCAAATTTGTTGTCAAAATGAATACAGCACTTTAACAGTATCATCTTTTAGGATTTGAAATACCTCAGTTTGAATTCCATCACCTCCACTAACTTTGTTCGTAGTGATGCTTCCTAAGGCCCACTTGACCTCACACTCCAAGATGTCTGGCTCAAGTTGAGTGACCACACCATTGTGGTTATCTGGGTCATTAAAAACTTTTTTCTACAGTTGTTCTGTTTGCTCTTGTCATCTTTTCTTAATCCTTTCTGCTTCTGTTAGGTCCTTGCCGCCTTTGCCTTTTATTATGCCTGTATTTGCATGAAATAGTCCCTTGGTATCTCCAATTTTCTTAAAGAGATCTCTAGTCTTTTCCATTCTATTGTTTTCTTCTGTTTTTTTGTGTTCACTTAGGAAGGCTTTCTTATCTCTCCTTCCTATTCTCTGGAACTCTGCATTCAGATGGGTGTATCTTTTCCTTCTCCTTTTCCTTTCACTTCTTTTCTTTTCGCAGCTATTTGTAAGGCCTCATCAGACAACCACTTTGCTTTCTTGCATTTCTTTTTCTTGGGAATAGTTTCGGTCACTACCTGCTGTACAGTGTTACTAACCTCTGCCCATAGTTCTTCAGGCACTCTGTCTAACAGATCTAGTCCCTTGAATCTATTCATCATCTCTACTATATAATCATAAGAGATTTGATTTAGGTCATACCTGAATGGCCTAGTAGTTTTCCCTACTTTTTTCAATTTGAGGCTGAATTCCTCAATAAGAAGCTGTTGATCTGAGCCACAGCCTGGTCCAGGTCTTTTTTCTTTGCTGACTGTATAGAGCTTCTCCATTTTTGGCTGCAAAAAATATAATCAATCTGATTTTGGTACTGACCATCTGGTGATGTCCACGTGTAGAATTGTCTCTTGTGTTGTTGGAAGAGAGCATTTGCTATGACCAGTGTGTTCTCTTGGCAAAACTCTTTTAGCCTTTTCCCTGCTTCATTTTGTACTCCAAGGCCATACTTGCCTGTTATTCCAGATATCTCTTGACTTCCTAATTTTGCATTCCAGTTCCCTGTGATGAAAAGGACACCTTTTTTTGTTGTTAGTTCTAGGAGGTCTTGTCGGTCTTCATGGAAATGTTGAACTTCAGCTTCTTTGGCATCAGTGCTGAAATTTTCACTTAGAAAGACATTTTGTCTGATACTCATAATGTTATATCAATTTTCTTTTGGTCAGTATTTTCCTGGATAAAATTTCAACCTCTTCATTTTCAACCTGTGACATATTATTTTAATAGTGTAGTGTAGATTATTAAAACCCAATCTGAGAGCCTCTGTATTGCAATTAATTAGCTTAATTCAGTCACATTTATTATAATTAGAGAAGTTATTAAACATTACTGCCATCTTATTTTGTATTTTCCATGCACTATTTCTTAATCTCTGTTTCTCAATAAATCTTTTTGTTTGACTGATTAGTTTGTTCCATTTTCTGGTTAAAAAATTATATATATATCCTTACTATTTATCTAATAGTTAACCTTAATTTTTATAATTTAATTTTATTTTTGATAAATAATTTAAATGTAGAATTAAAAGTACAAAATAGTACTTTATTAAAATACTTTGTGCATCCATTCATAATTCTTGTTTCATAGAAACACCTATTTTCAACTCTTCCCTGTTTCTCATATTATTAACCTCTATATTTCTGCTATAATATATATAAAATTCACGTAAATAGTATTTCTTAATTCCTAAATTTTAGACATTATCTATTCCTGGCTAATTTACAACACCAGCATTTTTACACATGAAGACAAACATGTGCAAATACTCCTCCTCTTGACATACTCCCAGCAAAAATTAATCTATTTTCAACGCGTACATTATTATAATATGCAAATATTACAACTAAGTCATGCAGCAAGTCATAAGTGTACATCTCTTCCAGTGCAATTATTGTTTTCTTGCTAAATTTTAGTAATTGAGTCTATGAAGGAAAAATGTTGCCTGCTGTATCAGTGAACAAAGGATGTTGCTGCCATTGAGCCATCACATCACAGCCATCCCCAGGGATGAGCCCTGAGGGAACTTGGGGTGGAAAAAGAATGCTTCCTGACAAGTCTCAGCCACTACCCCGACCCCACCCTGACCGTGCTCTCTGAAGGGACTAGTAATGGGGAAAAAATGGATACTGGCCCTGGATGGGGTTTCCCAGGTGTCACTAGTGGTCAAGAACCTGCCTGCCAATCCAGGAGACAGGCAGATCCCTGGGTCAGGCAGATCCCCTGGAGAAGGGCACAGCAACCCACTCCAGTTTTCTTGCCTGGAGAATCCCGTGGACAGAGGAGACTGGCAGGCTACAGCCCATGGGGTTGCAAAGAGTTGGATATGACTGAAGCAACTTAGCACGCGTTTGCGCGTGCACACACACACACACACACACACACGCATGACCCTGGATGATAAGGTGTATATCAAAGGGATGATTTAAGTGAGTCCAGACTCTTCCATGGGCTCATACATAGAAAAGCACTAAATTCCTTAATTTGAGATACTCGGTTTTCTTTAATTAACAATAATCTTTCAAAGCTCCTACCACCTGATCTTTGTTGCAAAAATTCCTACATATTCTGGCTCCTCTCTTACCTCTTTGGAATAGTATCTCAGAGATATCTGAGAGGCTGAGTCCTGGGTTTAAGTTCTCAGTTTAAGTCCTCGGTTTTGTCCAACAAATATAATGTAATTCTCAACTTTTAGGCTGTGTAATTTTTTCAGTTGTCAAGTTTATTTGTTTAGTCTTCAAGTAGCTATAATTAATCCAGCCTCTGATCTTCCACCAGAACAACAAAACCTTCCATAGTTAGATATGAATATGCATATGCAGTTCATGAATCAGTTCAGTTCAGTTCAGTTCAGTCGCTCAGTCGTGTCCGACTCTCCGCGACCCCATGAATCACAGCACGCCAGGCCTCCCTGTCCATCACCAACTCCCGGAGTTCACTCAAACTCATGTCCACAGAGTCGGTGATGCCATCCAGCCATCTCATTCTCGGTCGTCCCCTTCTCCTCCCGCCCCCAACCTTTCCCAGCATCAGAGTCTTTTCCAGTGAGTCAGCTTGTCGCATGAGGTGGCCAAAGTATTGCAGTTTCAGCTTTAGCATCAGTCCCTCCAATGAACACCCAGGATCGATCTCCCTTAGAATGGACTGGTTGGATCTCCTTGCGGTACAAGGGACTCTCAAGAGTCTTCTCCAACACCACAGTTCAAAAGCATCAATTCTTCGGCGATCAGCTTTCTTCACAGTCCAACTCTCACATCCATACATGACCACGGGAAAAACCATTGCCTTGACTAGACGGACCTTGGATGGCAAAGTAATGTCTCTGCTTTTTAATATACTATCAAGATTGGTCATAACTTTCCTTCCAAGGAGTAAGCGTCTTTTAATTTCATGGCTTCAATCAGCATCTGCAGTGATTTTGGAGCCCCAAAAAATAAAGTCTGACACTGTTTCCACTGTTTTTCTATCTATTTCCCATGAAGTGATGGGACCAGATGCCATGATCTTTGTTTTCTGAATGTTGAGCTTCAAGCCAACCTTTTCACTCTCCTCTTTCACTTTCATCAAGAGGCTTTTGAGTTCCTCTTCACATGAATATAAACATGCAATTCATGGAATTTCAAAGGGTCAGACATGACTTAGCTACTGAACAACAACATAGTTAGATATAGTCAAACATATCAGGTAATATTCCCAAGTCACACTAATCTATCTGTCTTGTTAGTTGGACTCCTAGTTAGTTTCTTTTTATCTTATTTTTGGCTGCACTGCGTGGCTTGCAGGATCTTATTTCCCTGACCATGGATTGAACTAGGGGCCTGGAAGTGAGAGAATCTAGTCCTAACCACTGGACTGCTAGGAAATTCTCAGTTTCTTTTCCTATTAAGGTCATCCCTTCCCACATTTGACAATCCAAGTCTTGGGTTGCTCTGTAGGCCTGCTGCTGTAATCCTGGAGCTTTCCCTCACCAGGAGTCCTCCCATCCCCTATACTTATTAAATTATAATAGACAAAAATGGTATATATTTAGAACGTTACAATGTGATGATTTGATACACATTTACATTGTGAATGATTACCACAGTCAAGATTATTCACACATTCATTGTCTCATATAATGACCTTTTTTTGTGTTCTTATGTGCTAAGAACACTTAAGATCTATTCTCTTGGCAAATTTCAAGTACTCAATAAAACATCATTAACTATAGTCACCAAACTATACAACTGACTTATAATGAAAACTTGTACCCTTTGACCAACATGTTCCTCTATTCCTCCCTGCCCCAGGCAATCACCATTCTACTCTCTGCTTTAGTGAGTTCAACATTTTTTGGATACTGCATAAAAGTGAGATCATATTGTATTTATACTTCTGTATTAGGTCTATTTCACTTAGGCTTAGCATAATATCCTCCAGGTTTATTCATCCTGTTGTAAATACCATAATTTCCTCCTTTTGAATGGCTTAATAATATTCCACTGTGTATGTATGCATGAATGTTGTATACAGATGTGTTAAAATTCTCCCACATTTTCTTCATTCATTCATCTGTTGATTATGCTTAGAATGTTTCCACATCTTGGCTATTGTGAATAATGCTGGTGTGCTCGCTTTTTCTCTAGTTGCAGCATGATGGGGCATCTCTAGTTCCGGTGCACGTGCTATCGAGTTCATAGGTTCAATAGTTGTGATGCACAGGCTCTCTAGATGCAGCATGTGGACTTAGTTGCTCCACAGAATGTGGGTTCTTAGTTCCTCCACCAAGGATCAAACCTGTATCCCCTGCATTGGAAGGCAGTTTTCTAACCACTGGACTACCAGAAAATGAAAGTCACTCAGTCGTGTCCGACTCTTTGTGACCCCTGGACTATACAGTCCATAGAATTCTCCAGGCCAGAGTACTGGAGTAGGTAGCTGTTCCCTTCTCCAGGGGATCTTCCCAACCCAGGTCTCCCACACTGCAGGTGGATTCTTTACCAGCTGAGCCACCAGGGAAGACCCTGGACCACCAGGGAAGTCCCTATTTTCAATTTTTTAAGGAACCTCCATACTGTTTTCCACAGTGGCTGTAAATAGTTGACATTCCCACCAGTAGTGTACAAGGGTTCCCTTTTCATCCTTGCCAGCTTTAGTTATTTCTTGTCTTTTTGATAATGGCTATTCCAACAGATGTGAAGTGATATCTCATTGCAGTTTTAAATATACATTTCCTTGGTGATTGGGTATTGAGCACCCAATAATATACTGTATTTCAATAATACACTGAAAACAAATATGGGGTTATTCCTTGAAATATTACTTTTGTGAAAATATCTTTATTATATTCACATATGTTGTGAATAGTTTGCCAAGTATATTAATTTAGCTTAGAAGTAATTGCCCTTTATAATATTGAAGACATTGCTCCACTGCTCTCTAATTTCTAGTGTGATGTTTAAAAATCTAATTTCATTTGAATTATCAATCTTTATAATGTGATGTTTTCCCCTCCCTTTCTCTTTTTGTAAACTTTTAGCATTTTTTTTACCCCTGGAATTTCAGTATTATAAGATGATACTTTTCAATATATATTCTCTGTTATTTTTTTCCCACTATGCTAGTCACTCAATCCTGATGATCTTTAATTTTGTGAAATATTCTTTTCATTGATGTTGTCTCTTTTATCGCTCTGAAGCTGGTATTTGTTGGACATTTAAACCTCTCCTATTGATCCTCACACTTTGTATTCTTTCTTTCATTATCTAACATTTTTCCTTCTTTTTGATACACTTTCTTGAAGACTTTTTTCAACATTCTCTTCCAATTTTTGAATTTATTAATGGAATAAATTTTCTATAACAATATTTTGTTATATAAGCCATTTAAAATTTTGTGAACACACTCTGTTCTCTCATCTTTTTGGGCTTCCCTGATAGCTCAGTTGGTAAAGAATCCACCTGCAATGCAGGAGACCCCAGTTCGATTCCTGGGTCGGGAAGATCTGCTGGAGAAGGGATAGGCTACCCACCCCAGTATTATTGGGCCTCCCTTGTGGCTCAGCTGGTAAAGAATCTGCCCACAATGTGGGAGACCTGGGTTCTATCCCTGGGTTGGGAAGATCCCCTGAAGATGAGAAAGGCTACCCAGTATTCTGGCCTGGAGAATTCTATGGACTGTATAGTCCATGGGGTCACAAAGAGTCAGACACAACTGAGTGACTTTCACTTCTACTTCTCATCTTTTTAAGAATATTAAATACATGTAGATACCCATGCATCTATATTTAAATATTTTCTGTTCTCTATGCATTGTCTCTCTTTTCTCCAATGTTCATGTATTTTTCTGTTTGTTCCATCGTGGTCTTTCATGTTAGAAACCACCTTGATTTTTCATTTATATCTAAAGAAGAAGCTCTAATGAGCCAATAGGAAATTCTAGATGTATGTCTACGTATACAGGGCAATACAGTGACAAATCATTTTTCACTGAGAAGTACCCATGTAAATATCGATAGAGTGCTCTCTGGGGATTCTCCATTTCCCCAGGGAGGATTCCTCTAATGTTCTTTCTGATGACCATACATCTTGTTGCCTGAATCATGGAAGAGAGGAAGGAGACTGAGGGGAAAGCTATCTGCTTGATGTGTGGGCTTTCTCTTCTTCCCCTATATCCTATGCAGCATTTTCCTTTAGTTCTGCAAATATCTCTGGAAAATGTAAATCTCCAGTGTTTTACCTGAATGTGGGAATGACACTGACCTTTCTATGCAGGGTGGAGAAGGAACCCCCACTCTGCATCTTGTGGAAGAGCCACATTTAAAGAATTAAGAAAGTTGGAATGAAGTCTTTGTTGAGAACTCTGAAAGATCTCAGATTTACCTTCCTTCCATGCTTACCAGTGAGCCTGCCATAGTTCCATGGATGCAGGCAAAAGTCATGATATACCTTGGACTGAGACAAAAGACGTTATTACTCACAGCAGTAATATCAACATTTGCACCATCTCTCTGAACCCCAGTTCTTACAACACAGAGAGATCCAGGACTACCTGAACACTTAGTAAGTTACATTAGAAAAGCAGAACTCTGAGCTTAAGGAAGCTGAATCTGAGATACTGTGTGTTAATCCTGCCCTATGCTCTATCTTCCAAGGCTGTTCACTATAAAAAAATACCCTTGAATTAATAATCTGGAACAAAGGCAGTCAACGTGTCTGCTCATAAGACATACCCAGGAGAACTGTCAGAGTTCAAATATGTACAGCAAAATCTAAAAGGGAAGGATGATGTGTTGTGTGTGGCAGTGGCTGGGGGTTAATGTTGGCCTCTATAACACAGTGTAGAACATTGAGGATCAGCTATGGAGGAAAAACAGTGTGGCTTTTATAAGGTGAATAAGTTGTTTAAGAGCCTAGATGAACCATCTGCTGTGTAAACAAGAGACATCATACACTTTTAGTTCAAAAATTGGAAGGACTCTAACATTTGAGCCATTAAAATGAAGAAGCTTTATCTATTATGAGTATATTAGATGTAGGTAATAAAGGTCAAGATAAATGGTTATTTATCTTCATAGAAATGTATATACTTCTCAAAGGTGTGAAAATATGAAGTCAAATGAAAATAAATGGCAGGAATTTCTTTGCAGCTGTCAAGAAGAGGCAGGTAAGTTTCAGTGAGAAAATGAGAAATAATGCATTAGAAAAAGAAAGCATAGAGTAGGATTAAAGTACAAAGTTCTCAGAGTTGTTGATTAAAAAGCAAGTATAATTTGAAATTACTCTGAGTTATTCCTAAAGTTTTTTTAATGGATTTAATTAGGGAGCAGTACAAACAAAAGCAAGAACACTCACACAAATCCTTGGCTCACCTTCATGCAGTGCAGGTGACTCTTCATCCATGTTACTTGAGAAGGTTCAGAGAAGAGCTGGGAAATGCCCTTGAGAGAGTGGCAAGGGCTCCCATGTGCAAGTATCCTGATAAGACAGACTCTGAAGTCTGCAGTGGCAGAAGCAGAGAGGGGATGTAATTTACTTCAATACATTATGAATGGCATGAACAGAGCTAATACAGGCTCACTCAGCTCACACAATACTAGGAACAACATGATGACATATTTAGTTCAATCAAATTCAACCTTTGTATTTTGGAAAATCCCACACACCAAAGCAGTCTTCAACTTCAGGGTCATTCTCAGCTGGGTTCTCCTTCTTCCTTACAGGAGGCCCCAAGGACTCAGCCTCTTTAAAGCTGCTCTGAACCACAGAGCCCTACACTCCTTCAGAAGGACACTTTTGTCCCTAAAAGTGACATGATTTTCTTTAATAATGATAACAATTATGGCCAACATTTTTTGAAATCTTACTTTGCATCTGTCATTTTGCTTAATGTTTTATGCATTAACCTATTTGGGCCTCACACATTCTTCTGAGTTAAGGACTAGTATTGATGTGAAAAGTGCGTTGCAGAGAGGATCAAACCTTGCCCAAGGTGAAATAAGATTCAGTCGTAGGAAACTATGATGTCAGAGCCTCTGTCCTTAACTACTGAACTGTAGTGATTCTCTTGTTGCTTCATCTGTATCTTTATAAGTGCTGGTCCCTCTAAATGCCCCCAGTGACGCATGCATCATTTGCCTTTCCCTCACTGTCCTGGATAATACCTCTTTGTTAGTGCACTCTGACCTCAAGGCTGAGTTAGATGCCCCTCCTTTATGTGTCTATACCGTCCTGTACTAATCTCCATCACAGCACTCATTACTCTGTACTCTCATTGCCACTTACCCTTCTTCTCTAATGATGTTCTGAGTTTTTTTTAACATTGGGGATTCTTTCCAATTCATTATTCATTCAATAAATAGTTATCGAGAAACAAGTAAGCAGTAGTCATTGAATCCATAGATTGTAGCACATAGTAGGGGAATCAGAAATATTTGATGGACAAATAAATACTCTTCTTTGGGGTTCTTTTCCCCTCAAGATCAATTTTGAATTTTTTAAGCTAATATTACAGAAAAATATAGGAGCTAATTGCATAACCACATTGAATAAAATATAAAACTAATTGCATTCATACAAGCTTCCTATAAGTATTGTCTTTTAGCTTTAGCTTCTAATTCCTACTCTAAACTGATCATCGGAAGTCTTCCTGGTTAAGTGTATGTGTGTTAGTCACATAGTTGTGTCCAACTCTTTGCAACCCCAATGGACTGGGGCCTGCCAGGCTCCTCTGTCCATGGAATTCTCCAGGCAAGAATACTGGAGTGGGCTGCCATTTCCTTCTCCAGGGGATCTTCCTGTCCCAGGGATCAAACCCGTGTCTCCCACTTTGCAGGCAGATTCTTTACTGTTTGAACCACCAGGGAAGCCCTGGTTAACTAGTTCATGTTTAAGGATCTCAGCTAATGAGAAGCCTCAAACATTACATATACTTAGAGTTTACTTATATATCTTTTAATAGGTGCCAGACACTTTCCTGAACACTTTGCATAAATCACCAAGTTAGTCCTCGCAACTCTGTGAAGAAGATGCCATCATTAAGCCCATTTTCAAGATAAGGAAACAGACACAGAGAAATTAAGTATCCTACCTGTGGTTACCTAGGAATTGGAGGAAACAGAATTCAGTCTTGGGCAGTGTGAATCTAGAGTCTATGCTTTTAATCACTGGACCCTACTGTCTCTCATTACTATTTTCTCTATAGGCATAATGATCGCAAATTGTATTTTGACATATTGGTTGTGAGAGACCATTTGATAGAAATTTTGTGGAGAAGAACAATAGTCTATTAAATACTCTATTAAGGTTTAGGATGCACATAGTTTTTAACTTTGCATTTTCACTTGCTGGTGTTCATTTATGTGTGAAATGGCATGTTTACAGAGTTTTCTATTCCAGAATTGTTTGCAATGACAATAGCTGGGGAAAAAAAGGACCAAACATCCATCAGCAATAAATGTAGTTAACAAAAAAGACATATATATATATATATAAGGTCAAAAGTTATCCTACCATTGAAAAAATTCAGATAATTCTTTAAGTACTCTATGGAGCTCATTGCAAATATTGTTAAATATAGTGGGGAAAATATTAACATGCATGTGAACACATATATTTTTTTTTATTAGTTTGTATATATATGTGCTTAGTCACTCAGTCGTGTCTGACTCTTTGCTACATATCCATGAACTGTAGCCCACCAGGCTACTCTGTCCATGCGGATTCTCCAGGCAAGAATACTGGAGCAGGTTGCCATGCCCTCTTCCAGGGGATCGTCCCAACCCAGGAATTGAACCCAGGTTACCCACATTGCAAGTGGATTCTGAGTCACCAGGGAAGCCCAACTAGTATATATATGGCATCTCTATTTATATACTATCCTGGAAAGACTATAGGGTGGAGGGGTGCAGGGAGAAAGGGTAACTACTTAACATGGCTTTACTATTTAGTTGTTTTCAGTAACAAAACTCTACTATTGCATTATTTTCCTCGATGTAGCCTTATTATTTAAAAAAATTCTTTCCCAGGAAGACAGAAGTTTATTATTAGGGACCTCCACCAAAAACTTATGTCCATGACCTTTGAACTGTTCAGCTCTTTCCCCCCCACCAATATTCTGATTTTTTAAATTTACTTTTTAATTGGAGGAAAATTGCTTTACAACGTTGTCTTGGTTTCTGCTGCACAACAACACAAATCAGTCATAATAATACATATACATCTTGAGCCTCCCTCCTGCCTCCATCCCACCCTCTAGGTCATCACAGAGCCCCAGGCTGGGCTCCCGTGTTATACAGCAGCGTCTCACCAGCTATCTACTTTAAAAATGGTAGTGTTTAAACAACACAAATCAGTCATAATAATACATATACATCTTGAGCCTCCCTCCTGCCTCCATCCCACCCTCTAGGTCATCACAGAGCCCCAGGCTGGGCTCCCGTGTTATACAGCAGCATCTCACCAGCTATCTACTTTAAAAATGGTAGTGTTTATATGTTGCTTTGTTCTTCCCACTCTTTCCTTCCACCACTGTGTCTACAAGTCTCTTCTCTATATCTGCATCTCCGTTTCTTCCCTGCAAATAGATTCATCTGTATCATTTTTCTTTTTTTGAAATTTTTTCTACATTTTTTAAAATTTATTTTTTAATTGGAGAAAAATTGTTTTACAATGTTGTGTTGGTTTCTGCCATACAGAAATGCAAATCAATCATAACTCTATATGTAACCTTTCCCTCTTGAGCCTCTCTCCCTTTCCCCACCCCGCCCCTCTAGGTTATCACAGAGCACTGGGCTGGGCTCCCTACGTTATATAGCAGCTTCTCACCAGTTATTTATGTGACATATGGTAGTATAAGTATCAGAGAAGGCAATGGCAAACCACTCCAGTACTCTTGCCTAGAAAATCCCATGGATGGAGGAGCCTGGTAGGCTGCAGTCCGTGAGGTCACTAAGGGTCGGACATGACTGAGCAACTTCACTTTCACTTTTCACTTTCACACATTGGAGAAGGAAATGGCAGCCCGCTCCAGTGTTCTTGCCTGGAGAATCCCAGGGACAGGGGAGCCTGGTGGGCTGCCGTCCATGGGGTCACACAGAGTCGGACATGACTGAAGTGATGCAGCAGCAGCAGCAGCAGCAGTATATGTATGTCAGTGCTGCTTTCTCCATTTGTCCTTCTCTCCTTCCCCTACCATGTCCCACAAGTCTGTTCTCTATATCTGCATATCCATTCCTTCCCTGCAAATAGGTTCATTAATACCATTTGTCTAGGTTCCATATATATGCATTAATATACTGTATTTGTTTTTCTCTTTCTGACTTACTTCACTCTGTATAAAAGTCTCTCTCAGTTCAGTTCAGTTCAGTTGCTCAGTATGTCCGACTTTTTGCGACCCCATGAATCACAGCACAACAGGCCTCCCTGTCCATCACCAACTCCCGGAGTTCACGCAAACTCATGTCCATTGAGTCGGTGATGCCATCCAGCCATCTCATTCTCTGTCGTCCCCTTCTCCTCCTGCCCCCAATCCCTCCTAGCATCAGAGTCTTTTCCAGTGAGTCAACACGTTGCATGAGGTGGCCAAAGTATTGGAGTTCCAGCTTTAGAATCAGTCCTTCCAATGAACACCCAGGATTGATCTCCTCTAGAATGGAATGGTTGGATCTCCTTGCAGTCCAAGGGACTCTCAAGAGACTTCTCCAGCACCACACTTCAAAAGCATCAATTCTTCGGCGATCAGCTTTCTTCACAGTCCAACTCTCACATCCATACATTAGCACTGACTCAAATTCATTCTTTTTATGGCTGAGTAGTCGGCGCAGATGCGAGAGACACTGGCTCCACAACTGACCTCACACAGAAGGGTGTCCGAGAGGAGCTACCCCACGTCCAAGGTAAGGTACAGAGGCTGCGCTTTGCTTGAGCAGCTGAGAAGAGATATTCCATGACTAAGGTAAAAGAAACCCAAATAAGACAGTAGGAATTGCGAGGGAGCATCAGATGGCAGACTCACTGAAATCATAATCACAGAAAACTAGTTGATCTGATCATATGGACCACAGCCCTGTCTAACTCAATGAAACTAAGCCATGCTGTGTGGGGCCACCCAAGACAGACAGGTCATGGTGGAGAAGTCTGACAGAATGTGGTCCACTGGAAAATGGAATGGCAAACCACTTCAGTATACTTGCCTTGAGAACCCCATGAACAGTATCAAAAGGCAAAATGATAGGATACTGAAAGAGGAATTCCCCAGGTTGGTAGGTGCCCAGTATGCTACTGGAGATCAGTGGAGAAATGACTCCAGAAAGAATGAAGAGATGGAGCCAAAGCAAAACCAATACCCAGTTGTGGATATGACTGGTAATAGAAGCAAGGTCCGATGCTGTAAAGAGCAATATTGCATAGGAGCCTAGAATGTTAGGTCCATGAACCAAGGCAAATTGGAAGTGGTCAAACAGGAGACGGCAAGAATGAACGTCGACATTTTAGGAATCAGTGAACTAAAATGGACTGGAATGGGTGAATTTAACTCAGATGACCATTATATCTACTACTGTGGGCAGGATTCCCTTAGAAGAAATGGAGTAGCCATCGTGGTCAACAAAAGAGTCTGAAATGCAGTACTTGGATGCAATCTTAAAAACGACAGAATGATTTCTGTTCCTTTCCAAGGCAAACCATTCAATATTATAGTAATCTAAGCCTATGCCCCAACCAGTAATGCTGAAGAAGCTGAAGTTGAACTGTTCTATGAAGACCTACAAGACCTTTTAGAACTAACACCCCAAAAAGATGTCCTTTTCATTATAGGGGACTGGAATGCAAAAGAAGGAAGTCAAGAAACACCTGGAGTAACAGGCAAATTTGGCCTTGGAGCACAAAACGAAGCAGGGCAAAGGCTAATGGAGTTTTGCCAAGAGAATTCACTGGTCATAGCAAACACCCTCTTCCAACAACACAAGAGAAAACTCTACACATGGACATCACCAGATGGTCAACACCAAAATCAGATTGATTATATTCTTTGCAGCCAAAGATGGAGAAGCTGTATACAGTTATCAAAAACAAGACCAGGAGCTGACTGTGGCTCAGATCATGAACTTCTTATTGCCAAATTCAGACTGAAATTGAAGAAAGCAGGGAAAACCACTAGACCATTCAGATATGACCTCAATCAAATCCCTTATGATTATACAGTGGAAGTGAGAAATAGATTTAAGGGACTAGATCTGATAGATAGAGTGCCTGATGAACTCTGGACGGAGGTTTGTGACATTGTACAGGAGACAGGGACCAAGACCATCCCCATGGAAAAGAAATGCAAAAAAGCAAAATGGCTATCTGAGGAGGCCTTCCAAATAGCTGTGAAAAGAAGAGAAGTGAAAAGCAAAGGAGAAAAGGAAAGATATAAGCATCTGAATGCAGAGTTCCAAAGAATAGCAAGGAGAGATAAGAAAGCCTTCCTCAGCGATCAATGCAAAGAAATAGAGGAAAACAACAGAATAGGAAAAATAAGAGATCTTTTCAAGAAAATTAGAGATATCAAGGGAACATTTCATGCAAAGATGGGCTCGATAAAGGACAGAAATGGTATGGACCTAACAGAAGCAGAAGATATTAAGAAGAGGTGGCAAGAATACACAGAAGAACTGTACAAAAAGATCTTCACGACCAAGATAATCACGATGGCGTGATCACTCACCTTGAGCCAGACATCTTGGAATGTGAAGTCAAGTGGCCCTTGGAGAGCATCACTACAAACAAAGCTAGTGGAGGTGATGGAATTCCAGTTGAGCTATTTCAAATCTTGAAAGATGATTCTGTGAAAGTGCTGCACTCAATATGCCAGCAAATTTGGAAAACTCAGCAGTGGCCACAGGACTGGAAAAGTTCAGTCTTCATTCCAATCCCAAAGAAAGGCAATGCCAAAGAATGCTCAAACTACCGCACAATTGTGCTCATCTCCCATGCTAGTAAATTCATGCTTAAAATTCTCCAAGCCAGCCTCAGCAACATGTGAACTGTGAACTTCCAGATGTTCAAGCAGGTTTTAGAAAAGGCAGAGGAACCAGAGATCACATTGCTAACATCTGCTGGATCATGGAGAAAGCAAGAGAGTTCCAGAAAAACATCTATTTCTGTTTCATTGACTATGCCAAAGCCTTTGACTGTGTGGATCACAATAAACTGTGGAAGATTCTGAAAGAGATGGGATTCCCAGACCACCTGACCTGCCTCTTGAGAAATCTTTATGCAGGTCAGGAAGCAACAGTTAGAACAGGACATGGAACAACAGACTGGTTCCAAATAGGAAAAGGAGTACATCAAGGTTGTATGTTGTCACCCTGCTTATTTAACTTCTATGCATAGTACATCATGAGGAACGCTGGGCTGGAAGAAGCCCAAGCTGGAATCAAGATTGCTGGGAGAAATAGCAATAACCTCAGATATGCAGATGACACCACCCTTATGGCAGAAAGTGAAGAGGAACTCAAAAGCCTCTTGATGAAAGTGAAAGAGGAGAGTGAAAAAGTTGGCTTGAAGCTCAACATTCAGAAAACGAAGATCATGGCATCTGGTCTCATCACTTCATGGGAAATAGATGGGGAAACTGTGGAAGCAGTGTGAGACTTTATTTTTTGGGGCTCCAAAATCACTGCAGATGCTGATTGCAGCCAAATGTAAGGTAATTTGCCTCCAATAAAATAAATAAATAAATAAAATACTTGGTGATTCTAAAAAAAATAAATAAAAGACGCTTACTCCTTGGAAGGAAAGTTATGACCAAGCTAGATAGCATATTAAAAAGCAGAGACATTACTTTGCCAACCAAGGTCCGTCTAGTCTAGGCTATGGTTTTTCCTGTGGTCATGTATGGATGTGAGAGTTGGACTGTGAAGAAAGCTGATCGCTGAAGAATTGATGCTTTGATCTGTGGTGTTGAGAAGACTCTTGAGAGTCCCTTGGACTGCAAGGAGATTCAGCCAGTCCATTCTAAAGGAGATCAATCCTGGGTGTTCATTGGAAGGACTGATGATAAAGCTGAAACTTCAATACTTTGGCCACCTCATGCGATGAGTTGACTCACTGGAAAAGACTCTGATGCTGGGAGGGATTGGGGGCAGATGGTGACGGGGCCGACAGAGAATGAGATGGCTGAATGGCATCACCGAGTCGATGGACATGTGTTTGAGTGAACTCCGGGAGTTGGTGATGAACAGGGAAGCCTGGCGTGCTGTGATTCATGGGGTCACGGAGAGTCGGACACGACTGAGTGACTGAACTAACTGAACTGAAGCATAAATGTATACTTTTATTTAAATTAAATTTTAATATCATAAGTGATCATTTACCTTTCCTTTCCTACTCCAGCTCTGGCTCCCATAGTGGTTTCATGCATGCATCTCTCTTCCCATGAACTTTGACTCCTTAAATTTTCCTGTCTCTTCAGTCTTAAGGGTAGTAGGTTTTCCTGTGTCCTCACCTTTCTTATGGATTCAAGAGCTGTTGATTTTTCAGCCTGTTCAGCCTTTCATTAGTTGTTAGGATAGAATGGTGTGTTCCCTGCTCCTTATGTGTGGAACCAAAATTCCCAATCAGATTTTTTTTTTAAAGAAAAATCTTTTTGTATAAATTCCCTTTCAAGCATCCAAATTGAATTAATTCTAGATTTACTTAGCTATATGTTTTATTGCTTCTCTGGTTGCTCAAATGATGAAGAATATGCCTGTAATGCAGGAGACCTGGGTTTGACCCCTAGATTGGGAAGATCCCCTGGAGAAGGAAATAGCAACCCACTCCATTATTCTGGCCTGGGAAATCACATGGACAGAGGAGCCTGGCAGGCTACAGTCCATGGGGGTCACAAAGAGTTGGACATGATATACATATATTGTGTATAAAATAATATACATATGTTTTATTTTAGTTTATTCTTCAATGTATGCTATAAATTCAATACTTTATAATCTTGAACTTTATGCTATAGACCATATTTTGTCCTCATAGAAATCTCTTGGGACTGAAATCAGTGGGCATCAATTTAGAGGCCTGTGGAGTAATCTATATTCTTTCATCAACAATAGGCTGATATTGTAAGAATTTTCATTTTGAAGTTTGTACTTAAAACTCACTTTTATGTTAGCCCTCATTGTGTCACATGACGTTACCAGTTAACCTGAAACTGACTCCAATGGCTTTATTTACAATATTTCTGTATGAAAAATTTGTAAAACTATTTGAGAAGATATTTTAATACCTTTTTAATAGTTCTGGGAAAGAGCTTTATTATCTACAACTTTGTCAAGGCATTCTTGACACCTTTATTTTTAAGTGTTACAGACTCTGATTAGCATTGGTCATTGAGATCAACTAATTGTACCCTTTGCTGATCTCACTACCATGTTTGAATTAAGCTCTAAAGGTACAGTTTTACCAGATGCTCACCATGGTGAGATGGGAAACAAAGAGGCAATGTCTTCTTTAGGCCCTTGGCTAATGCTATTCTGAAAATGGTAGAGATAATGAAGGCATAAGAGTCAAAAGACAATGGCAGAAGAAGTAGTCAGAAGACTGTCAGTAAGAAGATCAGTGATTGGACTAGCAGAAACAAATCCAACATGACTTACAATTAATAGAGAAATGGTCAGTGAGTGGATCACAAAAGGTTAGCTTGAGAAGGGCCACAACCTGAACCAGTGATAGAAGCAATCCTGTTGTACACAGTGAGGATGCCAGCAGAACACAGGTCCTCAAGTTATTGAATTGAGTAACAGTGGGTTGCAGATGCCCATGATATGGGACTACCCCATTACTGTTGGTGATAAGAAAGCAAAGATGATGCTCAGTGTCTCAGAGTTCCCCAAGGAGATATGGGTTCTCATCTACAAGACTTGAAAGCAAAATGAGATAATGTCCATGCTGAAGATCTTTGAAGGAAACAGGACACTAAAAGAACACAGAGGGGATGTGAAAGTGAAAGCCACTGAGGATTATAGCCCCAGGGATGACATTATCAGCCATTGTGATGAAGTATAGGCTTAGAGGCAGAAAAAAATCATTGAAAAATAACTCACTCACCTCTACGTACACTTTTCATGGAAATTTTCACATTAGGAAGAGATTTAGAGAAGTGAACTTTATTTTCATTTAACACCAGGTACTGTTCTTTTTCTCTAGGGAGTATGCTGTACAGATAAAGAAAGAAGCATGTCAAAATTTACCTTAAAAGAATGTTGACCTCTATGTCTTGATACATGGCTAGTATGGTAGCCTGAATGGCCCTCCCCAAACCTGATTGTGTACTAGTCATCTTCTCTACACAAAGAAGCAGCGTTGAAAAAAGGAGAGCCCAGGGCTCAAGATACTGTTCTGGCATACTCCGGGGCTCATACTTCGCGTTGGCAGACATTTTGACAGACATGAATGGATCAGTCACAGATATTCATCGTTCTTCACTGTGTTGCTGCTTCCTCATTTTTTCATCAAAGGCCCAGATCAAAGCTGAATACAGGAGGAGCTGAACTGTGAAGTTCACTCAACACCTTCGTCTTCTTTGACCTGAAACTGTCTCTGTAATGGTCAAGTAGGATAGTTGTTTTCATAATTCTGCTGTTCATTTTATGTTGAAATATTTCCTTTTTTAAACCCCTGTCCTAAATTCAGTGAATTACGAGAAATTTCTTAATTTATTCCCAAGGATGTTGGAGCTTTTGGCCAGTGGAAGAGCACTGATGTTCCACTGCTCCTGGAACATTATTCAAGAGTACGTCTCAGAGTACTGTGTAATCCATTGTGTGGTTAGAGCCTCACCCCTCCCTTTCCTTTGTCCAGCTCATTCAGATCCAGATCTTCCTTAGAGTTTGTGCTAAGCTACTGCTTGTGGGGCTTCCCTGGTGGCTCAGTTGGTAAAGAATCCACCTGCCAATGCAGGAGACCTGGGTTTGATCCCTGGGTTGGGAAGATACCCCGGAGAAGGAAATGGCAACCCACTCCAGTATTCTTGCCTGGGAAATCCACTCCTGTATTCTTGCCTGGGAAATCCCATGGATAAAGGAGGCCGGCAAGCTATAGTACATGGGGTCACAAGAGTTTGACATGACTTAGCAACTGAACCACCACCACCACTATTGTTACTGAGATTTTCTTTAAAGATTTCTCCAGCTTTAGGTGGTAGCACAGGCTTGTTCTGTTTTTTGACATTTTGCCTTTGTACCTGCTGACTCTTTTTGGCAATGTTATCCTCATGACTATTTGCTTGAGTTATCACAGCCATACTCTGTTGTACTTCTTTCTGACCATGCTGTCCATCTCTGAGATCTGCTATACTCTGGTCTTTATTCCCTACATTGACCATCATCCTGAGCTCTAAAGCCCATTGCCATTCAAAACCATGCAATCTGGCTCTTCTGTTTCATCTGTGCAACCAATAACTGTTTTCTGCTCACAGCTATGCAGTATGAACACTATGTGGCCATCTGCAATGCCCCTCCATGGGATTCACTCATTGTATTAGAGTTCTCCAGAGAAAAAACCAGTCCATTCCCTGGTAGACCTTGTCATGTTCAACCTAAGGAATAAGGAGCTCAGAGATGCACTTCACACAGCCACGCTGAAGATATCACTCAACCATCAGTGCATCCAGTCTGTGAGAGCTTCTCTTCATATGCTCACCCTGCCAAAGTGTTTACAATCAGGAACATTCTCCACAACACCAGGAGTCTCCTGTGAGATCTGTTCTTGCAATGTTGTCTCCGGAGATGTCTCCTCTCAGACTGACAGTCATATTCCCATGACATCAGCTAAAAGGTACTGAGTGTCAGTTCTTACTTCTGCCAAATAAGACAGAAGAAGGTCAGTTCTTACTTCTTCCAAATAATACAAAACAGGCAAGAATCATGTTAAAGACACCTTGGAAAAAGTTCTAGAAATTTTGCTCTGCTTTGAGGTTGGAGAACCTTCAGAAAGGAAGCTGAGACTTGTCAATTTAGTTGTTGATTATACTATTTCCCATCACATTACTGCTTATGAACTTTGGTACAAGTACCCTTCTCTCTCACTCCCACCCTGCAGAAGCTGTGCTGAGCCATGCCTGTGTACTGTTTCTCCTCCCTACTACCACCTCATGCTCTACATCACCATTAATATGGGGCATAAAGACTGGGACTTAATATCATAGTGATGATAAAATTCTTTATATTTGCACATACTTTACACTTCATAAGGTGGTTGTGCATACAGGATTTTACTTGATCTTCAGTGAAACCTATAAGGTAGGCAGGATGACAGTTATCATCCCTATTTTATAAATGAAGAAACTAAGGCACATAAAGATGGGATTAATTTGCCCAGACATGTAAAAATAGAAAGCTGTAGAGTCAGAATTTGGGTCTAGTTCTTCTCCCATCGTTTCTTTATTAAAAAAAAATTTTTTTTTTCAGTAAATTCAGCATGCAGGTTCTATCCCAGGCTAATTTATACACTTTATTAAAAAATTAATTAATTTTAATTGGAGAATAATTGCTTTACAATATTGTGATGGTTTTTGCCATACATTGACATCCACATTTCTTCCTCTTTCTAATGAATCAGCTTACAAGAAGAAAAACTTCTTCAGTGAAGTTAGGACCTTCAGTGAATAGTATACAGAGATGGCCATTAGTCTATAAGGAGCTTTTGTGTATTGAGAAAAAAGCATACCCTCCTCTAGACACGGCTGTCAAGATTTGCCACAATTATTTCATTGTCTCTCTTGGGAAATAATAATAAACCTATGATGCCTAAGATGTGAATGGCACTTCCTTAGATGTGGCACTGTCATGTACTATTCAACTTATAGAATTCTACACTGTGATCCTGATTATACAGATGAAAAGGTGTCTAGAAATAAGTGAGTGCCAGTTTCTTTCCCAGAGTCTTTATTTAGTCCCCAGTTGTCTGAAATACTGAAGTCACTGACTGTTACTCTTCATCAGAATACCTCCAATTTCTCTACCTCAAGTCTGGTCAAGAGAGTGCTTTGAATGTATAAGTTCTGAAGTTATTTCAAAGTTGGGTACAGAACTAGCCTATCTGACTCTTGTGAATCAGAACTATCCCAAATTCTGCCAAAAGCTAGAGGTACAGATTTACATGCATTGAGTTGAGGGTCATTATTACTCACACTGCCAACATTCTAAGAAGTCTTCCTAATCAGAATTCACACATACGCATACAAGGACTATGATGTTAGATTCCCTCTTAGCCTGGTGGGTCTTGCTCTGATATCAAGGAAGAAAATATGTATGCTTCAAGTGTTTACTGTATAACAAGCTTGTGTTAGAAATTATGTACTAGTTATGTAAGTTTTTTTTTTTCCTGGTACAAAGGTATATTATTTTATTTTTTTATTTTCCATCTTTCTCAATCTAGTTAAAATTTTTTTTCATTTTTTAAAATTTTAATTGGAGGCTAATTACTTTACAATATTGTGGTGGTTTTTGCCATACATTCACATGAATCAGCCATGGGTGTACATGTGTTCCCCATCCTGACCCTCCCTACCACCTCCCTCCCCATCCCGTCCCTCAGGGTCATCCCAGTGCACCAGCCCTGAGCACCCTGTCTCATGTATCGAACCTAGATTGAAGATCTAATTCACATATGTTAACATACATGTTTCAATGCTATTCTCTCAAATCATACCCCCCTCGCCTTATCCCACAGAGTCCAAAAGTCTGTTCTTTATATCTGTGTCTCTTTTGCTGTCTCGCATATAGGGTAATCTTTCTAAATTCCATATATATGCACTAATATACTGTATTGGTTTAATATACTGTTTTCCTTTCTGATTTACTTTACTCTGTATAATAGGCTCCAGTTTCATCCACCTCATTAGAACTGATTCAAATGTATTCTTTTTAATGGCTGAGTAATATTCCATTGTGTATATGTACCACAGCTTTCTTATCATTCATCTGCAGATGGACATCTAGGTTGCTTCCATGTCCTGGCTATTGTGCTCTGATGAACATGGGGGTACATGTGTCTCTTTCAATTCTGTTTTCCTAGGTGTGTATGCCAAGCAGTGGGATTGCTGGGTCATATGGCAGTTCTATTTCCAGTTTTTTAAGGAATCTCCACACTGTTCTCCATAGTGGCTGTACTAGTTTGCATTCCCACCAACAGTGTAAGAGGGTTCCTTTTTCTCCACACTCTCTCCAGCATTTATTGTTTATAGACTTTTTGATAGCAACCATTCTGACTGGTGTGAGATGGTAACTCATTGTGGTTTTGATTTGCATTTCTCTGATAATAAGTGATGTTGAGCATCTTTTCCTGTGTTTGTTAGCCATCTGTATGTTTTCTTTGGAGAAATGTCTGTTTAGTTCTTTGGCCCACTTTTTTGATTGGGTCTTTTATTTTTCTGAAAATGAGCTGCAGGAGTTGCTTGTCTATTTTTGAGACTAATTCTTTGTCAGTTGCTTCATTTGCTATCATTTTCTTGCATTCTGAAGGCTGTCTTTTCACCTTGCTTATACTTTCCTTCATTGTGCACAAGATTTAAGTTTAATTAGGTCCCATTTGTTTATTTTTGCTTTTATTTCCATTACTCTGGGAGGTGGGTCATAGAGGATCCTGTTATGATGTATGTTTCCCTATGTTTTCCTCTAGTAGTTTTATAGTTTCTGGTCTTACATTTAGATCTTTAATCCATTTTGGGTTTATTTTGTGCATGGTGTTAGAAAGTGTTCTAGTTTCATTCTTTTACAAGTGATTGACCAGTTTTCCCAGCACCACTTGTTAAAGAGATTATTTTTTTCTCCATTGTATATTCTTGCCTCCTTTATCAAAGATAAGGTGTCCATAGGTGTGTGGATTTATCTCTGGGCTTTCTATTTTGTTTCACTGATCTATGTTTCTGTCTTTGTGCCAGTACCATACTTTCTTGATGACTGTTGCTTTGTAGTATAGCCTGAAGTCCGGCAGGTTGATTCCTTTAGTTCCATTCTTTTTCTCAAGATTGCATTAGCTATTCGAGGTTGTTTGTATTTCTATACAAATTATGAAATTATTTGTTCTAATTTTCTGAAAAATACCAATGGTAACTTGATAGGGACTGCATTGAATCTATAGATTGCTTTGGGTAGTATACTCATTTTTATATATTGATTCTTCCAATCCACGAATATGGTATATTTCTCCATCTATTTGTGTCATCTTTTATATCTTTCATCAGTGTTTTATAGTTTTCTATATGTAGGTCTTTTGTTTCTTTAGATAGATTTATTCCTAAGTATTTTATTCTTTTCCTTGCAATAGTGAATGGAATTGTTTCCTTAATTTCTCTTTCTGTTTTCTCATTGTTAGTGCACAGGAATGCAAGGGATTTCTGTGTCTTAATTTTATATCCTGAAACTTTACTATATTCATTGATTTGCTCTAGTAATTTTCTGGTGGAGTCTGTGGGGTTTTCTATGTAGAGGATCATGTCATCTGCAAACAGTGAGAGTCTTACTTCTTCTTTTTCAATCTGGATTCATTTTATTTATTTTTATTCTCTGATTGATGTGGCTAAAACTTCCAAAACTATGTTGAATAGTAGTGGTGAGAGTGGGCATCCTTGTTTTGTTCCTGACTTTAGGAGAAATGCTTTCAATTTTTCACCATTGAGGATAATGTTTGCTGTGGGTTTATCACATATGGCTTTTATTATGTTGAGGTATGTTCCTTCCAAACCTGCTTTCTGGAGGGTTTTTTTTTTTTTTATCATAAATGGATGTTGAATTTTGTCAAAGGATTTCTCTGCATCTATTGAGATAATCATATGTTTTAATCTTTCAAGTTGTTAATGTGGTGTATCACATTGATTGATTTGCAAATATTGAAGAATCCTTGCATTTCTGGGATAAAGCCCACTTGGTCATGAAGTATGATCTTTTTGATATGTTGTTGGATTCTGTTTGCTAGAATTTTGTTAAGGATTTTTGCATCTGTGTTCATCAGTGATATTGCCCTGCAGTTTTTTTTTTTTGTGGCATCTTTTGTCTGGTTTTGGTATTAGGGTGATGGTGGCCTCATAGAATGGGTTTGAAGTTTACCTTCCTCTGAAATTTTCTGGAAGAGTTTGAGTAGGATAGGTGTTAGCTCTTCTCTAAATTTTTGGTAGAATTCAGCTGTGAAGCCACCTGCTCTTGGACTTTTGTTTGTTGGAAGATTTCTGATTACAGTTTCAATTTCCGTGCTTGTGATGGATCTGTTAAGATTTTCCATTTCTCCCTGGTTCATTTTTGGAAAGTTATACTTTTCTAAGAATTTTTCCATTTCTTCCAAGTTGTCCATTTTATTGGCATATAGTTGCTGATAGTAGTCTCTTATGATCCTTTGTATTTCTGTGTTGTCTGTTGTGATTTCTCTATTTTCATTTCTAATTTTGTTGATTTGATTCTTCTCCCTTTGTTTCTTGATGAGTCTTGCTAATGGTTTGTCAATTTTATTTATCTTCTCAAAGAACCAGCTTTTAGCTTGGTTAATTTTGGCTATGGTCTTCTTTGTTTCTTTTGCATTTATTTATGCCCTAATTTTTATTATTTCTTTCCTTCTACTAACCCTGGGGTGCTTCATTTCTTATTTTCCTAGTTGTTTTAGGTTATTTATTTGGTTCAGTTCAGTTCCATTCAGTCGCTCAGTTGTGTCCGACTCTTTGCGACCCCATGAATCACAGCATGCCAGGCCTCCCTGTCCATCACCAACTCCCGGAGTTCACTCAAACTCATGTCCATCGAGTCGGTGATGCCATCCAGCCATCTCATTCTCTGTCGTCCCCGTCTCCTCCCACCCCCAATCCCTCCCAGCATCAGAGTCTTTTCCAGTGAGTCAACTCGTCGCATGAGGTGGCCAAAGTATTGGAGTTTTAGCTTCAGCATCAGTCCTTCCAATGAACACCCAGGATTGATCTCCTTTAGAATGGACTGGTTGGATCTCCTTGCAGTCCAAGGGACTCTCAAGAGTCTTCTCCAGCACCACAGTTCAAAAGCATCAATTCTTCAGCGATCAGCTTTCTTCACAGTTGAACTCTCATAGAGTTAGGTTATTTATTTGATTTCTCTCCTGTTTCTTGAGGTAGGTTTGTGTTGCTATGAACCTTCCCCTTAGCACTGCTTTTACTGAATCCCATAGGTTTTGGGTTGTTGTATTTTCATTTTCATTCATTTCTATGCATATTTTGATTTCTTCTGTGATTTGTTGGTTATTCAAAAGTGTGTTGTTTAGCCTCCATATGTTTGTATTTTTAATAGTTTTTTTTTTCTTCTGTAGTTGACATCTAATCTTGCCGCATTGTGATCAGAAAAGATGCTTGAGATGATTTCATTTTTTAAAAATTTACCAAGGCTAGATTTATGGCCCAGGATGTGATCTATCCTGGAGAAGGTTCTGTGTGCACTTGAGAAAAAGGTGAAATTCATTGTTTTAGGGTGAACTGTCCTGTAGATATCAATTAGGTCTAACTGGTCTTTTTTATCATTTTAAGTTTGTGTTTCCTTGCTAATTTTTGTTTAGTTGATCTATCCATAGGTGTGAGTGGGGTATTGAAGTCTCCCACTATTATTGTGTTACTGTTAATTTCTCTTTTCATGTTTGTTAGCATTTGCCTTACATATTCTGGTGCTTCTATGTTGGGTGCATATATATTTATAATTGCTATATCTTCTTCTTGGATTGATCCTTTGATCATTATGTAGTGTCCTTTGTCTCTTTTCACAGCCTTTATTTCAAAGTCTATTTTATCTGATATGAGAATTGCTACTCCTGCTTTCTTTTGGTCTCCATTTGTATGAAATATCTTTTTCCAGTCCTTCACTTTCAGTCTGTATGGATCCCTAGGTTTGAGGTGGGTCTCTTGTAGACAGCATATATAGGGGTCTTGTTTTTATATCCATTCAGCCAGTCTTTGTCTTTTAGTTGGGACATTCAACCCGTTTACTTTTAAGGTAATTATTGATAAGTCTGATCCCATTGCCATTTACTTTGTTGTTTTGGGTTCTGGTTTATAAACCTTTTCTGTGTTTCCTGTCTAGAGAAGATCCTTTAGCATTTGTTGAAGAGCTGGTTTGGTGGTGCTGAATTCTCTGAGCTTTTGCTTGTCGGTAAAACTTTTGCTTTCTCCTTCATATTTGAATGAGATCCTTGCTGGGTACAGTAATCTGGGTTGTAGGTTTTTCTCTTTCATCACTTTATCTATGTCCTGCCATTCCTTTCTTGCTTGAAGAGTTTCTATTGAAAGATCAGCTGTTATCCTAATGGGGATCCCCTTGTGGGTTATTTGTTGCTTTTCCCTTGCTGCTTTTAATATTTATTCTTTGTGTTTGATTTTCTTTAATTTGATTAATATGTGTCTTGGGGTGTTTCACCTTGGGTTCATACTGTTTGGGACTCTCTGGGATTCTTGGACTTGGGTAATTATTTCCTTCCCCATTTTAGGGAGGTTTTCAACTATTATCTCCTCAAGTATTTTCTCATGGTCTTTCTTTTTGTCTTCTTCTTCTGGGACTCCTATGATTCAAATGTTGGGGCATTTAACATTGTCCCCGAGATCTCTGAGGTTGTCCTTATTTCTTTTAATTCTTTTTTCCTCTCTGCTTCATTTATTTCCACCATTCTATCTTCCACCTCACGTATCCTATCTTCTACCTCAGTTATTCTACTGTTGGTTCCCTCCAGAGTGCTTTTAATCTCAGTTATTTCATTATTCATTATTGATTGACTCTTTTTTATTTCTTCTAGGTCCTTGTTAAACTTCTTGCATCTTCTCAATCCTTGTCTCCAGACTATCTTTAACTCCATTTTCTTTCCAAAATTTTGGATCATTTTTACTATCATTATTCTGAATTCTTTTTCAGGTAGAGTCCCTATCTCCTCCTCTTTTGTTTGGCTTGTTGGACTTTTATCATGTTCGTTTGCCTGCTAAATATTTCTCTGCGTTTTCATCTTGTTTAGGTTGCTGTGTTTGGGGTGACCTTTCTGTATGCTGGCAGTTTGTGGTTCCTCTTTATTGTGGAGGTTCCTCACTGTGGGTGGGTTTGGACGAGTAGCTTATCACAGTTTCCTTGTTAGGGAAGCTTGCGTCGGTGTTCTGGTGGGTGGAGCTGGATCTCTTCTCTCTGGAGTGCAATGAAGTGTCCAGTAGTGTGTTTTGAGGTGTCTATGGGTTTGGTGTGACTTTTGGCCACCTGTATTTGTGCTCAGGGTTATGTTCCTGCTTTGATGGAGAATTAGCTTGGTATGTCTTGCTCTGAAACTTTTTGGCTCTTGGGTAGAACTTGGTTTCAGTGTAGGTATGGAGGCTTTTGGATGAGCTCTTGTTGACTAATGTTCCCCGGAGTCAGGCATTTTCTGGTGTTCTCAAGCTTTGGGTTTAAGCCTCCTGCCTCTGGCTTTCAGTCTTATTCTTACAGTAGCCTCAAGACTTTTCCATCCATACATCTAGGTTAATGGTGAAAAGATTCTCCACAGTGAGGGACACCCGGAGAGGTTCACAGAGTTATATGAAGAAGGGAAGAGGGAGGAGGGAGAGAGAGGTGACTAGGAGGAGCAGAGGGGGAATCAAAAGTGGCGAGAGCAAGTGAGCCAGTAGTCAGTTCCCTATGTGCTCTCCACAGTCTGGATCCCTCAGAGATGTTCACGGAGTTACACAGAGAAGAGAAGAGAGAGGATGGAGAGAGAGGTGACCAGGAGGAGAAGAGGGGAATCAAAAGGAGAGAGACAGATCCAGCCAGTGATCAGTTCCCTAAGTGTTCTCCACAGCCTGGAACACACACAGAGATTCACAGAGTTAAGTAGAGAATGGGGAGGGAGGAGATAGAGGCGACCTGGGGGAGAAAAAGGAGAGTCAAAAGGGGAGAGAGTAATCAAGCCAGTAATCACACTCCTAAGTAAAAATGGGTACTGAAGATTAGATTCTTAAAGGTACAGAATTGATAACAAATACCAAAAAGCATAGATTAAAAATCTAGAGTAGAGATTAGACTCTCAAAAATACAATATTAAAAAAACAAAATTGCAAAACTTAAAAACATATATATATGAAATTTGCTTTAAAAATAGGGTCTTTTTCCCCCAAGGTAATAGGTTTTAAAAATGAAAATTAAAGGAGTAATAAAGAACTTAAAAATAAAAAAATTAAAAAATGATAATAGTAAAATATGTCTAGGAATTTCTCTGGAGCTGTTGAGGGCAGTGTGGGGTCAGTTCAGTTTTAGATAGTTCCTTGTTCCAGCTTATACTTCCTACCAAAGTCTATAGGTCCCTTCCAATGTAACCAGTGCTAACTACAGGGTTTTAATCTGTTGCGTCCGTCACTTCCAAAGCCATTCCCTCTTCTTTGTTTATTTTGGCTTCCTCTGTTTGCAAGTCTTTTCAGTATCTAACTTCCACCCTGATGCAAAGGGGTGAAGGTGGTCATTAATTTAGGCTCACTTGTTCAATTGTGCTGAAGGAAGGGAGGAACACTGCAAACAAATATCACTGGCGTGTGTGGGGAGTGCTCGCAGTGTCTGGGCCACACTGGGTTTCACCCCTCTGGTGGTGTGTGAGCTTTCCCTGTCGACACTGCTCAGGCTCCAGGTTGCTCTGCTGGGGAACTGTCTAAGGTGGGCCCTGGGTTGCATGTACTTCCCAGGTCTAAGCCATTCAGGCTCAGGTTCTTGGGTACTCCAAAAAGGCACAGACTCAGTTGGGCCTGAGTTTGGTGCCTTTCCCAGGTCCGAGCAGCTCAGGTGACCAGTTGCTTGGCAAGCGCACTCTCCCGAGGTAGGGCAGTGCATCTTATCACTTCCCCAGTCCCAGCCGCCCGGTATCCCAGGTATGCAGCTGGAGTGCCCTCTCAGGTGTGCCGTGTGTCTCTTCTGGGGCACTGATCTCTGGCTGCAACCTTCCTGGTGGATGTCAACCGTCCAGGATCCCAGGAAGACTTTGTTAGCAACTGGGAGCCTGCTCGCAGTTTGGTAGGGGATGCCATCTCTGGGGCCGAGTTTGCCCCTTGCCTTCTGGCTCTGGCTGTTGCCTGCCTGCCTACCTGGGGATGGGCCAGTCTGCAGCGGGCTAGCTCAGTCCTGGGTGTTCACTGGAAGGACCGATGCTAAAGCTGAAACTCCAATATTTTGGCCACCTCATGCGAAGGGTTGACTCACTGGAAAAGACTCTGATGCTGGGAGGGATTGGGGGCAGGAGGAGATGGGGACAACAGAGAATGAGATGGCTGGATGGCATCACTGACTCGATGGACATGAGTTTGAGTGAACTCCGGGAGTTGGTGATGGACAGGGAGGCCTGGTGTGCTGTGATTCATGGGGTCGCAGAGTCAGACACGACTGAGCGACTGAACTGAACTGAGTTCTCCTCTGGTATTCGCTCAGTCCTTTGTTCTGTGAGCAGGTTGGCAGTGCCTTAGGTTAGGGCTTTTCTCAGGAAAGAGCTCTCTCTCTCCTCTTTTTATTTTTTTTCCTTCCTGTCTCTCTGGCTATCCCAGATTTGGGTTGCTATCTCACATTAGCTCCCTCAGATTGCCCTCAGGTCATTCAGACCCTGTCCTTACCCTAAGCAATGCAGTCCGCGCCTGCCTGTTCAGTCCCCGTTTGCTGGTGGAGGCTGTGAGTATCTGGGCTACTTCTCCATTGGGAGTTGCAGTTAGGTTTGTAATCTGCGGGTTTTATTTATTTTACTTTTTCCTCCTGGTTATGTTGCCCTTTGAGATTCCAAAACTCCCCACAGACCCGCCGATGAGTGGGTTTCCTGGTGTTTGGAAACTTCTCCTCTATTCAGATTCCCTTCCTGGGATGAATCTCCATCCCTAACGCTTTTGTCTCTCTTTGTATCTTTTATATTTTGTCCTACCTCCTTTTGAACACAACGGGCTTCCTGTCTGGGTGCCTGGTGTCCTCCACCAGTGTTCAGAAATTGCTTTGTGGTATTTGCTCAATGTTCAAATGATCTTTCGATAAATTTGTGAGGGAGAAAGTGGTCTCCCTGTCTTATTCCTCTGTCATTTTAGGACTGCCGCTAGGTATATAATTTAAACTGTATTTGTATCCTTCAAAACCTAGTATATCTATCCTTTAATTCACCCATTTATTCAAGTGATGTTTATTGAGGGCCTCATTAGCTGTTTATATTGATGTGATGAAATTAGCTCTTAGAAGCCTGGAGCCATCTCAAAATTTTTGATCAAGGAACCCTTTAAACTCTTTAAAAATTATTGAAGACCCTGAGAGATTTTGTTTATATTATTTTACTTTATCAGGAAATAAAACTGAAAAAAACTGAAAATTTTTTTATTAATTCATTTAATTATAGCATTAAACTTATTCAGTTCAGTTCAGTTCAGTCGCTCAGTTGTGTCCGACTCTTTGTGACCCCATGAATCATACTAACATAAATGACATGTCATGAAAAAAGTATAATCAAAAAAATATTTAGAAGAGTGGTACTGGTTTAAACTTTTGCAAATCTTTTTAAGATCTGGTTTTAACAGAAGATATTTGGATTCTCATGTATGTTTCTGTATATTAACTAATGCCATCTCACATATTATGTAGAGGAAAACTCCTCTCACAAAAGAGAATGAGTGAAAAAGATAAGTAATGTCAGTATTCTCATGAAAATTGTTTTGACCTGACAGGCCCCTTGAAAGGAATCCCCTGACCACTCTGAGCATGTCTGAGCTAATGCGTAAGGTGTTGTCTACCTGTTGTGAACTGTGTTTGCTGAGGTTTCTTCTTCTTGCCTTGACCACGCTGACTTTAGAATTTAAAAAGGAGCTAGATGTAGGAGTGGGGAAGCATCACTTTTGAAAGTAAAGGAACCAATGAGGAGGTCACGGGCCCCTTTCATCTTTGGGCATTTCTGTGGCCCATTGGAAAGGGCATTAAAAAATGCCTGAATGGGGGAGGGGAGGAAATGAGATGCAAACCTGGGGTCAGGAGGTTCTACGGGGCGCTCATCACTCATTATTTTTTGGTATATGTGTGAGAGATGGGCTTTACAAAACTGGCTTTCTTGTTGATTTTCTCTTATTCCTAAATCCCAGCCAGCAAATTAGAGCCCACGCTGTGCTTGATAGCATCAGGTTCTGAGACTCAAACAAGACCCCTTTTTTCCCCTCCCTCCCTTCCTTCCTTTCTAAAGTTATTGTCTCTAAGTGCACTGCAGTTCAGAGCCAAGAAGTACAGTTTAAAAAGTCTAAAGATAAAGAGCTTCACTACTGCATATATCTAAGCCATATCTATTTGGTCATACTCCTTTCTTCTTTACCATATGCCAAATTAGTGTATGTGTACACATCTATACACATAATTTTTTTATTCTGTTCATTTGTATAGATCAATTTCAGCTATTTTTATACCAATTTTATGTTGTTTTAATTAATATAGATTTATGATATATCTTGATATTTGCTAGATGAAGAAACCCATTGTAATTTTTTCTTAAATAGTCTCATCTATTTTAGCACATTACTAAATATAAGCACCAGGAAAGCAATGATACTGTTTATCAGTTTGATTGCTGCACCCCTAGAAGCTTTAATAAAAGTGACATAGTGTAAGCACTCAATAAATATTTGTTAAATAAAGGAATGAACTAATTTTAGAATTAGTTTTTCAGTGTGTGTGCAGCATCTTACTGGGCTTGTTAATAGGACTGCACTGAATTTGTGGATTGACTTTGCATCTTTAAATCTTCCCATCAGTGGATATGGCTCCATTTATGCAGTTCTTTCTTTGTGTCCTTCAGTAAAGTAGCATAATATTCTACAGAAGGATCTTGTCTATTTTTGTTGTATTTTTGTAAGGTGCTCGGGTGTTTTTGTTATTGCTGTAAATGGATATTTTTATATAACAGCTCTATTGAGCTATAATTCACAGAACATAAAGTTCAGACTTTCTAAGTGTGCAATTTAGTGGTTTTTAGTAAATTCACAGAGTTGTGCAACTATCACCACTGTCTAATTTCAGAACATTTTTATCACCCCTAAAGATACCCTGCATTAGCCATCAGCAGCTGCTCTATTTTTCCCCTTTCTCTGCTGCTCGCAAATACTAATCTACTTTCTATCTCTATGGATTTGCCTGTTCTGAACACATTATATATGAATGGAATCATACAATATGTTGTCTTTTGTGATTAGCTTATTTTGCTTAGTGTAATGTTTTCAAGGTTCAACCATGTTGTAGCATGTATCAATATTTAGCTCATTTTTATGGCTAAATAATATTCTAATATGTTGATAAACTCTATTTGTTTATCCATTCACCAGTTGATTGAAATTTGGACTGACACCACTTTTTAGGTGTTATGAATGTAACATGTATTCATTTCTTTTGGATATATGCCTAGAAATGAATTGTTGCCAGATTCCATTTTGCTGAGGATTTTTGCATCTATATTCATAGTATTCTATAGTATTTTTTTCTTGTGATATCATTGTCTGGTTTTGATATTAAGATAATACTAGTCTCAAAAAAAATACAATACTAGTCTTATAGAATGCGTTGAAAAATATTTCCTTCTCTTGTTTTTTGGATGGGTTTGTAAATGATTGGGATAAATTCTTAATGTTTCATTGACTTCACCAGGGAAATTATCTGGTTCCGGGCTATTCTTTACGGGAAGTTTGTTCTTATTATAGGTCTATTCAGATATTCTATTTCTTCTTAGTGGGTTTTGATAGCTTATGAATTTCTGGGAATTTGTCCACTTTATCTAGGCTGTCTAATTTGTTGGCATACAGTTGTTCATATAATTCTATTAAAATCTTTTAAAATTTCTGTAAGGTAGCTGGTAATATCTTCTCTTAATTCCTGATTGTGGCAGTTTGTGTCCTCTCTTCTTTCCTCTGGACTTCCCTGGTGATTCAGATGGTAAAAAATTTGCCTGCAGTGCAGGAGACCTGAGTTCAATCCCTGGGACAGGGAGTGACAACCCACTCCAGTATTCTCGCCTGGAAAATTCTATGGACAGAGGAGCCTGGCAAGCTGCAGTCCAAGGGATCGCAGAGTCGGACACGACTGAGTGACTTTCACATCCTTTGGAAGTTTGTGCCCTCTCTCTTCTTCCCTTGGTCAGTCTAGCATCAAGTTTTATTAACTGTGTTGATTGTTTTAAATAACCAACTTTAGGTTTTATTGATTTTTCTATTTTTCATTATCTATATCTTTTGCTTCTCCTCAACTCTTCTTTTTTTTTCATTTTGTTTATTTGGATTTAGCTTGCTCCTCTTTTTCTATGTTTTTTAAGGTGGAATCTTAGGTTACCAACTTGAGAACTTCCTTTTTTTAAATATACCCATTTACATATTTCTCTCTAAGCGTTGATTTTTCTGTGTTTCTTAAGTTTTAACATGTGTTTTCATTTCTCTTAAAGTACTTTCTAATTTTCATTGTGATTTTTTCTTTGATGCATTGGTTATTATTTAGGACTGTGTTAATAACCACATATTTATGAATTTTCCAAATTTCCTTTTGTAAGTGATTCCTAATTAATTTCTTTACACTCAGGAAATATAAATTGCTTGATCAATCCTTTTAAATTTCTTGAGATTCACTTAATGGTTTAATATATCGACTGTCCTGAAGAATGTCCTTGTTGAGCAGAATGTGTACTTTGATAGAGTGGAATGTTTCTTGGATGTCTGTTCTATTTGGTTTGCAGTATTGTTCAAGTCTTCAGTTTCCATGTTGATCTTATGCCTGGTTATTTTATCTATTGTTAAAGATGAAGTGCTAAGGTTTCCAACTATTATATATATTTCTCCCTTCAAATCTGTCAGTTTTTGCTCCATGTATTTTGGAGATTTGTTATTCAGAATGTGTACAATTTATAATTATTTTGTCTTCCTGATGGATTGAACTTTTATCACTATAACATGCACATCTTTTCTCTTGTAACAATTTTGGTCTTATAGTCAACTTACTCAATATTAATGTACCCATGTTATTTCTTGGTAACTGTTTGCATGGCATATCTTATTCCATCTTTTTACCTGTAACAACTATCTGTGTCTTTGAATCTATAGTCTGTATCTTGTGAGATCATATGTTCTTAATTCACTCTGCCAATCTCTACCTCTTTATTGGATTAGCAACCTTACTTCTATTTAATGTAGTTACTGGCCGGGTAGGAGCTAATCTCCCATTATACTGTTCATTTCCTATATGTCATTCTTTTTTCCTCTTGTCATCTCTTACTGCCTTCTATTTGTTAAATAGATATTTTCTAGTGTAACATTGTCACTCCCTTGTTTTTCCTTCTCTAGATTTTTAAAAATTATTTTTTAGTGGCTGCCCTGAGAAAGATTGTACGTAATTTTTTACTCTAAACGTTCTAGTTCCTATTAATACCACTTAATTTGCAAAGTATGCAAAGCCCTTTTTCTAATATAGCTTAATTACCTCACCTCTCCTTAGGCTATTGTTGAGATGTACGCTAACTCTGTGGACATGAATTTGAATGAACTCCGGGGGTTGGTGATGGACAGGGAGGCCTGGCGTGCTGTGATTCATGGTGTCGCGGAGAGTCGGACACGACTGAGCGACTGAACTGAACTGAACTGAACTGATGCTAAGTTGCTTCAGATGTCTGACTCTTTGTGACCATATAGACTGTAGCCCACCAAGCTCCTCTGTCCATTGAATTCTCCAGGCAAAAATAGTGGAGTGGGTTGCCATGCCCTCCTCCAGGGGATCTACCCAATCCAGGGATTGAACCCAAGTCTTTTATGTCTCCTGCATTGCCAGATGGGTTCTTTGCCACTAGCACCAGTGTTGACATATATATATATGTGTGTGTGTGTGTGTGTGTGTACACATAAACACATACATGTGTGCTCAGTCACTCAGTCATGTCCGACTCTTTGCAACCCCATGGACTGTAGCCCACCCAGCTCCTCTGTTCATGGATTTTTCAGGTAAAACTACTCAAGTGTGTTACCATTTCCTACTTCTCTCTCTCTCTCTCTATATATATATATATATATTACATCTTTATATAACTTTATACAAGTCCATCAACACAATTTTTGATTGACTTATGTGGTTGTATTTTAAGTCAAATTGTTACTGTTCAGTCATTCAGTATGTCTCACTGTTTGCGACCTCATGGAATGCAGCATGCCAGGCTTCCCTATCCTTCATCATCTCCCAGAGTTTGCTCAAACTCATGTCCATTAAGTCAGTGATGCTATCCATCCTCTGTTATCCCCTCTTCCTCCTGCCTTCAATCTTTCCCAGCAACAGGGTCTTTTCCAGGGAGTCAGCTCTTTGCATCAGGTGGACAATGTATTGGAGCTTCAGCCTCAGCATCAGTCTTTCCAATGAACATTCAGCATTGATTTCCTTTAGGATTGACTGGTTTGACCTCCTTGCTATCCAAGGGACTCGCAAGAGTCTTCTCTAGCACCACAGTTCAATTGCACCAATTCTTTGGTCCTCAGCCTTTTTTATTGTCCAGCTCTCACGTCTGTATATGACTACTGGAAAAACCATAGCTTTGACTATATGAACCATTGCAGGCAAAGTAATGTCTCTGCTTTTTAATATGGTGTCCAGGTTTGTCATTGCTTTTCTTCCAAGGAGCAAGAGTCTTTTAATTTCATGGCTGCAGTCACCATCCACAGTGATTTTGGAGCCCAAGAAAATAAAATTTGGCACTGTTTCCACTGCTTCCCCATCTATCTGCCATGAAGTGGTGGGACCAGATGCCATGATCTTCATTTTTTGAATGTTGAATTTTAACCCAGCTTTTTCACTCTCCTCTTTCACCTTCATCAAGAGGCTCTTTAATCCCTCCTCACTTTCTGCCGTAAAGATGGTGTCATCTGCATATCTGAGTTTATTTATATTTCTCCCCACAATCTTGAATCCAGCTTGTGCTTCACCCAGTCCAGCATTTCACATGATGTACTCTGCATATAAGTTAAATAAGCAGGATGACAATATACAGTCTTGACATATTCCTTTCTTTCCCAATTTGGAACCAGTCCATTGTTCCATGTCCGGTTCTAACTGTTGCTTCTTGTCCTGCATACAGGTTTAACAGCAGGCAGGTAAGGTGGTCTGGTATTCCCACCTCTTTATGAATATTCCACAGTTTGCTATAATCTACATAGACAAAGGCTTCTGCATAGTCAATGAAGCAGAAGTAGATGTTTGTTTGGAATTCTCTTGCTTTATCAATGATCCAGTGGCTGTTGGCAATTTGATCTCTGGTTCCTCTGCCTTTTCTAAATCCAACTTGTACATCTGGAAGTTCTTAGTTCATGTACTGTTGAAGCCTAGCTTTGAGGATTTTGAGCATTATTTTACTAGCGTGTGAGATGAGTGCAATTGTGTGGTAGCTTGAGCATTCTTTGGCATTGCCCTTCTTTGTGATTGGAATGAATACTGATCTATTCCAGACCTGTGGCCACTGCTGAGTTTTCCAAATTTCCTTTCATATTGGGTGCAGTACTTTAACAACATCATCTTTTAGCATTTGAAATAGCTCAACTAGTATTCCATCATCTCCACTAGTTTTGTTTGTAGTTATGCTTCCTAAGGCCCACTTGACTTCACACTCCAGAATGTCTGGCTCAAGGTGAGTAATCACACCATCGTGGTTATCCAGGTCATTAAGATCTTTTTTGTACAGTTCTTTTGTATATTCTTGCCACCTCTTCTTAGTATCTTCTTCTGTTAGATCCATACTATTTCTGTCCTTTATTGTGCCTATGTTTGTGTGAAACGTTCCCTTGAAAATGAAGTTGCTCAGTCTGTCTGACTCTTTGCAACCCCGTGGACTGTAGCCTACCAGGCTCCTCCGCCCATGGAATTTTCCAGGTGAGAGTACTGGAGTGGGTTTCCATTTTCTTTTCCTGGGGATCTTCCCAACCCAGGGATCAAACCTGGGTCTCCTGAATTCCAGGCAGACACTTTACCATGTAAGTCACAAGGGAAGCCTGGGTATCTCTAATTTTCTTGAGGGGATCTCTAGTCTTTCCCATTTGATTGTTTTCCTCTATTTCTTTACATCATTAACTTAAAAAGGCTTTCTTATCTCTCCTTACTATTTTCTGGAACTCTGAATTCACATGGGTATATATTTCCTTTTCTCTTTTGCCTTTAATTTCTCTTATTTTTTCAGCTATTTGTAAGGCCTCTTTATACAACCAATTTGCCTTCTTGCAGTTCTTTTTCTTAGGGATGACTTTTTAAAATTTATTTATTTTTATTGAAGGATAACTGCTTTACAGAATTTTGCTGTTTTCTGTCAAACCTCAACATGAATCAGCCATAGGTATACATATATTCCCTCCCTTTTAAAATTCCCTCCCATCTCCCTCCCCATTCCACCCCTCTAGGTTGATACAGAGCCCCTGTTTCAGTCTCCTGAGCCATAGAGCAAATTCCTGTTGGCTATCTAGTTAATGTAAGTTTCTATGTTACTCTTTCCATACATCTCATCCTCTCCTCCCCTCTCCCCATGTCCATATGTCTATTCTCTATGTCTTGGGGATGATTTTGATCACCACCTCCTGTACAGAGTTACAAACCTTTGTCCATAGTTCTTCAGGCACTCTGTCTTACAGATGTAATCCCTTGAATCTATTTGTCACTTCCAGCATATAATCATATGGGATTTGATTTAGACCATACCTGCATGGCCTACTGGTTTTCCCTACTTTCTTCAATTTAAGTCTAAATTTTGCAATAAGGATTTCATTATCTGAGCCACATCAGTCCCTGGTCTTCTTTTTACTGACTGTATCTCCATCTAGAGCTTCTCCATCTTTGGCTACAAAGAATATAGTCAGCCTGATTTTGGTATTGACCATCTGCTAATGTTCATGTGTAGAGTTGTTTCTTGTGTTGTTGGAAGAAGGTGTTTGCTATGACCTGTGCATTTTCTTGGCAAAACTCTGTTAGCCTTTGCCCTGCTTCATTTTGTACTCCAGGGCCAAACTTGCCTGTTACTTCTGGTATCTCTTAACTTCCTACTTTTGCATTCCAGTCCCCTATAGTGATAGGACATCTTTTCTTTTTTTTTTTTTTTTTTCGGTTTTTGTTCTAGGTCTTGTAGGTCTTCATAGAACCATTCAACTTCAGCTTCTTTGGCATTAGTGGTTGAGGCATAGACTTGGATTACTGGGATAAACATGTAGAGATAAACATGTCTGAAATGACATACTAAAGTCCCCTATGATGAAAAGGACATCTTTTTTTGTTGTTGTTAGTTCTAGAAGGTCTTGTAGGTCTCCATAGAACCATTAAACTTTAACTTCTTTGGCATTAGTGATTGAGGTATAGATTTGGATTACTGTGATATTGAATGGTTTGTCTCGGAAACGAACAGAGATCATTCTGTCATTTTTGAGATTGCACCCAAGTATTGCATTTCAATTTAAGTCTGAATTTGGCAATAAGGAGTTCATGATCTGAGCCACAGTCAGCTCCCGGTCTTGTTTTTGCTAACTGTATAGAGCTTCTCCAACTTTGGATGCAAACAATATAATCAATCTGATTTCGGTGTTGACCATCTGGTGATGTCCATGTGTAGAGTCTTCTCTTATGTTGTTGGAAGAGGGTGTTTGCTATGACCAGTGCGTTCTCTTGACAAAACTCTATTAGCCTTTGCCCTGCTTCATTTCTTGCTCCAAGGCCAAATTTGCCAGTTACTCCAGGTGTTTCTTGACTTCCTACTTTTGCATTCCAGTCCCCTATAATGAAAAGGACATCTTTTTTGGGTGTTAGTTTTAAAAGGTCTTGTAGGTCTTCATAGAACCGTTCAACTTCAGCTTTTTCAGTGTTACTGGTTGGGGCATAGGTTTGGATTACTGTGATACTGAATGGTTTGCCTTGGAAATGAACAGAGATCATTCTGTCGTTTTTGAGATTGTATTCAAGTTCTGCATTTCGGACTCTTGTTGACCATGATGCTGCTCCATTTCTTCTAAGGGATTCCTGCCTACGGTAGTAGCTATAATGGTCATCTGAGTTAAATTCACCCATTCCAGTCCATTTTAGTTCACTGATTCCTAAAATGTCGATGTTCACGCTTGCCATCTCCTGTTTGACCACTTCAATTTGCCTTGATTCATGGACCTAACATTCCAGGTTCCTATGCAATATTGCTCTTTACAGCATCGGACCTTGCTTCTATCACCAGTCACATCCACAACTGGGTATTGTTTTTGCTTTGGCTCCATCCCTTCATTCTTTCTGGACTTATTTCTCCACTGATCTCCAGTAGCATACTGGGCACCTACCGACCTGGGGAGTTCCGATTTCAGTATCCTATCATTTTGGCTTTTCATACTGTTCATGGGGTTCTCAAGGCAAGAACACTGAAGTGGTTTGTCATTCCCTTTTCCAGTGGACCACATTCTGTCAGACCTCTCCACCATGACCCGCCCGTCTTGGGTGACCCCACACAGCATGGCTTAGTTTCATTGAGTTAGACAAGGCTGTGGCCGTGTGATCAGACTGACTAGTTTTCTGTGATTATAATTTCAGTGTGTCTACCCTCTGATGCCCTCTTGCAATACCTACCATCTTACTTGGGTTTCTCTTACCTTGGTCATGGGGTATCTCTTCACGACTGCTCCAGCGAAGTACAGCCACTGCTCCTTACCATGGATGAGGGGTATCTCCTCATGGCCGCCCCTCCTGACCTTGAACATGGAGTAGCTCCTCTTGGCCCTCCTGCACCTCTTGACTCCCTCCTTATTGCCAAATTCAGACTTAAATTGAAGAAAGTAGGGAAAACCACTAGACCATTCAGATATGAGCTAAATCAAATCCCTTATGATTATACAGTGGAGGTGAGAAATAGATTTAAGGGACTAGATCTGATAGACAGAGTGTCTGATGAACTATGGACGGAGGTTCGTGACATTATACAGAGAACAGGGATCAAGACCATCCCCATGGAAAAGAAATGCAAAAAGGCAAAATGGATGTCTGGGGAGGCCTTACAAATAGCTGTGAAAATAAGAGAAGTGAAAAGCAAAGAATAAAAGGAAAAATATAAGCATCTGAATGCAGAGTTCCAAAGAATAGCAAGGAGAGATAAGAAAGCCTTCCTCAGTGATCAATGCAAAGAAATAGAGGAAAACAACAGAATAGGAAAAACAAGAGATCTCTTCAAGAAAATTAGAAATTCCAAGGGAACATATCATGCAAAGATGGGCTCGATAAAGGACAGAAACGGTATGGACCTAACAGAAGCAGAAGATATTAAGAAGAGGTGGCAAGAATACACAGAAGAACTGTACGAAAAAGATCTTCACAACCAAGATAGTCACAATAACGTGATCACTGACCTAGAGCCAGACATCTTGGAATGTGAAGTTAAGTGGGCCTTAGAAAGCATCACTACGAACAAAGCTAGTGGAGGTGATGAAATTCCAGTTGAGCTATTTCAAATCCTGAAAGATGATGCTGTGAAAGTGCTGCACTCAATATGTCAGCAAATTTGGACAACTCAGCAGTGGCCACAGGACTGGAAAAGGTCACTCTTCATTTCAATCCCAAAGAAAGGCAATGCCAAAGAATGCTCAAACTACTGCACAATGGCACTCATCTCAAACACTAGTAAAGTCATGCTCTAAATTCTGCAAGCCAGGCTTCAGCAATACATGAACCGTGAACTTCCAGATGTTCAAGCAGGTTTTAGAAAAGGCAGAGGCACCAGAGATTAAATTGCCAACATCCTCTGGATCAGGGAAAAAGCAAGAGAGTTCCAGAAAAACATCTATTTCTCCTTTTTTGACTATGCCAAATCCTTTGACTGTGTGGATCACAATAAACTGTGGAAAATTCTGGAAGAGATGGGAATACCAGACCACCTGATCGGCCTCTTGAGAAACCTGTATGCAGGTCAGGAAGCAACAGTTAGAACTGGACATGGAACAACAGACTAGTTCCAAATAGGAAAAAGAGTACGTCAAGGCTGTCTGTTGTCACCCTGCTTATTTAACTTATATGCAGAGTACATAATGAGAAACGCTGGGCTGGAAGAAGCACAAGCTGGAATCAAGATTGCCGGGAGAAATATCAATAACTTCAGATATGCAGATGACACCACCCTTATGGCAGAAAGTGAAGAGGAACTCAAAAGCCTCTTGATGAAAGTGAAAGAGGAGAGTGAAAAAGTTGGCTTAAAGCTCAACATTCAGAAAACTAAGATCATGGCATCTGGTCCCATCACTTCATGGCAAATAGATGGGGAAACAATGGAAACAGTGTCAGACTTTATTTTTCTGGGCTCCAAAATCACTGCAGATGGTGATTGCAGTTATGAAATTAAAAGACACTCCTTGGAATGAAAGTTATGACCAACCTAGATAGCGTATTAAAAAGCAGAGACATTACTTTAGCAACCAAGGTCCGTCTAGCTATGGTTTTTCCAGTGGTCATGTATGGATGTGAGAGTTGAACTGTGAAGAAAGCTGATTGCTGAAGAATTGATGCTTTTGAACTGTGGTTTTGGGGAAGGCTCTTACAAGTCCCTTGGACTGCAAGGAGATCTAACCAGTCCATTCTAAAGAAGATCAGTCCTGGGTGTTCATTGGAAGGGCTGATGCTAAAGCTGAAACTCCAATACTTTGGCCACCTCATGGGAAGAGTTGACTCCTTGGAAAAGATTCTGATGCTGGGAGGGATTGGGGGCAGAAGGAAAAGGGGACGACAGAGGGTGAGATGGCTGGATGGCATCACCGACTCGATGGACTTGAGTTTTAGTGAACCCCGGGAGTTAGTGATGGACAAGGAGGCCTGGCGTGCTGTGATTCATGGGGTCGCAAAGAGTCGGACACGACTGAGCGACTGAACTGAACTGACTGACTGCATTTCAGACTCTTTTGTTGACTCTGTGGACTATTCTATTTCTTCTAAGGGATTTTTGCCCACAATAGTAGATATAATGGTCATCTGAATGAAATTCTCCCATTCCTGTCCATTCTTGCTTACTGATTCCTATAATGTTGATGCTCACTTTTGCCATCTCCTGTTTGACCACTTCCAATTTACCTTGATTCATGGACCTAACATTCCAGATTTCTATCCAATATTGTCCTTTACAGCATCAAATTTTACTCTCACCACCAGACACATCCACAAATTTTTGTTTATTCTGCTTTGACTCAGTCAAATGCATCAAATAGGAGCAGAAAATAGGTGTGAACAAAATATATCCATCTTGTCTTTTATCCTTACTATGTGTATACATTTTTGTCTTTTTCCTGGAATTAGTTGGAATGCTCAAATGTTTTGTCAATATTTATGCTCTTTGGTGCCTACTTCTGATAGGTGCTTAAAGGTTAAAAGAATTTCTTTTTTAGTCTTAGTTTGGTAGGAGTGTTTCTGATTAATTGGATGTTGGACTTATATTTAATGTTTTGTGTTTTTCATCTTTTGAAGTAATCATATGAATTTAATAATTTAATTTGTTAATATGGTCAATTATTCTGATAGATTATTTAACATTTAATCATTCTAGCACTCCTAGTCTAAACTCAACTTGGACATGTTGAGTTTTTTCAAACTGTGGATTCCTTTTGTTAAGATTTTATTTAGAATATTTGCTCCTATCTGTCAGCAATGTTGGTGTTTAATTTTATGTTTTTAACTGACTGTTTCTGGTTTGATGGAAAGTTTTTGAAGCTAGTGGTCTCATGATTTGAGGTGGGGAGATTCTCCTCTTTTTTTATTAGACTTGAGAGAATCTGCATATTTTCCCTTAAATGTTTGGTCTCATATCTTTCTCTTCAATAGGAGCAGAAGGTATATTTTGATTAAATTTTTGTTTTTAACTATTGGCCTGTTTGTTTTTCTGATTATTCTCAGGCCAAGGTTAATTTATATTCAATTAAAATTATGTATTTAATCTATGTTTAAAAAAATTTATTGATCTAAAATTTTTCTTGCTATTATTTTATTTCTTTTTTTTAGTATTGTTTTTTTTTTTTAAATTTATGTATTTTAATTGGAGGCTAATTACTTTACATTAGTGTATTGGTTTCGCAATACATTGACATGAATCTGCCCCAGGTGTACATGTGTTCCCCATCTTGAACCCCCCTCCCACCTCCCTTCCCATTCCATCCCTCTGGATCATCCCAGTACACCAGCCCTGAGCATCCTGTATCATGCATTGAACCTGAACTGGTGATTCGTTTCACATATGATGATAACATGTTTCAATGCCATTCTTCCAAATCATCCCACCCTCTCCCTCTCCCACAGAGTCCAAAAGACTGTTCTATACATCTGTGTCTCTTTTGCTGTTCCTATACAGGGTTATCGTTATCATCTTTCTAAATTCCATATATATGCTCGTGCTGTGATTCTGGGGTCGTGGAGAGTTAGACACGACTGAGCGACTGAACTGAACTGAATGGTGTTTTTCTTTCTGACTTACTTCACTCTGTATAATAGGCTCCAGTTTCATCCACCTCATTAGAACTGATTCAAATGTATTCTTTTTAATGGCTGAGTAATACTCCATTGTGTATATATACCAAGGCTTTCTTATCCATTTGTCTGCAGATGGACATCTAGTTTGCTTCCATGTCCTCGCTATTATAAACAGTGCTGCGATGAACATTGGAGTACATGTGTCTCTTTCAAATCTGGTTTCCTCGGTGTGTATGCCCAGGAGTGCGATTGCTGGGTCGTATGGCAGTTTTATTTCCAGTGTTTTAAGGAATCTCCACACTGTTCTCCATAGTGGCTGTACTAGTGTGCATTCCCACCAACAGTGTAAGAGGGTTCCCTTCTCTCCACACCCTCTCCAGCATTTATTGCTTGTAGACTTTTGGATAGCATCCATTCTGACTGGTGTGAAATGGTACCTCATTGTGGTTTTGATTTGCATTTCTCTGATTATGAGTGATGTTGAGCAACTTTTCATGTGTTTGTTAGTCATCTGTTCACAATTTTTATGGAAATACAAAAACCTCCAATAGCCAAAGCAATCTTGAGAAAGAAGAATGGAACTCGGGGAATCAACCTGACAGACTTCAGGCTCTACTACAAAGCCACAGTCATCAAGACAGTATGGTACTGGCATAAAGACAGAAATATAGATCAATGGAACAAAATAGAAAGCCCAGAGATAAATCCACGCACCTATGGACACCTTATCTTTGACAAAGGAGGCAAGAATATAAAATGGAC